>NC_140005.1:22675997-23148849 GCF_964263955.1 Coregonus lavaretus | reverse complement strand
GCGTCTATTCTTATTAATTTCATCCTAATGGTCTTTCTGGAATCATATTCTGTATACAGTGATGATCTGTGTGTGGGTTTAGTGCTTGCCTTTTAAACAGCCCTCCTGTTCTCCCCAGGCAGTAAAGCCCCCAGGTGGCCTCTCTCATGTGTAGCAAGGTGTTTTGGAATACCCATTCAAGCCATTGAATAATGGCCTCACAGAACTTGAAGTCAAATAGAATGACTGGATTTACTGGACGTGTTGCATTGTTAATGTTTCAACACTTTCTGTTTATTGATCGATCGGTTTATTTCATATTTCATATCTATTTTTTGTCTTTATATTGAAAAGTTCAAGATCTTTTGCACTGAACTGGATCTTATCTAATCCTCCTCTGAATATCATTCCTCTGCAGATAAACATAAATAAAACGAGTGTCTTTAATAAAGTGTAATATAATTTTAACTGGGAGTCTCTCAAATTAGCAGTGGATGGGTCATGACAGGGGTGCTGCTCTCACCAATGCCCTCAAATAAGCCTCACCTGTCAGGTAGTTAAAGAGCATGCAGGCCCTCAACCACCCTGTAGTGAGCAGTGGACAGGCCAATGTCCCCAATCCCTGTGGCTTGTATTAATAGAGAGGAGGAAGGAGGTTTTAGTGAAACTATGCTAACCAGATACATGAACATGGATATGGCTTTATGTTGTGTTGTTCCTTCTTATCCATGTGATTTGCTATATATTTGGTATTCACACTGTTAATAGCACAGGTATCTGTTTTAAATAAAAAATAACATGTTAAGAACATTCAAATGGAATATAAAAACGTTTGCTTTTAATTTGATTATTTACCAGAGAAACCAAAACATATACATTCTATTCATTTGACCCCACATTTAACATATCCATGCACCTGATTTTCCAACCCTAAATCCTAGTGTGATTATAACGGCCCTGCCGCTCAATCTCATCACATAAAAAAAAGAAACTTTAAATAATAACCGAGTTGTTTGTGGTGACACCCTAAGCCATGTTTGTTGCTTTGTAATATATAGAAACAGCAGAGAGAGGCAGTTGTCTGTGCTCTGCACCTGCACCAACCATTCACCCAGAGGTCTTTAAACCCCACCACTGTGGCGAATCACAGGAGGAATGTTCCATGTTCCCTGGGGTCACCTGCCCCCCGTCTCGCTACCCTGCCACCCCACTGTCCTGCTGTCCCGCTGACCATGTGTGTGAGCTCAGGGGTGTGGTGGTGCTTTGATGGGCTGCCCCCCAACAGGCCTGTAGATTCCACCCCTGATCCCCTCATTCCCCCTGGGCTCTCTCTCTTCCTGTGCTCCCCTCTGCCACGTGCCAGGGAGCTGTGCGTATACAAATCACCATGGCCTTGTTAGCATAGTTTAGTGAAGATGTCAGCTTTACGAGGCCTGGGATGCTTGCTATGCATGTCAGGGCCGGGAGGGGAGGGGCTGACCCACCAAGGGAGAGAAGGGGGGCACACCAGCACTGCACTGTAAATTTAGGGCTGACTGAGGTATGGAGCCTGTTCATCCACAGCAATGAAATGACAGACCTGTCCCCATACCTGCCCTATGAACGCACACTGTGCTTTGTGATGTAGCCCTTTCCTGCAGTCAAATGACCTAGTGGCCTCATGGGGGGAATGTTATTAATATTTTTTATAATTTCATAATTAATCAAAATTATTTTCAAATATCTGCCGAAATGCTGGTGTTTCTATATCAAACGGTTTTGTTATATTTCAGTCTTATGTGATGTATATAAAGTGTAATATAGGGATGCAAACTCAAAATTGAATACATTTCAACTCTATATCTGACATGGTGCAGATGTCTTCTTTTAACCATGTGTGTGAGGTGTATACTTTTGTTTAAGATACATTCTGTGTGACCCTGATTTAACCCACTGCAGTATTAACTGGGACAGGAGGAGAAGCAGAGACTAGTTAGAGGTTTTCTCTACTCAAAGCTCCCCTTTTTGTTCTGAAAAACTCCAAATTATATTAGTCAAAATTATTGTTCCCTGTTATAATTCAAACTGTGTTGAGGAATCTGCAGTGGCATGATGAAAACATGAGGTTTCTATTTGTGTGTTGATACCATGAGCTCATTAATCTAATTTCCTTTCTGATGATTGAAAATGGAGCAAGGCTCTGACTTTATCACAGAGATAAATCGGTGGCCCATCCTCTGAGCAGATATAATCTGCCACGTGTCATGCAGGAAGATCAGTTCACCTGCACACACTTAATAACCCTGTGGAGGGAAGGCCAGGCCAGCAATGTGGTGATTTAAGAGAGGCTCATTCTTTGTTTGCCTTTGCAAACACCTGATGGTTCTATTAATTAATAGAGTGCAATTAGCAGGCCACGTCACACCAGGCCACTTCACACCAGGTAGGCTCCTTAAAGAGAATTACGAGATATTAAAAAGCAGGGAGAGACTCCATTAGAGCTGACCTTTTCTTTTAAATTACTGATATTTGAGATTTAATTCAGAATTCAATGAAAACTTCATTTTTATTCTTATGGCTGGGACCTTTTTTGTCTCCGATCTGAAATGGGGTCTCCTACAGCCTGCAGGTCATTAATTATGATCTTTATAAATTAAATTAAGAAGATGTCACTGGTTTATTTTTTATATTCCATGCACCTGATTTTCCAACCCTAAATCCTAGTGTGATTATCCCACACAGGTTAACAGACTAGTTGTGAACAGTAGAACCTAGTGAACAGTAGAAAATAAATATGGTCTCTTTTGTGTGTCTGGATAATTCTTGAAATTAATGAAATGACTGCCAGTACAATAACAACAATGCAAAATATTTTCTGAGGGAACAAGTCTGACATAACAAATATGTCCAACATATTATTTAGGGTTAAATGTAAATCTAAAAGGATGGAGCTTCTTGGTGTGGCCATAAACTGTCTCTCCCCAGCTACATCCTAGTCACCTGATGGTGGAGTAAAATATTCCCTGTCTGGACGAGCTGCCTGTGAGTGATTTAACATGTGAGAGATATGGATCCTGAAACAGAAAATACAGTACTGTACCGAGGGTATCTTTACTGATTAAAAGGCCCTTTGCAAGATTTAGCATGGGGTATGTATACAATGTAATGTTTAAAGATGTGTAATACTGCATATGGTTTTATTTCAACTTCTACTGAAGGAGAGGCATAATTGTGTAATAAAATGTTTTTTACCAAAACTATACCATGATTTAACCCTTGCTATTACCATACGCTATCAGCTGTTTGGATAGTAACTATAGCAACCACAAATTGAGCCTTCCTTGCCATTGCATCACACACGAACACGCACGCACACACACACACACACACACACATTCATAGAAGCACACACATGCTATCTATTGCTATCTATGTTCTCTCTCTCTCTCTCTCTCTCTCTCTCTCTCTCTCTCTCTCTCTCTCTCTCTCTCTCTCTCTCTCTCTCTCTCTCTCTCTCATACACACCCACACACACACACACACAAACTCTCACACCGTCTCCACCCACATACATTTATTTATTCGTTATATTTCCTAATTCAGTTTGACGAATGAGTGACAGCTTGACACCTCATTCGGCAAGATTAATAGAACGACACAATATTTACGTGGCAGAGACAGCCAATTATCCCACCATCTATCATCCAGATTATCTTTCTGATTGAAAACTACTCGTCCATGTAATCGGAATTATTTGGAATTAGAAGGGACTTTATGGCTTCTTGTGTCACTTTTCCTGGACGGTGGCAAATTAGAAATATTAGATACATAAAGAGAGTGCAGGAAAGGGGTGAATATTTCATTTAGGCTATTTGCCCTGGGGTGAACCCAAGCATTTTCAACACACCATTTGATAGGTTTATGTAAACAATTTAAATTGTTTCAACCTGGTATATTGAACATTTTGTGGATATGGTTATCCTGGTTTCCAGTAGCAAGAGGCCATGAATTGGAAACATATTTGATTTGTAAATAAGAAATAGGCTCCTGTATCGATCTAATGCTATGTTTTGAAATGTCTATCTCACTCAGCACAGAAGCAGTTAAATCAGCTTGCTCCTTCAACTCCTGTCTGTCCCTCAGCCTCCCTCGATCAATTCATCTCCCTCTCCCTTCTACTACAGTACTTTGCATTCCTTTTTTCTCCCATCCCCCTTTCTTCTTATATCTTCCACTTACTTTCCTCTAACACAACTATCTTCTGTTTAGCCACACTTTTGACTAACTCCTTCTTGACTTTACCCCATTATACCATTACTTCACTTTTCTGTGTAACTTCTCTCCCCAAATTCACCCCTCCTTTACCACCCTCACAGTATAATATATATCCACCAACCCCCCCAGAGTTGTCAGAAACTGGTTTTCAGACACAAGAGCCTGTATCTAACTCAGAGTAAACCAGAACCTTCTTCACTCAGCCATCCCATCAGGAGAGACACACTGTACAATACAGAGGTCTTATACAGTAGATAGGCAGCAATTCTGCATCTTACTTTATTTTACATTTTAGTCATTTAGCAGACGCTCTTATCCAGATCGATTTACAGTTAGTGAATGCATTAAAAAAAAAATCATACTGGCCCCCCGTGGGAATCGAACCCACAACCCTGGCGTTGCAAACGCCATGCTCTATCAACTGAGCTACACAGGACTTAATAAATCAATACTTTCCAGATCTGCAGAATTTGAAACTTGTTTATAAATACTTAAATGGCAAATTAAAATAGATCTATAGATTAATCAATTATTAAACGTACTGGTCGATACCGGACCCAAAAATAAATGTACTTCTAGTGTCTGTTATTGGGTATATGACATAGATTGACTGAGCATTTTTCTTAGTTGGCCTTTGGTAATGCAATTTAGAAAGTGATGTTGTATCCATTTAGTAATCCTGGCACTCTAAGGCTCAGTAGTTTCTGGTTTTAAAAATAGTGAAAATTGCCGCCTATAACCGTGTTGCAGTGGTTTGATCTCATTGCCCAGAGCGCGTTCAGACTTATAAATAGGATTATGCCAACCCGATATAGTGCTCTCACAACTAGCTTGTTTATTTGTATCCTCTTATTAGGGGAGTTGGATCCTTAAAGGGTGCCAAAATTATCCCGCAAATCGCTGACAATGAAAAATGAAAGGTCCCTAACGGTTATTATAAGCAATCTGTCTGCGTTGAAGCACAATGTGACTGCTGTGCTTGTGATACCAACGGGGTGACCTCTGTGAGATGGAGGAGAGAGACACGCTGAAAGTCAGTGATTCAGTGAGAGGACAGACAGAGAGACCGAGAGAGTCTAGGACTTCCATCATGGTGACATCTAGAAGTTCTCAACAAGGTAGGAAGTTCATGGCTAATGGTTGATAAATTGTAGAATTTAAACATGCAATTGATATCTCCTATTTATACATGTGTACATTGCACATAAGCATTTACTAAACATAGGATTTATCCATCATAAACTTTGTATTAATTAAATTATACTCATTGCAATAGTCAACATTGAAAAGGGTATTAAAAAGGATATCAATACATTATAATAAAGAAATGTAATGATTTTCTACTAAAATCATTCTGTATCAGCCAGTTACAATGCAGTCTCTCTTGCTTCTTGCCTCACACAAAGGTGTGTGCAGCTCTTTCTTTTGGAAGTATACAGTCTCACTACTTGGAGTTGGGAAAGCCAGATCACTCTACTAGTCCACTACTTCAACCCTGGGGAACAAATTAACTGTGTCTTGCTCTCGGCTTCCCCGTAACCTTTCCCCATCCTGAGTGACATTTGTATTTCCCTGCGCTCTGCAGGGCCTGGGCCCAGGCGTATGGTGGTTGGTGAGGAAGAGAGGATGCAGAGATGCTACATATGTAAAATATCAGCATCTGTCTGTCTGTGTTCTGTACAGGAGGATAGAGGAGAGCGAGAGACGGCCCAGCTGTTGAGTGAAAGCTTCCTCCCATGTGAAACTGAGATTCTCTTGTGGAGGCAGCAGCCGAGAGGTCGCGACCCCAGAACATGGCACAGATTCACAACTCTGTCTGAGATCTGTCTGGAGAGACAGATTAAAAAACAGGTGCTGCTATTTTCTACTCCCATTTTTAAAAGAATGAATTTTTTAATTATTTGGGATCATTGTAACACTGATCACTGACAGACAGCTTTATTTATTTGTTATTTTTTAAAGACAGGGTATGCCATTTTGAGATTATGGGATATTTTCAAGATTCTTACAAAAATTAGTAGATCATAAGACTAACATGTTTGCAAAAATCACCTTAAACATCCAACCCACTGAACAAAATGACCGAACAGTTGAGTTGGAGTTTGCCAGTTTGGGGGAGGGACGGGGCTAGGGTTTGGTAGCTAGCTGAAGAGGGATGGGGCTGGGGTTTGGTAGCTAGCTTAAGAGGAATGGGGCTAGGGTTTGGTAGCTAGCTAGCTGAAGAGGAATGGGGCTAGGGTTTGGTAGCTAGCTAGCTGAAGAGGAATGGGGCTAGGTTTTGGTAGCTAGCTGAAGAGGGATGGGGCTAGGGTTGGCTAGATTAACTCCACAGTGTCATGCTGCTAATCGAGGAAGTGGAGCAGGGGGTCAGGGTCTTCAGCACCTGTGTGGATTAATGACCACGGGGCTGGGCCGGCTAGGAGAGAGCAGCTCGCCCATAAAGACGCCAGTCCCTGTGGAACATCGGGGCCCTACCTGGCTAAACCAGAGGTCAGGCCTGTTGATTCACCTTGGGGAGCCCTGCTGCAGCGCCATGTCTACTGTACCCAGCACCATAGGTATCACAGAGAAACTGGACCCTGGGAATGGTCAAAGAAAATAATTGTGACCACATCAGGTCATATCAATTTTGTCATACAAACACTGCATTTTCAGACATGTAGGCTTTGAAAATAAATACACTTATATACTGTACAGTGGGGGGAAAAAGTATTTAGTCAGCCACCAATTGTGCAAGTTCTCCCACTTAAAAAGATGAGAGAGGCCTGTAATTTTCATCATTGGTACACGTCAACTATGACAGACAAAATTAGGAAAAAAAATCCAGAAAATCACATTGTAGGATTTTTAATGAATGTATTTGCAAATTATGGTGGAAAATAAGTATTTGGTCAATAACAAAAGTTTCTCAATACTTTGTTATATACCCTTTGTTGGCAATGACACAGGTCAAACGTTTTCTGTAAGTCTTCACAAGGTTTTCACACACTGTTGCTGGTATTTTGGCCCATTCCTCCATGCATATCTCCTCTAGAGCAGTGATGTTTTGGGGCTGTCGCTGGGCAACACAGACTTTCAACTCCCTCCAAAGATATTCTATGGGGTTGAGATCTGGAGACTGGCTAGGCCACTCCAGGACCTTGAAATGCTTCTTACGAAGCCACTCCTTCGTTGCCCGGGCGGTGTGTTTGGGATCATTGTCATGCTGAAAGACCCAGCCACGTTTCATCTTCAATGCCCTTGCTGATGGAAGGAGGTTTTCACTCAAAATCTCACGATACATGGCCCCATTCATTCTTTCCTTTACACAGATCAGTCGTCCTGGTCCCTTTGCAGAAAAACAGCCCCAAAGCATGATGTTTCCACCCCCATGCTTCACAGTAGGTATGGTGTTCTTTGGATGCAACTCAGCATTCTTTGTCCTCCAAACACGACGAGTTGAGTTTTTACCAAAAAGTTATATTTTGGTTTCATCTGACCATATGACATTCTCCCAATCCTCTTCTGGATCATCCAAATGCACTCTAGCAAACTTCAGACGGGCCTGGACATGTACTGGCTTAAGCAGGGGGACACGTCTGGCACTGCATGATTTGAGTCCCTGGCGGCGTAGTGTGTTACTGATGGTAGGCATTGTTACTTTGGTCCCAGCTCTCTGCAGGTCATTCACTAGGTCCCCCCGTGTGGTTCTGGGATTTTGGTGGCTGACTAAATATTTTGTTTCCCCCACTGTATATGGACTGGTCCCCTGTAGCTCAGTTGATAGAGCATGGCGCTTGCAACGCCAGGTTTGTGGGTTCATTTCCCACGGGGGGCCAGTATGAAAAATGTATGCACTCACTAACTGTAAGTCGCTCTGGATAAGAGCGTCTACTAAAATGTAAAATGGACGTGCACCCTCTGCTGTTTCCTGAAGTCCACAATCATCTCCTTTGTTTTGTTGACGTTGAGTGAGAGGTTATTTTCCTGGCACCACACTCCCAGAGCCCTCACCTCCTCCCTGTAGGCTGTCTCGTCATTGTTGGTAATCAAACCTACTACTGTTGTGTCGTCTGCAAACTTGGGCGTGCTTGGCAACGCAGTCATGTGGGCCCCCAGTGTTGAGAATCAGCGAAGTGGAGGTGTTGTTTCCTACCTTCACCACCTCGTGGCGGCCCGTCAGGAAGTCCAGGACCCAGTTGCACAGGGCGGGGTTCAGACCCAGGGCCTCAAGCTTAATGATGAGCTTGGAAGGTACTATGGTGTTGAATGCTGAGCTATAGTCAATGAACAGCATTCTTACATAGGTATTCCTATTGTTCAGAAGGGATAGGGCAGTGTGCAGTGTGATAGCGATTGCACCGTCTGTGGATCTATTGGGGCGGTAAGCAAATTGAAGTGGGTCTAGGGTGATATGATCCTTGACTAGTCTCTCAAAGCACTTCATGATGACAGAGGTGAGTGCTACGGGGCGATAGTAATTTAGTTCAGTTACCTTTCTTTCTTGGGTACAGGAACATTGGTGGCCATCTTGAAGCATGTGGGGACAGCAGACTGGGATAGGGAGAGATTGAATATGTCCGTAAACACCCCAGCCAGCTGGAATGCGCATGCTCTCAGGACGCGGCTAGGGATGCCGTCTGGGCCGGCAGCCTTGCGGGGGTTAATATGCTTAAATGTCTTTCTCACGTCAGCCACGGAGAAGGAGAGCCCACAGTCCTTGGTAGTGGGCCGCGTCGGTGGCACTGTGTTATCCTCAAAGCAGGCAAAGAAGGTGTTTAGCTTGTCCGGAAGCAAGACGTCGGTGTCGGCGACGTGGCTGATTTTCCTTTTGTAGTCCGTGATTGTCTGTAGACCCTGCCACATACATCTCGTGTCTGAGCCCTTGAATTGCGACTCCACTTTGTCTCTATACTGATGTTTTACCTGTTTTATTACCTTGCGGAGTGAGTAGCTACACTGTTTGTATTCTGCAATTTCCCAGTCACCTTGCCATGGTTAAATGCGGTGGTTTGCGCTTTCAGTTTTGCGCGAATGCTGCCATCTATCCACGGTTTCTGGATAGGGTAGGTTTTAATAGTCAGAGTTATTTCATGCTTAAGAGTACCTGTAATTATGCCAGCTAGCTACCTACCATTCAGCTGTTTTCTAACCTCATTATCTGAAGCGTTAACGTTAGGTAGTTAGTAGCTACTGTACTCGAAATATAGCTAGCTTGTTGCTACCTGGATAGCTAACTAAACAATAGCTGGAACGACCTAGCTGTAATGTTTGGAGACGCTTTCTCTCCGTTGGGACAGACGCGAACTGGCTAAATCGATTCAGCAGCTAGCTTTACACTTAACTAGCTAACAGTAGCTACTAAGGGTAAGTTATAACCTACATTTATTTTAATTTTATTTTTACATACTGGTAACCAGAGTCGTTCAAAAGGAATTCAAGACATGGGTGACTAGTTAACGTTAGCTTGGCTCTCTCTGTGTGTTTCATATCGTGGGAGGAGGGGTTGGTTCGTTGACAGAGAGCAATGGCTAGCTAATATGCTAACTATTCCAGCTAGCTAACTAACTGGCTGAATAAGTTGACGACGTACTCACTCAAACTGTCAAAACTAACCCCAAAACTTTACACAACGTTAGACACGGACACAAATGATCTGTTTAGCATGTTAACACACTATAGGTAGTTTGTTGTAACCGAGTATTGGTGCTAAACCGTGTTATTGGAAGCTAGCATGCTAGTTAGCTATGGCGTCATAGGATACGGTGCCCTGGGCGGTTTTCACAGAAGAATACTGTACCAAGTTAGCTAGCTGAATAAACTAAGTAAGAGTCTATTCCTAGAAAACATTGAACCGCTGTAGTTTACAACAATTATAATTTCTAAAGTGGAAGTTGGGAGAGTTATATTTGAGTGTTTCAGTGAAACGTAAGTGAGGAAGGCCCCGCTCTCTCGCTTTCCCAGATGTTTAGTTAATTTCATTCAGATCTCCTTTGCATTATTGTAGCCTTTTCTGTAGCCTGTCAACTATGTGTCTGTCTATCCCTGTTCTCTCCTCTCTGCACAGGCCATACACACGCTTCACACCGCGTGGCTGCTGCCACTCTAATCTGGTGGTCCCTGCGCGCACGACCTACGTGGAGTTCCAGGTCTCCGGCAGCCTCTGGAACTGCCTTTCTGCGGTCAACAAGGCAGAGTTCATCTCAGCCTATGCTACCCTCCAGTCCCTCGACTTCTTGGTGCTGACGGAAACATGGATTACCACAGAAAACACTGCTACTCCTACTGCTCTTTCCTCGTCTGATCATGTGTTCTCGCATACCCCGAGAGCATCTGGTCAGCGCGGCGGTGGCACAGGAATCCTCATCTCAAGTGGACATTCTCTCTTTTCCCCCTGACCCATCTGTCTATCTCCTCATTTGAATTCCATGCTGTCACAGTCACTAGCCCATTCAAGCTTAACATCCTTATAATTTATCGCCCTTCAGGTTCCCTTGGAGAGTTCATCAATGAGCTTGACACCTTGATAAGTTCCTTTCCTGAGGATGGCTCACCCCTCACAGTTCTGGGTGACTTTAACGTCCCTACGTCTACCTTTGACTCATTTCTCTCTGCCTCCTTCTTTACACTCCTTTCCTCTTTTGACCTTACCCTCTCACCGTCTCCCCCTACTCACAAGGCAGGCAATACGCTTGACCTCATCTTTACTAGATGCTGTTCTTCTACTAATCTCACTGTAACTCCCCTCCAAGTCTCCGACCACTACTTTGTATTCTTTTCTCTCTCGCTCTCCTCCAACACTACTCACTCTGCCCCTACTCAGATGGTAATGTGCCGTCGCAACCTTCGCTCTCTCTCTCCCGCTACTCTCTCCTCTTCCATCCTATCATCTCTTTCCTCTGCTAAATCCTTCTCCCTCCGATCTCCTGATTCTGCCTCATCAACCCTCCTCTCCTCCCTTTCTGCATCTTTTGACTCTCTATGTCCCCTATCCTCCCGGCCGGCTCGGTCCTCCCCTCCTGCTCCGTGGCTTGACGACTCATTGCGAGCTCACAGAACAGGGCTCCGGGCAGCCGAGCAGAAATGAAGGAAGGAACTAGACTCCCTGCGGACCTGTCATCTTTTCACTCCCTCCTCTCTACATTCTCTTCCTCTGTTTCTGCTGCTAAAGCCACTTTCTACCACTCTAAATTTCAAGCCTCTGCCTCTAACCCTAGGAAGCGCTTTCCCACCTTCTCCTCCCTGCCGAATCCTCCTCCTCCTCCCCCTCCCTCCTCCCTCCTCCCTCCTCCCTCCTCCCTCCTCCCTCTCTGTGGATGACTTCGTCAACCATTTTGAAAAGAAGGTTGACGACATCCGATTCTCATTTATTAAGTCAAATGACACCACTGGTCCTGCTCACACTGCCCTACCCTATGCTTTGACTGCTTTCTCCCCTCTCTCTCCAGATGAAATCTTGCGACTTGTGACGGCCGGCCGCCCAACAACCTGCCCGCTTGACCCTATCCCCTCCTCTCTTCTCCAGACCATTTCCGGAGACCTTCTCCCTTACCTCACCTCACTCATCAACTCATCCTTGACCGCTGGCCATGTCCCTTCCATCTTCAAGAGAGCGAGAGTTGCACCCCTCCTCAAAAAACCTACACTCGATCCCTCCGATGTCAACAACTACAGACCAGTATCCCTTCTTTCTTTTCTCTCCAAAACTCTTGAGCGTGCCGTCTCTAGCCAACTCTCCTGCTATCTCTCTCAGAATGACCTTCTTGATCCAAACCAGTCAGGTTTCAAGACTGGTCAATCAACTGAGACTGCTCTTCTCTGTGTCACGGAGGCTCTCCGCACTGCTAAAGCTAACTCTCTCTCCTCTACTCTTATCCTTCTAGACCTATCTGCTGCCTTTGATACTGTGAACCATCAGATCCTCCTCTCCACCCTCTCCGAGTTGGGCATCTCCGGCGCTGCTCACTCTTGGATTGCGTCCTACCTGACAGGTCGCTCCTACCAGGTGGTGTGGCGAGAATATGTCTCCGCACCACGTGCTCTCACCACTGGTGTCCCCCAGGGCTCAGTTCTAGGCCCTCTCCTATTCTCTCTATACACCAAGTCACTTGGCTCTGTCATATCCTCACATGGTCTCTCCTATCATTGCTACGCAGACAACACACAATTAATTTTCTCCTTTCCCCCTTCTGATAACCAGGTGGCGAATCGCATCTCTGCATGTCTGGCAGACATATCAGTGTGGATGTCGGATCACCACCTCAAGCTGAACCTCGGCAAGACGGAGCTGCTCTTCCTCCCAGGGAAGGACTGCCCGCTCCATGATCTCGCCATCACGGTTGACAACTCCATTGTGTCCTCCTCCCAGAATGCAAAGAACCTTGGCGTGACCCTGGACAACACCCTGTCGTTCTCCGCTAACATCAAAGCGGTGACCCGATCCTGCAGGTTCATGCTCTACAACATTCGCAGAGTATGACCCTACCTTACACAGAAAGCGGCACAGGTCCTAATCCAGGCACTTGTCATCTCCCGTCTGGATTACTGCAACTCACTGTTGGCTGGGCTCCCTGCCTGTGCCATTAAACCCCTACAACGTATCCAGAACGCTGCAGCCCGTCTGGTGTTCAACCTTCCCAAATTCTCTCATGTCACCCTGCTCCTCCGCACACTCCACTGGCTTCCAGTTGAGGCTCACATCTACTACAAGACCATGGTGCTTGCCTACGGAGCAGTGAGGGGAACGGCACCTCCTTACCTTCAGGCTCTGATCAGACCCTACACCCAAACGAGGGCACTACGTTCATCGACCTCTGGCCTGCTAGCCCCCCTACCTCTACGGAAGTACAGTTCCCGCTCAGCCCAGTCAAAGCTATTCGCTGCTCTGGCACCCCAATGGTGGAACAAGCCCCCCCATGACGCCAGGACAGCGGAGTCACTGACCACCTTCCGGAGACACTTAAAACCCTACCTCTTTAAGGAATACCTGGAATAGTATACAAGTAATCCTTCTACCCCCCCCCCCCCTTCCCCACCCCCCCATAAAAAAATTGTAAGTTGAATGCACCAATTTGTAAGTTGCTCTGGATAAGAGCGTCTGCTAAATGACGTAAATGTAAATGTAAATGTTTCAGTGTATTCGTCTAAATTATTTTTGCAAGCTACCGGAAAAATATCCCAGTCCACGTGATCAAAACAATCTTGAAGCATCGATTCCAATTGGTCAGACCAGCATTGAATAGTCCTTAGCACGGGTACTTCCTGTTTGAGTTTCTGCCTATAGGAAGGTAGGAGCAGAATGCATTCGTGGTCAGATTTGCCAAAAGTAGGGCGGGGGAGGGCCTTATAACCATCCCGGAAGTTCGAATAGCAATGGTCGAGAATTTTAGCAGCCCGAGTACAACAGTCGATTTGTTGATAGAACTTCGGCAGCCTAGTCCTCAAATTTGCTTAGTTAAAATCCCCAGCAACAATAAATGCAGCCTCAGGATATGTGGTTTCCAGTTTGCATAAAGTCCAGTGAAGTTCTTTGAGGGCCGTCGTGGTATCGGCTTGAGGGGGGATATACACGGCCGTGACTATAACCGAAGAAAATTATCTTGGGAGATAATATGGTCGGTATTTGATTGTGTGGTATTCTAGGTCGGGTGAACAAAAGGACTTGAGTTCCTGTATGTTACTACAATTACGACTCAATCATGTAACACACGCCTCTGCCCTTCTGCTTCCCGGAGAGATATTTATTTCTGTATCCGCGATGAACTGAGAACCCATCTGGCTGGACCGATTTCAACAGAATATCCAGAGAGAGACATGTTTCCATGAAACAAAGTATGTTACAGGCCCTGATGTCTCTCTAGAAAGAAATCCTTGCCCTGAGCTCGTCGACTTTGTTATCCAGAGACTGAACATTAGCGAGTAATATACTTGGAAGCGGTGGGTGGTGTGCGCGCCTCCTAAGTCGAACCAGCAGGCCGCTCCGAGTGCCTCTCCTCCGCCGGCGATGTTTTGAGTCAGCCGCTGGAATCAGTTCAATTGCCCTGGGGAGAGCAAACAAAGGATCTGCTTCGGAAAAGTCCTATTCCTGGTTGTAATGCTGGTAGTTCTGGTGAGTTACCGCCGCTCTGATATTCAATAGTTTTCCCTGGCTGTATGTAATGATACAAAACACTTTCTGAGCTATTGATGTAAAAAATTATATATAAAAAAACAAAATACTGCAAAGTTTCCTAAGAGCTAGTCGTGAGGCCGCCATCTTCATCGGCGCCAGGTAAAATGGAAGAAGTTTGGAACCCCCAAAACTCTTCCTAGAGCTAGCCACCCAGCGAGAAGGGCCTTGGTCAGGGAGGTGACCAGGAACCCGATGGTCACTCTGACAGAGCTCCAGAGTTCCTCTGTGGATATGGGAGAACCTTCCAGAAGGACAACAATCTCTGCAGCACTCCACCAATCAGGCCTTTATGGTATAGTGGCCAGACGGAAGCCACTCTTCAGTAAAAGGCACATGACAACCTGCTTGGAGTTTGCCAAAAGACACCTAAAGGACAGACCATGAGAAACAAGATTATCTGGTCTGATGAACCCAAGATTGATCTCTTTGGCCTGAAGGCCAAGCGTCACGTCTGGATGAAGCCAGGCACCATCTCTACGGTGAAGCATGGTGGTGGCAGCATCATGCTGTGGAGATGTTTTCCAGCGGCAGGGACTGGGAGACTAGTCAGGATTGAGGGAAAGATTAACAGAGCAAAGTACAGAGCGATCCTTGATGAAAACCTGCTCCAGAGCGCACAGGACCTCAGACTGGGGCGAAGGTTCACCTTCCAACCGGACAAGGACCCTAAGCACACAGCCAAGCCAACGCAGGTGTGGCTTTAGGACAAGTCTCCTTGAGTGTCCTTGAGTGGCCCAACCAGAGCCCGGACTTGAATCCGATCTAATATCGCTGGAGAAACCTGAAAATAGCTGTGCAGCAACGATCCCCATCCAACCTGACAGAGCTTGAGGATCTGCAGAGAAGAATGGGAGAAACTCCCCAAATACAGGTGTGCCAAGCTTGTAGCGTCATACCCAAGAAGACTCGAGGCTGTAATCGTTGCCTAAGGTGCTTCAACAAAGTACTGAATAAAGGGTCTGAATACTTATGTAAATGTCATGTTTCCATTTTATTTTTTTTAATTTTTTTAATGTGCAAACATTTCTGTAAACTTGTTTTTGCTTTGTCATTATGGAGTATTGTGTGTAGATTAATGAGGGAAAAAACAACTTAATCCATTTTAGAATAAGGCTGTAACGTAACAAAATGTGGAAAAAGTGAAGGGGTCTGAATACTTTACGAATGCACTGTATATATGTTGAAATATAGACTGTTTGACTGTTTGTCATTTTGCCATTATTTCCAATTTGGGGTAAACAAAAAAAGACCCCTGTTGGTGCTTTTAGGGGTTGAAATATGTTGGTGCTTTTAGGGGTGGAAATATGCTGGTGCTTTTAGGGTTAAGAGGTTAAATAAATAAATAAAATACTATAGTAAGTGCCTTTTAAGTGCCAAATAAAGTAGCAGGGTTGACGATTTTATCTTAAAACAGCCATAAATCCACTTGTGACAGGGGGAATGGAAGCCGGTGTGCAACAGGGAGTGGCAATTGAACGCAAGTTAAAGAAAATGTAATTGTTAAAACATTTCTAGCCTGTCTATTTATGGGTAACAGGGTTGACGTGTTATGCTCGACCTGCTTAGTTTTCCACAACAAAACACCAGAAAATTGCCAAAAATAGTAGAACCAGCTCACCTGCATTTACACTATGATTTGACTATTAGATGTTCAATGTTTCTTTTGAAAAACCATATTTAAAAAGGAATAGTTTAACCATATTAAAATGAGAGTTCAGTTCACGTAACAGGGTTGACCTTCAATTGAGGGACAGACATAAATTAATCACTAATCACATTAAATAAATAACCATCTTCAGAAATGACTTTGTCAAAGCAACAAAATAACTAGGGCTTTACAGTGATGGTGAAAACTTGAAGAAATGTTGGGGTTAAGTGGGTAAAAATCTTCCTAGAAGTGACAGAGGGTGTCCAGAGTCTATCTGATTTATTGAAATCTCCATGTGGTCTATATTAAAAGAGACTTTATTTAATATAACAGGCTCTACTTCAAATATCAAAGGGACTCTTTTCGTGGAACGACCCAGTAATGATTACCCCTACTGCTTGTAGTATTACCTACAGAAATTAGATATCATCATTATCACTGGCTGCACAAAGGCAGCCCTGGCATTGTTAAAACAATTTGCTGCACACTAATGTAGGCTGTCAGGGAGCCGCACAGGTCTAGTTCTAAGAGTTAAGTTGTAGGCATGTGTAGCCTGGGGAATCGCAGCGGATAGGAGTCTCATTTCCTCATCAAACAGAGTGAGTGATTTTGAATATTTATGAGGGTCCCAATTTAAGTTAAACATTTAACAAAAAGCCTCAGATTAAAATTTGACAGCAGAAAGAGTTAAAGTCCCTGTGGGCAAGCCAGGCTAAACGTGGAATGCTTAAGATGAATTAAAGTGTCGATTCAGAGACAGACAGAGGGGCTCCAGTTCTGAAATGGTTCTGTACGTACCTGATAGTGGTATATGTTGAAAAGTACTGAGTGACTTGAATCATCATTTTGGTAAAAAAAAAATGTCCTTTGATAAAAAGCTAATTTGCGTTTCAGCTACATGTTCTAGTAGTGTTACGATTTCAAACTTTAAATCAACGAGACACTGATGAATGGAATTATAATTGTGTAAGAAAATAATGTAATGAATGAAGTAACTTTAATTAAAGCAATTTTATTATTTACTAAAATAATTCTAGATTTCGCAAGCTTGTAAAGGATGATTCTAAATGTTTTACATTTTACATTTTAGTCATTTAGCAGATGCTCTTATCCAGAGCAACTTACAGTTAGTGAGTGCATACATTTTTCATACCATCCGTAGGCCTATAGTTTAGAGGCAGTTTATGAATTTCAACCCTTTTAATCATAACATTATTTAATCTGTGATTCTGATAAGGACCCAGATAAAATCAAAACATCCAGCTGTTGAATACAGATAATTTACAAAGCTCCTCTCTAATAGCGGCACTTGCTGCATCATTGCGTAATGTGAGATATGAGTGTTAGACTTAGATACCATGCTTAGGTCAGAGGTTAGATGTAATTCAACTCCATATTGACTCAACTGATAATCCATATCTCCTTCTTTCCTTCCCTCTCCACGTCTCTCTTTCGCTCCTCCTCTCTCTATCCCAGCAGATCAGTGAGTGAGGGAGGAAAGGGGGAGGGTCATGGTATCACTGGCACTCTGGACTGACACACTCTACTTCCTGTTTAATCACTGGGCCCTGAGGAACTTCCTTCATTAATCAGGTGCTCTATATCACTGGGAGACAAAGGAAATGTGCTGTGTGTCAGAGCGTGTCTCTGATTTACAGCCCGTTGCCATGGGCTGTGTTATAACAGCCACCATGTAGACATCCACGCAGAGAGAGAGAGTGTGAATAAGAGAGAGAGAGTGAGAGAGAGAGAGAAAGAGAGACCCTGCTGAGCTCCCACCATCCTGGGATTTGGGATTTATTCCCCTATCGCTTTATGGTAGCCTCACTGAGTTCCTGCAAGGCCTTACACCTAGGCTGAATGCTCAGGTTTGAGGAGGACTGGGAGGCTGGGTAGTTCTTACTGATCACCAGAAACTGCTCCATGCTACTTCACTCTGTTTAGGAATGTGAGTTCAGGATTATGCTGGACCCATTTCTCATTCCTGGCCACTCATAAATGGCACACCCTATATATCAGTGATCTAAGAATGTAAACGGCCTGTCGGCCTCCCCTTTCAAACTGGTTTGAGTTTCACCACGTCAAAAAAAATTGATCTGCTTGAAATAAGAATTTTTACATACGGTAAATCACTCTTAACTAACGTCATGCATACATACTGTACGGCAGTCTATAGCAGTAGTTTGCACCTTTGCACTCCCATCCTCCCAGAGTGGGAATCCAGTTTGTTTATGTTTTCAGTGGAAGCCTTCAGGGGAGTGAGGGATGCCTTTACCACTGAGCCACAGCTTCAGGCCATCATATGTTGCCCTTCAAAGCTCCCTTTCCTCTCCAATCTGCATCCAATGGCTTGTGTGGTGTGGAGTGGTATGGTGTGGTGGTGTGTGTGTCTGTGTGTGTGTGTGTGTGTGTGTGTGTGTGTGTGTGTGTGTGTGTGTGTCACAACAGTATCGCAACAGGCTGGGGATACTGAGATGAGGCTCCCTGCTATGTGGAAGAGTGCTGCTCAGGGGTCATACACCTCAGTCTCCCTGGCTTTTCATCTCAGCACTGATGTCTCATTACTCAGCCTCTCCTCAATAGATGCAGGAGACTACATGTATGTGTATACCACTGATGATTCACAATCACAAGACAGCCACAGGTAAATGATATCTGCCAGATGGTATACGACTGGATGGATTGTCAATGCAGTTCATAATTGTAAGGCAGTTACCGTACTTCTGACTATAGATACTGTGCCTTCAGAAAGTATTCATACCCCTTGACTTATTCCACATTTAGCTGTGTTACAGCATGAATTTAAAACACACAATACCCCATAATGACAAAGTAAAAAACATGTTTGTATAAATGTTTACACATTTATTGAAAAAGAAATACAGAAATATCTAATTTACATACGTTTTCACACCCGTTAGTCAATACATGTTAGAATCACCATTGGCAGCGATTACAGCTGTGAGTCTTTCTGGGTAAGTCTCTAAGAGCTTTGCACACCTGGATTGTACAATATTTGCCCATTATTATTTTCAAAATTCTTTAAGCTCTGTCAAATTGGTTGTTGATAGGTTGGTAGTACCTTAATTGGGGCGAACGGGCTCATGGTAATGACTGGAGCGGAGTTGGTGGAATGGTATCAAATACATCAAACACATGGTTTCCAGGTGTTTGATGCCATTCCATTCGCTCCATTCCAGCCATTATTATGAGCCACGCTCCCCTCAGCAGCCTCCTGTGCTAGACAGCCATTTAAAGTCTTGCCATAGATTTTCAAGCACATTTAAGTTAAAACTGTAACTCGGCCACTCAGGAACATTCACTGTCTTCTTGGTAAGCAACTCCAGTGTATATTTGGCCTTGTGTTTTAGGTTATTGTCCTGCTGTAAGGTGAATTCATCTCACAGTGTCTGGTGGAAAGCAGACTGAACCAATTTTTCCTCTAGGATTTTGCCTTTGCTTAGCTCCATTCCGTTTATTTCTTATCCTGAAAAATGATTACAAGCATACCATAACATGATGCAGCCACCATTATGCTTAAAAATATGGAGGGGGTACTCAGTAATGTGTTGTATTGGATTTGTCCTAAACATAACATTTTGTATTCAGGACAAAAAGTTAATTGCTTTGCCACATCTATTGCAGTGTTACTTTATTGCCTTGTTGCGAACAGGATGCATGTTTTGGAATACCTCCCTGGTCTTTGTGGTTGATTCTGTGTTTAAATTCACTGCTTGACTGAGGGACCTTACAGATAATTGTGGGGTACAGAGATGAGGTAGTCATTCAAAAATCATGTTAAACACTATTACTGCACAAAGAGTGAGTCAATGCAACTTATTATGTGACTTGTTAAGCACATTTTTACTCCTGAACTTATTTAGGCTTGCAAAAACAAAGGGGTTGAATACTTATTGACCCAAGACATTTCAGGTTAGCATTTTTAATTAATTTGTTTTAAAAAATGTGGTATTGTGTGTAGGCCAGTGACAAAAATCTCAATTGAATCAATTTTAAATTCAGGCTGTAACACAACAAAATGTGCAAAAAGTCAAGGGGTGTGAATACTTTCTGAAGGCACTGTATACCGTAGAACAAAGATAGCACGTGTGTATGTGAAGATATAGGAAGGGCACATTTACAAGCACGGTAAACCACTAAGAATGTGGAGTTGAACCACATGGTGATAAGCCAATGAATTAAAATATGTGGAAAGGTCTTAGTCTCCAAAAGTTAATACAAATAAACAGGGAATGCAAGACTCTTGTGTTAGCTCTTCAACAGCCAGATGCATTCTATCTGAATAGGTCTCTCTTGAAAGAGAACACACCACTTGATAACCTCCCTGCATCTACAATTGGCCTCCATTGAAGTCAATTAGAGGCAAAAGCACTCAGTCTCACACAGCTCTGTAGCGAAGGCTGAACGACAATAGCTGAGAGTCAGTTGTTAACACCTGTTAGTGGTAAGCGTTAAGAGAATTTATGACTGAGTCTGATTTATTATCATGTTCCCCTGGTTGATGCAAATGTTTTTTTTCGCTATTATCTTCCAGCCTGGAATGAAGGTCCTCAAAGGCAGCCCTCCCATGGTTCTCTTGTGATCTCATTTTCTCTGCAGAGGGGTGAGTTGGTACGCTCCCTGTGATCAGGTTGGCAGGAGGGAGGCGGAGCAGCCATCCCATTGACCTCTGGGTAAATCTTTCCGTGGTTGGCGGCCCATGTAGCCTGTGCGAGACGGCGGCGGGGCAAGGATGACTGAAGCAATAGGGCTGTGATTAGCTGACATTGCTGCTTCGTTTTGCAAGCTGGTCTATTCTAGGGCGTGGGTGGGCAGAAGGGGCCAGATGAGCTGAAATGGGAATGAAGGTATTGATCCCACAGTCTTTATGAGAATGACACGCACAAGCTATTTCTGTATAGGGGGGAACACACTGCTGGCAAAATCATTATGGCTGTGACGTAGATAAGCTCTTCAAAAAGTGGATGGGACACATTGTCTATGAGGAGTAGCTACAGAAGATATTAACTTTATTAAATGATGCATAAACACATGTCATAAAGGCTCCATGGAACATCCATCACACATTGTAAATAAGGTACACTATGTAACAGTGATACCAGTGGATCCTTTGCTGACTGGTTCTGGTGAAGATATCATTGTTGGACAGAGAGCCAGCGTGTTGACGACACTTTACTTCAGCAACATTAGGAGTAATAATTAAATAAAAAGGGATATTTTCAAATCCCTTTCATTGACAATGCCAAGCCATGTCTACATCATATTAACATTACATGGTTTATGGTGGATCCTCCACCAGGATTTAACATAGACGCGCAAGTGGACTCCCTCCTATGTCGAGTCCACATATGTCCACATGGGCTCAAGTGGTTGGTATTTGTATTTATTAAGGATCCCCATTAGCTGCTGCCAAGGCAGAAGCTACTTTTCCTGGGGTCCTCAACATTAAGGCAGTTACAGTGGGGGAAAAAAGTATTTAGTCAGCCACCAATTGTGCAAGTTCTCCCACTTAAAAAGATGAGAGAGGCCTGTAATTTTCATCATAGGTACACGTCAACTATGACAGACAAATTGAGGGGAAAAAATCCAGAAAATCACATTGTAGGATTTTTAATGAATTTATTTGCAAATTATGGTGGAAAATAAGTATTTGGTCACCTACAAACAAGCAAGATTTCTGGCTCTCACAGACCTGTAACTTCTTCTTTAAGAGGCTCCCCTGTCCTCCACTCGTTACCTGTATTAATGGCACCTGTTTGAACTTGTTATCAGTATAAAAGACACCTGTCCACAACCTCAAACAGTCACACTCCAAACTCCACTATGGCCAAGACCAAAGAGCTGTCAAAGGACACCAGAACAAAATTGTAGACCTGCACCAGGCTGGGAAGACTGAATCTGCAATAGGTAAGCAGCTTGGTTTGAATAAATCAACTGTGGGAGCAATTATTAGGAAATGGAAGACATACAAGACCACTGATAATCTCCCTCGATCTGGGGCTCCACGCAAGATCTCACCCCGTGGGGTCAAAATGATCACAACAACGGTGAGCAAAAATCCCAGAACCACACGGGGGGACCTAGTGAATGACCTGCAGAGAGCTGGGACCAAAGTAACAAAGCCTATGTAGTGTATTGACAATATGATGGTGTTAAAGGTTTTTAGATGGAACTGAAAGAATGTTGGTTGTTCAGGCCAGAGGGGGGATGTTTTATGATGTTATTTGAAATGTGCCGCTTGGAGGGTGACGCCCGAGGGGAGACTGGTGATTGGCCAGAAGAGGGGGTAACCCTTATTTTGGTATTGTCTATATAAGAAGGGTTTTAGACAATAAACCCCAGAGCAGCCCCTAGAATGGGAGGACACTGTTCTCCAGACCTCGCGAGTCTGTCACCCATGCTGAAGCTTGTGATCTGAATAAACCTTATGATCAATGTTCAGTATGAGCAGACTCCTTTTGTTCATCAGCAATAATTGCCACCACTCATCATATACGACACCTACCATCAGTAACACACTACGCCGCCAGGGACTCAAATCATGCAGTGCAAGACGTGTCCCCCTGCTTAAGCCAGTACATGTCCAGGCCCGTCTGAAGTTTGCTAGAGTGCATTTGGATGATCCAGAAGAGGATTGGGAGAATGTCATATGGTCAGATGAAACCAAAATATAACTTTTTGGTAAAAACTCAACTCGTCGTGTTTGGAGGACAAAAAATGCTGAGTTGCATCCAAAGAACACCATACCTACTGTGAAGCATGGGGGTGGAAACATCATGCTTTGGGGCTGTTTTTCTGCAAAGGGACCAGGACGACTGATCCGTGTAAAGGAAAGAATGAATGGGGCCATGTATCGTGAGATTTTGAGTGAAAACCTCCTTCCATCAGCAAGGGCATTGAAGATGAAACGTGGCTGGGTCTTTCAGCATGACAATGATCCCAAACACACCGCCCGGGCAACGAAGGAGTGGCTTCGTAAGAAGCATTTCAAGGTCCTGGAGTGGCCTAGCCAGTCTCCAGATCTCAACCCCATAGAAAATCTTTGGAGGGAGTTGAAAGTCCATGTTGCCCAGCGACAGCCCCAAAACATCACTGCTCTAGAGGAGATCTGCATGGAGGAATGGGCCAAAATACCAGCAACAGTGTGTGAAAACCTTGTGAAGACTTACAGAAAACGTTTGACCTGTGTCATTGCCAACAAAGGGTATATAACAAAGTATTGAGAAACTTTTGTTATTGACCAAATACTTATTTTCCACCATAATTTGCAAATAAATTCATTAAAAATCCTCATTTTGTCTGTCATAGTTGACGTGTACCTATGATGAAAATTACAGGCCTCTCTCATCTTTTTAAGTGGGAGAACTTGCACAATTGGTGGCTGACTAAATACTTTTTCCCCCACTGTATATACAATTTAAAATATTACATGATATTACATTTCATAACACTTTTCACAACACATTAAGTGTGTTCCCTCAGGCCACTACTCTACTACCACATATTTACAATACAAAATCCATGTGTACGTGTGTGTAGAGTGTGTGTGTTAGCATGTGTATGTGTATGCATTTGTCTGTGCCTGTGTGTGTCTCTTCACAGTCTCCGCTGTTTTTTAAATCTGATTCTACTGCTTGCGTCAGTTACCTGATGTGTAATAGAGTTCCATGTAGCCATGGCTTTATGTAGTACTGTGCGCCTCACATAGTCTGTTCTGGACTTGGGGATTGAGTGGTTGCTGATGATGTCCACCTGCGCACCCTTATCGTCACCCTTGTTCCTGGACGAGCCTCCAAATATGTAATGGCCCCAGTTCTCTACGTTACATTAACCAGACAACAAACCATTGGCCAAACACATAAGCAAATGGCATGTTGGCACTCACACAACGGGCATGATGTCAGTGTTTTGGGGAAACATCCCCTCTGCCCTGTGGTGCTCATGGGAGGTGATTATTGGCATGCTGTGACCAGAGCAGCGCCAACAGCCAGTGTTTCAACCCAGCTTATTCTCACTCACGCCACTCTCTGAACTCTCCTCCACTCTTTTTGCATAAAGTAATTGCTGTCAGGGAGTGTGTGCCGTGCAGTGCAGTGCATTGCTTAGGTTCCGCTTTAAGAGAAGAGATTAGGGAATAAAAGAGCTAAGTCAGTGCTCAAGCACTCACAATACCTACATCTGTTATTGGGCCTGCGTGGATCAGGGCTGACAGTGATGAATATTTGGCCAAAGGTTTGCATTACACATAATTATTTTCCCTAATGAGAATTGATAAACGCAGGCAGGACTGGGGAGAGTGTGATGAGAGGAGGGACCAGTCATTAGCATCCAGTCAGGCTAAGCTGACTGGGCTCAACTGGGCCGGGCTCAACTGGGCTAGGCCAGCATTCTTAGGAAAAGATCAACCACTTTGTTTCAATCCCACTGGTCATTTCAGAGATGAAAGCTACTCTATATGTGGGGCTCTTTAGAAGCCATCTGATGCCTTAAAAAGGCCAAATCAATAAAGAAGTATCCTTACTTATCAGAGACCATTTGCACAATGACACATTAGACACAAGGGTGTGTGCTCAGCCCCCTCCTGTACTCCCTGTTTACCCATGACTGCGTGGCCACGCACGTCTTCAACTCAATACAAGGAGGAGGTGAGGCCCCTGGCGGAGTGGTACAAGGAAAATAACCTCTCCTTCAACGTCAACAAAATGAAGGAGCTGATCGTGGACATCAGGAGACAGCAGAGGGCGCACGCCCCCATCCACATCGATGGGGCCGCAGTGGAGAAGATGAAAAGCTTCAAGTTCCCTCTGCGTACACATCACTGACAATCTGAAATGGTCCACCCACACAGACAGTGTGGTGAAGAAGGTGCAACAGCAGAAATGTGTCTTGGCCCCTAATACCCTCACAAACTTTTACAGATGCACCATTGAGAGCATCCTGTAGGGCTGTATCACTGCCTAGTACGGCAACTGCACCATCCGCAACCGCAGGGCTCTCCAGAGGGTGGTGCGGTCTGCCCAACGCATCACCGGGGGCACCCTGCCTGCCCTCCAGGACATCTACAGCACCCGATGTCACAGGAAGGCCAAGAATATCATCAAGGACCTCAGCCACCTGAGCCATGGCCTGTTCACCCCGCTACCATCCAGAAGGCGAGGTCAGTACAGGTGCATCAAAGCTGGGACCGAGAGACTGAAAAACAGCTTCTATCTCAAGGCCATCAGACTGTTAAATAATCACCACTAGCCGGCCTCCGCCCAGTTCCCTGCCCTGGGATTTAGTCACTGTCACTAGCCGGCTACCACTCGGTTACTCTACCATGCACCTAAGAGGCTGCTGCCCTATGTACATAGTCATGGAACACTGGCCACTTTAATAATGTTTACATACTGTTTTACCCACTTCATATGTATATACAGTTGAAGTCGGAAGTTTACATACACTTAGGTTGGAGTCATTAAAACTCGTTTTTCAACCACTCCACAAATTTCTTGTTAACAAACTATAGTTTTGGCAAGTCGGTTAGGACATCTACTTTGTGCATGACACAAGTAATTTTTCCAACAATAATTCACTGTATCACAATTCCAGTGGGTCAGAAGTTTACATACACTAAGTTGACTGTGCCTTTAAACAGCTTGGAAAATTCCAGAAAAGGATGTAATGGCTTTAGAAGCTTCTGATAGGCTAATTGACATAATTTGAGTCAATTGGAGGTGTACCTGTGGATGTATTTCAAGGCCTAACTTCAAACTCAGTGCCTCTTTGCTTGACGTCATGGGAAAATCAAAAGAAATCAGCCAAGACCTCAGGAAAAAGATTGTAGACCTCCAAAAGTCTGGTTCATCCTTGGGAGCAATTTCCAAACGCCTGAAGGTACCACGTTCATCTGTACAAACAATAGTACGCAAGTATAAACACCATGGGACCACGCAGCCGTCATACCGCTCAGGAAGGAGACGTGTTCTGTCTACCAGAGACAAATGTACTTTGGTGGAAAAGTGAAAATCAATCCCAGAACAACAGCAAAGGACCTTGTGA
Organism: Coregonus lavaretus; assembly: GCF_964263955.1. Classification (NCBI taxonomy): domain Eukaryota; kingdom Metazoa; phylum Chordata; class Actinopteri; order Salmoniformes; family Salmonidae; genus Coregonus; species Coregonus lavaretus. The sequence continues at coordinate 23,122,756 of NC_140005.1, read as the reverse complement.
AGATGCTGGAGGAAACAGGTACAAAAGTATCTATATCCACAGTAAAATGAGTCCGATATCGACATAACCTGAAAGGCCGCTCAGCAAGGAAGAAGCCACTGCTCCAAAACCGCCATAAAAAAGCCAGACTACGGTTTGCAACTGCACATGGGGACAAAGATCATACTTTTTGGAGAAATGTCCTCTGGTCTGATGAAACAAAAATATAACTGTTTGGCCATAATGACCATCGTTATGTTTGGAGGAAAAAGGGGAAGGCTTGTAAGCCAAAGAACACCATCCCAACCGTGAAGCACGGGGGTGGCAGCATCATGCTGTGGGGGTGCTTTGCTGCAGGAGGAACTGGTGCACAACACAAAATAGATGGCATCATGAGGAAGGAAAATTATGTGGATATATTGAAGGAACTTCTCAAGACATCAGTCAGGAAGTTAAAGCTTGGTCGCAAATGGGTCTTCCAAATGGACAATGACCCCAAGCATACTTCCAAAGTTGTGGCAAAATGGCTTAAGGACAACAAAGTCAAGGTATTGGAGTGGCCATCAACAAAGCCCTGACCTAAATCCTATAGAAAATGTGTGGGCAGAACTGAAAAAGCCACCCAACTTATTGTGGGAAGCTTGTTGAAGGCTCCCCGAAACGTTTGTCCCAAGATAAACAATTTAAAGGCAATGCCACCAAATACTAATTGAGTGTATGTAAACTTCTGACCCACTGGGAATGTGATGAAATAAATAAATGCTGAAATAAATAATTATCTCTACTATTATTCACGTAGTCCCGTGTAGCTCAGTTGGTAGAGCACGGCGCTTGCAATGCCAGGGTTGTGGGTTCGATTCTCACGGGGGACCAGTATGAAAATGTATGCACTCACTAATTGTAAATCGCTCTGGATAAGAGCGTCTTCTAAATAACTAAAATGTTTTAAAAAATCACATTCTTAAAATAAAGTGGTGGTGATCCTAACTGACCTAAAACAGGGAACTTTAGAGATAATTATTTTCCTGTCCACTTGTCCAACTGCACTTGTGCACTCAGCTCACAGATATGGACAGGAACACTTTAGATATTCCGATATTCAAGCATCCATATGCATGAAGCCAGACTGCCGCGGCCCCACCAATGGCCGTCCTGTGAAGGGGAATCGGCTGCACTAACAGATGGCATGGTGGGGTTTGAAAAGCGATCGCCCTGAACGGGCCCCAGGCAGCCCTTGAGGCCAGCACTGAGCCTTCTCGCCACATGTGGGCAGTCAGGAATGATATTATGTGGTAATAGTAGTTAATAATAAACCAGGTCATTAGTATCACGTGTTGCTTTATGGGCCACATCCACCAGCCTGCCCGTGTACACAATGGCACAATGGGCTGTGGCCGGTAACCGCAGGTTTAACTTTTACATTGCACATGATCACTGCCAATTATATAATTTATTATTACAGACTATAACCTATTATAGACTCTAAAAGACTTGGATAAACATTGTGCAATGCAGTAGGTGCTTAATGGTTGTGGCTATGATTTATGAAATTCTCAGTAGAAAACTATTTTAGCATAATATTATTCTGTTGGTCATATGATTAAGAGAATGATTATTAAGAAAGCTAAATCTAACTACTTTTTAAACTCTATCTCTGACTCTGCTGATGATTCTTCTAAATTCTGGAAAACTGTTAATTAGCTGAAGCGTGCACCTTCTTCCCCTTCCGTCCTGCTTAAGCAAGTTCTGTCAGACTCAGGCATCATTACTGAAAGAAATTTAGATAAGTGATGAATTTAATCAACATTTTATCTCGACAGGTTTTCTATTTAAAAGGATTGGTGGTTTAAATAACCCTGATCAGTCAGTTTGCTGCTCCCAGCCTCTACCATTGAATCTGTGTATTCATTTAAACAAGTTACTACCTGTGATGTGCCAACTGCCTTGCTTAAAAATATACTGGGGTTGATATGCTTGACCCGTTTTTACTGCAGCTTTCCGCCCCCTTGATTGCTGAATCATTAACACATATTTTGTATCTGATGATCATATCTGGTTCTATCCCCAGGGTTTGGAAGGCAGCCCATGTGCTGCCTCTCCACAAAGGTGGTGACCCTTCAGACCTAAATAATTACCGCCCTATCTGTAAACTTTCTTGCCTAGCAAAAGTATTAGAATCTCAGATCAACTCTCAGTTAAGATCTTTCCTATCTACAAGTGTTCATCAATCTGGCTTTAGGCCAGGTCATAGCACTATCTCTGTTCCTTCACTGGTTATAAATTATATAGTTAATTGTATGGACAAAACGCAACATTGTGCTGCCCTTTTCATTGACCTGTCAAAGGCTTTAAACACTGTTGATCACTCATTATTAATTCAAAGGTTGTCTGAAATTGGCCTGGATCGGGCTGCATGTAATTGGTTTAAAAACTACCTGACAGACAGAACACAATGTGTATTTTCTGATGGTGTTAAGTCAGGTTTCCATGATATTACGAAAGGTGTCCCACAGGGGTCGATTTTGGGTCCTGTACTTTTTACTATCTTTATAAACAATATTGGTTTGTCTGTTGGTTTGTCTGTTGTGTAATCTGTTGCCCCTTCTGTTGAATAGGGACTATCTGAACTACAGTCTCCTTTCATTGTTTTACTGGAAACCTTTATTGACCTTACTAGTTTTGAATGAGGATCAAACTAAGTATATGATGCTTTCTAGAGCGCAATAAAAATGACGCCAATGACTTAAGCATATACTTTGGATGGTGCCCACATTGATCTTATCCCTGCTTAGAAATATCTGGGCATCTGGATAGATGATAAGCTGACTTTTAAGAAGCATATTGATGAGTAAGTTAAGAAGCTGAGAATAAAGAATGGTCTTCTTCTATAGAAATAGGTAATGCCTTTCGCTTAATAGTAGAAAGCAGATCTTTCAGTCACCGTTCCTAGCGGTCCTAGACTAGGGCAACATCATCAATATGAATGCAGCTTCACTAAAGCCATTAGATGCCATTTACCATAGTGCTCTACGTTTTATTACAGGTGACAGGTTTAGTACACATCAATGCATTCTCTACCAGAAAGTAGGCTGGCCCTCTTTCATGTCACATAGGTCCATTTCATTAGTTTCATTCATAAAGATATTTTACAAAAACTCCCGGTGTACCTAACATCATTGTTAACCTTTGATGATTTGGTGCCTCTACAGCAATTTAGACAGCTGATTGAGGACCTTTTTACTGAAGAATGTGTATTCTTTATATGGTAGTGTTTTTATCTCTGTTTTGCATAATGTATTGTATTGATTTGTGTATATTTGTAATATTTGTAATCATCCGCAAAAGAGACCTTGGTCTCAGCATGACTCACCGTCAAAATAAAGGTTAAGTAAAATAAAAAATAAAATATGACTGAGTGCTGTAAATGAGTTCACCAGTAAATGAGTGATACTTGTATTTGTTTGTACTATACACACTCTGCACCTGAGGGTTCCTATGGCCCTGAGACTTGTGCTTTTAAAAAAAAATGTAATCTTGGTTCCGACCATCCTTAGTGGAGCTCTTTAATCACGGCCAGCCTCCAGCCTCCCTGCCGTGCTGTACCATAGCCATGTGATGTGTCAGTCATGGCTGAACTCAGATGGAGAGATAGCCCTTTAATATCCACCACTCTCTCGCCATAATGGCTGGCAGAGAGCTGCACGATGACAGCTAGACAAGCCAGCCTACAGGGGAGACCATGACCCCACACATGGGCCTGCTCAGCCTGAGGATGCCCGGCTCTTACATTCTCCAACTCAATGGAGTTCAATGGAAAAGCAACTACTATACCTGCTGCATGGAGTGGCTATACTGAGTGGCTTCAGTATATGCTGTCTTGTGATATGCTAAGACATACGGTCTATGTAGGAGGAAACACTTGATACTGCTCTTCTTGATACAGCATTTTGTGTCAACTGAGGCAATATGATTCTCATTCAGACAGGCTACGGCTGTGGGTGGACACCATCCACAACCTTTTGTTTGTTTGACAAATGCAGCCAATTCCATATTCATTCAATTTATTTCACAGTCACAAGGACGGGCTGTGAGGGTCATTGTCAGATGCTAAACAGGAATATCTAGACAGACATTATAGGATAGCCAATTGCTACATTGTATTTTCATTTGATATCATTAAAACGTGAATTAGAATATCTCTGTCTCCCACAAAGTGAAATAATGTATCTAAAATCATTTAATCACATTGAGCTGTATTCATAATTGGATTTTAACTGCAGATCCAATCGTACATCCAACAGTCACCTATCTCCAATATTGGATTTTTCCAATACTTTTATTCGCTGAGTCCTCTCTGTATTCCCATCCTGTTTAAATGTCATGCTTTTTAATCAGCCAATGCGCAAAATGTTTGACTGAACTGCACACACACACACACACACACACACACACACACACACACACTGTCTGTACAGCCTATTAGAGAGATGGAAGATAATGTTCTAAATGAAGTCATTAGTTACGCAAACCTAATGATCATCCTATTTGTGTATATGAATCTGATCCATTTCCCCTGCTTCAGGCAAATATTTATTTCCTCAAATGAATTTGGACGCATTGAATAAAAACAACATCAACAACAAAAACAACATCAGGACCCATAATGAAATGGAGCAGAGGCAGAGGCACTCAGGCGATTGCATTCATTACCCCTCTCCACTATATAGACCCCTTCACAGGGATTATCCATAGTTCGGGAGAGGTTGATTATTAGTCGCTCGTAAAGGTTTCGTTGGAATCGCCCCAGTTAAACAACAAATTACAGGCTGAGGAGAGAGGCTAATAACAATTGTTAACCCCGCGCGGGCGGCTGTGTAAAAGAGCGCCACAATAACGAGGTGCACCACCAAGGTTTTAGGAGCGGCGCAGCTAGCGCACCCCCGAGGAGAAGCTAACTTATTAAAATAATGAATTAGCCAACCAGATTACTGCAGCCTGCGGCAAAGGCAATTATCCCTCTCCAAATCCCCGGACAGGGCTCTCCTGCGCCACGATAAAACAAGTGCTCAGAAAGCAGGAGCCCTCCGCTCCACGCAAATGAATAGGCTGTTAATTAGGATCTCTCCCGCTGCGGGAGCTTTCCCACAGCTACAACACTACTTCCACTACTAGTATAGGAGAGAGAGAGAGACACTACTTCCACTACTAGTATAGGAGAGAGAGAGAGAGAGAGAGAGAGAGAGAGAGAGAGAGAGGAAGAGAAGAGAAGAGAAGAGAAGAGAAGAGAGAGAGAGAGAGAGAGCAGACAGCCCTGCTGGCCCTGATTGTAAGCTTTGTGTGAGAGGCCCCTGTGGAAACAAACAGAGAGAAGCCAATCCCAGCCAGAGCCCAGGGCTGTGCTCTCTGCACGGCAGAGCTGTGGGGGAGCGTGTGTGTTTGTGTGGCCTGCCTGGTCTACATAGCCATCCTCTAACAGCTCAACCCTGCTCTCCACTGTGTGTTCGACATGCTTTATACTGTCAACAACACTGGCACTGTGATGGAGCAGTCTGAGTCTGACAATAACACTGACACTGAGATGTTTACAGATACCACTAAGGCCTTTCCTACTCCCTTACAGACTAGATTGGGGACAGACCCTCTTCGTTCTAAGTCCACTAAGGGTTAAATCTATCTTCTCTCCTGAAGGTGAGTGGGCCATCAGTTCTGGCTTATAAAGAGAGAAAGTCAGGCAATGATGGGTGACAAGTGAAGTAGGGCAATAGAAACCCTGAAAAAGAGTTCTGCTGTACTTTATGACATACAGTATATACACATCTTAATGGTTATAAATACTAAAGTATCACATCCTTGACACCATGAACCAAATCTGGCCACCTTCTGCTTTCACCTTCCTACTCCACATCAGTAGGAATTAGAACGTTTTGAAGAGTGGACTCACCTTGTCCTGTATGGCTATACTTATACAGTATAGAAATGGTTTGTCAAACCTGGAAAATATGTTAAAACAGCACCACATTTAGATTTTGTATGAACCCCAATAAGGAGGCAATAGTTCTCTCTTAAATTACTTACAATTTAGCTACTGGTCTACTGTAGGCATGCAGTTAACTCTACTGGTCTGCTGTAGGTATGCAGATAACTCTACTGGTCTACTGTAGGTATGCAGATAACTCTACTGGTCTACTGTAGGTATGCAGATAACTCTACTGGTCTACTGTAGGCATGCAGTTAACTCTACTGGTCTAGTGTAGGTATGCAGATAACGCTACTGGTCTACTGTAGGTATGCAGATAACTACTGTCTACTGTAGGTATGCAGATAACTCTACTGGTCTACTGTAGGTATGTAGATAACTCTACTGGTCTACTGTAGGCATGCAGTTAACTCTACTGGTCTAGTGTAGGTATGCAGATAACGCTACTGGTCTACTGTAGGTATGCAGATAACTACTGTCTACTGTAGGTATGCAGATATGCAGATAACTATACTGGTCTACTGTAGGTATGCAGATAACTACTGTCTACTGTAGGCATGCAGATAACTCTACTGGTCTACTGTAGGCATGCAGTTAACTCTACTGGTCTAGTGTAGGTATGCAGATAACGCTACTGGTCTACTGTAGGTATGCAGATAACTACTGTCTACTGTAGGTATGCAGATAACTATACTGGTCTACTGTAGGTATGCAGATAACTACTGTCTACTGTAGGTATGTAGATAACTCTACTGGTCTACTGTAGGCATGCAGTTAACTCTACTGGTCTAGTGTAGGTATGCAGATAACGCTACTGGTCTACTGTAGGTATGCAGATAACTACTGTCTACTGTAGGTATGCAGATAACTATACTGGTCTACTGTATGTATGCAGATAACTGTCTACTGTAGGCATGCAGATAACGCTACTGGTCTACTGTAGGTATGCAGATAACTACTGTCTACTGTAGGTATGCAGATAACTCTACTGGTCTACTGTAGGTATGCAGATAACTCTACTGGTCTACTGTAGGCATGCAGATAACTCAACTGGTCTACTGTAGGTATGCAGATAACCCTGTCTACTGTAGGCATGCAGATAACTCTACTGGTCTACTGTAGGTATGCAGATAACTCTACTGGTCTACTGTAGGCATGCAGATAACTCTACTGGTCTACTGTAGGTATGCAGATAACTATACTGGTTTACTGTAGGTATGCAGATAACTACTGTCTACTGTAGGCATGCAGATAACTCTACTGGTCTCCTGTATGTATGCAGATAACTGTCTACTGTAGGCATGCAGATAACTCTACTGGTCTACTGTAGGCATGCAGATAACTCTACTAGTCTACTATAGGTATGCAGATAACTCTACTGGTCTACTGTAGGTATGCAGATAACTCTACTGGTCTACTGTAGGTATGCAGATAACTACTGTCTACTGTAGGCATGCAGATAACTCTACTGGTCTAGTGTAGGTATGCAGATAACTCTACTGGTCTACTATAGGTATGCAGATAACTCTACTGGTCTAGTGTAGGTATGCAGATAACTCTACTGGTCGTTTATACACTGAGTGTCCAAAACATTATGAACACTTGCTCTTTCCATGACATATAGTGCCTTCAGAAAGTATTCCCACTGTTACGTCTACTCCCACTCTCCCGCTCTGGCGCTCGACGTCACCGTTCTATTAACCACCGGTCCTGGCAACCCATCTTTATGCACACCTGGCAACCATCATTACGCACACCTGTGCCACACGTGGACTTCATTACTTACCATTTATCTAGCACTCTGTTTTGTCAGTCATCAGGTAGTATTGTTTGCGTTTCCATGTCAGACGCTTCTCTTGTTTTGTATCATTCCATGTTCGTTATCATTAAACTCACTAACTGCACCTGCTTCCTGACTCCCTGCATCTACGTTACAGAATACTACATCCGCAAATGGAAGCAACAGTTAATCAAGACATCTCCCAGATGGTCGGCGAAGAGGGACACCTACTTCGTCAACACCACGACCAGCTGGCTCATTTGGGAACGGCTATGGATGAGATCCTCCGCGTTCTTCAACGAGTCGAAATTACTCAAGGGGCGGCATCTCCAAACAGGATTCTCTACCACAAGTCGACCCAGCGAGCCAGTACCCCAGCCCATCCAGCAGTCCGTCCTGGTCAGCGATGCCCGATAGTCCCTCCCGGACAAATATGTCTACACTCCATCGAAATGCCGTGGCCTCCTACTCCAGTGCTCCCTCTATTTCGCTCATCAAATGGGAGCCCCCACCACCGAGAGGTCCAAAGTTGCCACGGTTATTCCTCTGCTAACCGGACGGGCGTTGGAGTGGTGGAGTGGGCCACAGCCGTCTGGGAGAGAGGAGGAGCTGGGTTCCTATGAGGGGCTCTGTTCAGGGGGGTCTTCGACCATCCACCGGAGGACAGAGAGGGGGGTGAGTGCCTACATCAACTACGGCAGGATGGCCAGAACGCAGCGGAGTACACGTTCACCTTTCGGACAGTGGCAGCATCCAGCGGATGGAATGAGCCAGCGCTCTGCACCCTATTCAGAAGAGGATTGCGTGAAGAGGTCCAGACGGAGTTGGCGTGCCGAGACGACAACCTATCCTTGGACGCCTTCATCGCGATGGCCATCTGTCTGGATAACCTGCTTCGGGAGCGTCAGTACCCCCATCGCCTCTCTCCCTCCTCCGTTGATCGTTCTGAGTCAGAGCTTGAACCCATGGAGGTGGTGGCCACACGCCTCTCCACGGCTGAGCGACACCGTTATAGTTAGCTGGTTCTCTGTCCTTATTGTGGACAGCAAGGGCACCAGCTTCAATGGTGTCCGGTATGTTCTAACCGGGGGTCCACGAGAGTAGAGGGACAGCCACGTGATCATCCGTCTCCTGGGTTAGGTGTGAGTATTCCATCATCATCACTTTCCACCAAACCTTTCCTAGTATCGATTTTTCACTGGCTGGCTGTCCTTCATGCTTTGTTTCTACAGCTCTAGTGGACACCAGTGCCGCAGGGAATTTTATTGACCAGGCCCTCACCTCCTCCCTTAACATCACCTCATACCCGCTCTCCTCTCCTTGTCCGGTGCAAGCGTTGAATAGTCAACCACTAGGATCTGAGACAATCAAACACATCACAGCAACACTCACCCTCACCGTGGAATCCATACATCAAGAAAGCCTTCCCTTCCTCATCATCAGTGCACCCGTACACAAGATCCTCCTCGGCCTCCCATGGCTTCAACGTCTTAACCCCACCATCTCATGGCCGAGGATGAAAATCACTGACTGGGCACCCGAATAGCACAAGACCTGCTTTTCCTTTCCCTGTGGTTCCACGTCGGTTGAGAGTCCTGTGGTTGCCCTTCAGCCAAACATCCCGGAGGTATACTAAAATCTCCTGGAGGTTTTTTCCATCGGCCCACAAGGGGTCAGGATGGATGAGAAGAAGATGGACGCTGTCAGGTCATGGCCAGTCCCAACCACCATAAAGGGGTTACAACGTTTTCTGGGGATTTACCAACTTCTACTGCCGATTCATTAAGAACTTTAGCTTGATCGCCTCTCCTCTCACTTCTCTCCTCAAAGGTGGTCCCCGGAAGTTGGAGTGGGATCCTACGCTGCCATTCGTGGTGGAGGTGGACGCTTCAGAAGTAGGTGTGGGGGCTGTCCTGTCCCAACGTCAAGGTAACCCACAGAAATTGTATCCATGTGCATATTATTCAAAAAATCTGTCTCCTGCAGAGAGGAACTATAATGTTGGTGATCGGGAGCTCCTGGCAGTGAAGTTGGCATTAGAGGAGTGGAGACACTGGCTGGAGGGCGCCCAGGTTCATTTCTCATCCTCACCGACCATCGGAACCTGGAGTACATTTACATTTACATCATTTAGCAGATGCTCTTATCCAGAGCGACTTACAAATTGGACAGCGAGGTGACTGAACCCACGCCAAGCCATTTGGGCCCTTTTCTTCACCAGATTCAATTTCACGCTAACATATCGCCCAGGTAAAAAAAACATAAAAGTCGATGCCCTGTCCTGTCTCTACGATTCGGGAGAGGTTCCTGTCTTGAGTGCACCCATAATTCCGCCCTTTCAAGTCGTAGCCCCCGTGCTCTGGGACGTAGATGTGGACATTCGCCAGGCCCTGGAGAGGGAACCTGCACCTGCTACCCGTCCTCCTGAGCACACCTGGGCGCACACAGCTGTCGTCGCTGGATATCCAGGTATCACCTGTCCCATTCAGTCCATCTCTGGAAAGTACTGGTGGCCCACCTTGGCGCAGGATGTCACTCTTTATGTCAACTCCTGTTCCGTATGTGCCCAATCCAAATCCCCCCGGAACGCTCCAGCAGGGAAACTCCTTCCCCTTCCCATGCCTCAGCGTCCCTGGTCTCATCTGTCCATTGATTTTGTCACTAATCTCCCCTCTTTTGATGTTTTTACCATCATTTTTGTGATAAGGGACAGAATCTCTAAATCATGCCATTTCATCCCTCTCTCTGGTCTCCCTACCACTATCCAGGTCGCTGAGGCACTGTTCCAGCAGGTCTTCCGGCACTATGGCCTTCCACTATGGCCTTCCAGAGGATATAATCTCTGATCGTGGCCCCCAATTCACATCACGTGTATGGAAGGCCTTCATGGAGAAGCTGGGGGTCACGGTCAGCCTCACTTCTGGGTACCGGCCTGAATCTAACGGGAAGGAGAGGATGAACCAGGAGCTGGGGAGGTTCCTGAGGAGCCACTGCCAGGACCGGCAGGGGGAGTGGGCCCGATACCCACGTGAGACTCCAGCATGCCGTCCGCCGTCAGAAAGAGCAGGCGGATCGCCACCGCAGAGAGGCCCCCATGTTCCATCCTGTTGATCGCGTCTGGCTCTCCACCAGGAACCTTCTGCTCTGCCTGCCCTGTAAGAAGCTGAGTCCCCAGTTTGTGGGGCCGTTCAAGGTCCTCTGGAGGGTCAACAAGGTAACTTACAGATTACAACTCCTGTTATGTTTACACCCACTCTCCCGCTCCGGCACTCAACGTCACCAGTCTACTAATCACCGGTCCTGGCAACCCATCTTTACGCACATCTGGCAACCATCATTACGCACACCTGCACCCTATTATCAGTCACACCTGAACTTCATTACTACCTTCATTAATTACCATTCATCTACCACTCTGTTTTGTCAGTCATCAGTTAGAATTTCTTGTGTTTCCATGTCAGACGCATCTCTTGTTTTGTATCGTTCCATGTTCGTTATCATTAAACTCACTAACTGCACCTGCTTCCTGACTTCCTGCTCTACCTTACACCCACTCCTTGACTTTTCCCCCATTTTGTTGCGTTACAGCCTGAACTTAAAATTAATTAAATTGAGATGTTTTGTCACTGCCTACACACAATACCCCATAATGTCATAGTGGAATTATAATTTTTGAAATTTGAGATGTGTAATTAAAAATGAAAAGCTGAAATGGAGTCAACCACTTTGTTATGGCAAGTCTAAATAAGTTAAGGAGAAAAAATGTGCTTAACAAGTCACATAATACGTTTCATGGACTCACTCGGTGTGCAATAATAGTGTTACAAATTATTTATGAATGATTACCTCATCTCTGTACCCCACGCATACAATTATCTGTAAGGTCCCTCAGTGGAGCAGTGAATTTCAACCACAGATTCAACCACAAAGACCAGGGAGGTTTTTCAATGCCTCGTAAAGAAATTGGACAGCGAGGTGACCTATTGGTAGATGAGTTCAAATAAAAAAAAGCAGATATTGAATATCCCTTTGAGCATGGTGAAGTTATTAATTACTCTTTGGATGGTTAATCAAAGATACAGGCGTCCTTCGTAACTCAATTGCCGGAGAGAAAGGTAACCGCTCAGGGTTTTCACCATGAGGCCGATGGTGACTTTAAAACAGTTACAGAGATTAATGGCTGTGATAGGAGAAAACTGAGGATGTATCAACAACATTGTAGTTACTCCACAATACTAACCTAACTGACTGAGGGAAAAGAAGGGAAGCCTGTACAGAATATACATATTTCAAAACATGCATCCTGTTTGCAACAAGGCACTAAAGTAATATTGCAAAACATTTGGCAAAGCAATTTACTTTTTGTCCTGAATACAATTTTTTTTGGGGGGGGCAAATCCAATAAAACACATTACTGAGTACCACTATCAATATTTTCAAGCGTAGTGGTGGCTGCATCATGTTATGGGTATGCTTGTAACCGTTAAGGACTGGGGAGTTGTTCAGGATAAAAAATAAACGGAATGGAGCTAAGCACAGGCAATATCCTGGAGGAAAACCTGCTTCAGTCTGCTTTCCACCAGACACTGGGAGATGAATTCACCTTTCAGCAAAGGCCAAATCTATACTGGAGTTGCTTACCAAGAAGACAGTTCATGTTCCTGAGTGGCTGAGTAACAGTTTTGACTTAATACTTGACAATCTATGGCAAGACCTGAAAATGGTTGTCTAGCAATGATCAAAAACCAATTTGACAGAGCTTGTGTTGCACAATCCAGGTGTGGAAAGCTCTTAGAGACTTACCCTGAAATACTCACAGCTGTATTCACTGCCAAAGGTGCTTCTACAAACTATTGACTATTGACATTTGCAAACATTTCTAAAAACATGTGTTCACTTTGTCATTATGGGGTATTGGTGGCCCAGTGTAGCTCAGTTGGTAGAGCATGGCGTTTGCACCAGCAGGGTTGTGGGTTCGTTTCCCACGGGGGGCCAATATGAAAACATTTATGCACTCACTAACTGTAAGTCGCTCTGGATAAGAGCGTCTGCTAAATGACTAAAATGTGTGTAGATGAGTGAGAAAAAAATTAATGTAATCCATTTTGAATTCAAACAACAAAATGTAGAATAATCAACGGTTGTGAATACTTTCTGAAGGCACCAGGTGAATCCAGGTGAAAGCTATGATCCCTTATTGATGTCACTTGTTAAATTCACTTCAATCAGTGTAGATGAAGGGGAGGAGAGGTTGAAGAAGGATTTTTAAGCCTTGAGGCAATTGAGACATGGATTGCGTATGTGTGCCATTCAGAGGGTGAATGGGCAAGACAAAATATTTAAGTGCAACTCAAAAAATGTCTAAGGTTAATTACATCCTCTGCTACATGGAGCAAAATATGAATGCCTTGGAAATATTCATTATCCACTTTAATCGTCAAAGTTACTCCTGAGTGTATTACACTACTGAATTCTATTAGGAGAGAATACTGTCTCTTCACAACAATGAAGTCAATCATTAATTTCCTCAACATATATTTTGTCACTCGCTTTTGTCCAATCCATATGTTTTCTCTAAATAAACATCCTTACGCGTTAAACAGTGTACATTTTTACCCTTTTGTGTCATCATTTTTTTCTCGAGAGGAAGATTATACAGCAATGCAGATAGGCAGTGCATGAATCAAGACGTTCTTCTGCGGTGTATATGTGCCTCCCAGACTTGACATGAATGTCATTTCGTGTCACTTGAATGCCTTTTATGGGGCCAGGGCTCTTTGAAATATCTAAGAGTCCACATCCAGTGCTGTAGCTGGCTGCCACTGGCCCTCAGAACATTGAAGTCATGTAGACAGGGCCAATTAATGGCCCAGAGTTTTCTGAGAGAATGAATGAGGAGCTTTGAGAGGATTCCTCCACCTTAAATCCCCATGCGCTGCGCAGCCAGCTCCCTGACTGTCTGTGAAGAACAATCAAACAGCAGCTTCCCCTCCTATCCATCACTTTAAGACATTAGCCAGACATGGTCTGGAATATTAACGAGCTCCTTTGCCAGGGAGTTCCACACCAGAGCCTGTGTGTGGCAACATACATTTTTAATCACAGGGGGGAAACGAGGGCCTCTCATCACACTCATCTATTACTCTGTGCTTACCCCTCCGCGAATACTCCAGGACTGTTATAACAGTAAACATGAATGAACTTACATAGCACTTTCTGTGCACATTTTTATAAAGATATCAATAAAAGCATCAATATGATAAGGACAAAAGTAAGAGTGGAATGTTTGTGTTATTGTACTGATTTTACAATATCACATGCTTTTATGCTATTGCTGTCCCCATATCCACACAAATATTAATTTCCGCATGCATAGCCAACCTTGGTTACCAATTTATCATGAATTGACATTCCATTTGGGTTATTTACCTCCATGAGGAAGATCTGTTCCTGAGCCATGATCTGCCTCCCTCTCTCTATGGCTACCCCTCTCCCTGGAGCTGCCCCTCTCTCTGACCTGCCTCTCTCCCTGGAGCTACCCCTCTCCCTGCAGCTGCCCCTCTCCCTGACCTGCCTCTCTCCCTGGAGCTACCCCTCTCCCTGGAGCTGCCCCTCTCCCTGGAGCTACCCCTCTCCCTGGAGCTGCCCCTCTCCCTGACCTGCCTCTCTCCCTGGAGCTACCCCTCTCCCTGCAGCTGCCCCTCTCCCTGACCTGCCTCTCTCCCTGGAGCTACCCCTCTCCCTGGAGCTGCCCCTCTCCCTGACCTGCCTCTCTCCCTGGAGCTACCCCTCTCCCTGGAGCTGCCCCTCTCCCTGATCTGCCCCTCTCCCTGGAGCTGCCCCTCTCCCTGACCTGCCTCTCTCCCTGGAGCTACCCCTCTCCCTGGAGCTGCCCCTCTCCCTGGAGCTACCCCTCTCCCTGGAGCTGCCCCTCTCCCTGACCTGCCTCTCTCCCTGGAGCTACCCCTCTCCCTGGAGCTGCCCCTCTCCCTGGAGCTACCCCTCTCCCTGGAGCTGCCCCTCTCCCTGACCTGCCTCTCTCCCTGGAGCTACCCCTCTCCCTGCAGCTGCCCCTCTCCCTGACCTGCCTCTCTCCCTGGAGCTACCCCTCTCCCTGGAGCTGCCCGTCTCCCTGATCTGCCCCTCTCCCTGGAGCTACCCCTCTCCCTGGTGCTGCAGGGGGCTGTGATGGGGGCAGAGCGGGCAGCATGTGGGCAGGGAGATACCCTGATCCCCCCTCCCTGGGTCTACCACTGGGCCTCCCATAGCACCACATGGCACCCCGGTCACCAGGTTACACCGCTGCTGCTGTGACACCACTGATCAGTGGCAGCCACTGATTGGCTGAATACCCAGGGCTTGTTTTGAACAATATACTGTATATTTGAAACAGTAAAATGTACACAAATTTACCACACTTTTAATCAAATGTATTTTATTTGATTATTTGTATTTGTTTTCAAGTGGGGCACCACCTCTAATAGACGCGCCGCCACTGCCACTGGTGGAGATGGGGAGAGGAAAAATGATCAACCAGAACGTGAGTGAATCACTGCTTTGTTGGAAACAAGTCTAAGTCTAAACAGTAATTGGAATGGAACTAAATTCAAACACATTTCTACAAAGTAATAAAGTCATGATACAAAATTAGATGTTTTGTAAGATAAGTGTTTTGTTCATGGTCAATGAGTGAAATATTCTTTAGAGTGAGATTTATTATACAGTCTATGTTTAATTTGTTTAGATGATCACATATAAATCACATTGTTTAGTGTGGAAATTACGTTGGTCAAGTAAATGAGGTAGAGCATGCATGGGCTGCTTCTGCCAGCATTTATCAATCTCAATCCCACTCACAGCCTCCCAAATTGAAGACTAAGGAAATTCATTTTGTGCTCAATGGAAGTTTTCCTTTGGAAATTTTGCCTTCCATTAAGAATCAAATTAAGTGCTGGACCACTGCTTTCTGAGAGTCGTTTTTAACTGCTCCCCCCACCACCACTACGATGTGCACACACATGCTTTTAATTTTTGATTTATTATGTTCTCGTGGAGGTAGCCCGAATTGGAATGATGTTGAGTGAGAGGTGGTTTATCACAATGGTGTGAGTGTTTGTGCATTTCTGTGTGTGTGCGCACAATTGTCTGTCACAGAGGGGGGTGAGGGAGAGTGAGCAGCCATCATTCATTCCTGTGGGCCAGCCCTTGTAGCACGTGATGGCAGGTGACCAGTGTCAGACAGGAAAGGTCACAGGCCTGCAGTCTGTGCTCTCTAACCATTTACTGATGTAGAAAACCATAGAGACACAGACCTCACCAAAACAATATTTTAGTTTGACCCAATATGCAATCGTTGTGCACATCTCATATTCTCACATGACATACTGAATGTCCAAAGCATGTTGCCAGGTTGGAGGCAAGAGAAGCAATACCTGGATTTACAGGTTTCACTATGCTGCCTTAGTTCAGCAGTTCCCAAACGTTTTCACAGGGCCCCCCTTCCAGCATTCGTGAACATCCCGCGCCCCCCCTGTGCGTGCACGCGCCACGTCTATTTCTATGGGCACAAGCACTGTTCATGACACAAACTGTTCACGCCCCTCTTATTGGTGGAGAGAATTTAGCAATTCTACACATTTTGCCATGGGGTGCAAAGAAAATGTAGCAGTTTTAAAGCAAATTTTCTTGCAATTCTATACATATTGCCATGTCTAATGTGTATTCATGTGATATTTGAGTGACAAAAAAATCTATGGGCAACAAATCTATGGGCTAAAAAAACTAAATAAAAAATGGGCTAGTTCATCTGGACATTTCTGACAAGTTATAAATAATGTAGCTCTCTAAGGTATGCAATGACTAACATGACAAGAGGAACTGATAATGCACTACCCAATTTCGAAATTGCACCTTGTGCATTCTACTATTACAACTTTCAAGAGTAAGTTTAAAGCTGGACTGAGTTGAGGGGGGGGGGGGGGCGCGCCCCACAGTTTGGGAACCACTGCCTTAGTTGGATCCCTTTTAGCTTGATGTGTTTTCTCTCTCTCTTTTTCTCTCTCTTTCCCATTTTCTCTCTCTCTCTCCAGAACTTAGTCGGCACAAATCCTTTCTTCTTCACTGGTGTGTCTGCATGAGTCTGATGACGGTGAAGTCTGGAGGCTGTGTTTTTGAACCGCCTCTCTGCTGGCTATTCTCTGTAGGATTCCACTGAGTTTAAGGTAACTGTTATTTATCTCATGTGTTATGCACCAGACGTTCAGCCTTTGTGAATGTGCGTGTGTAGGTGAGAGTGAATGTGTAGGTGCATACGTGTATCTGTGTGTGTGTGTGTCCAGACGCTTTTCACAGGTTCACAGGCCTGTCAGTGGACTAGATGAAGGTGTATGGCTCTTGTTTCATCCTGTCCACGGCCTCAGGGGTGTCTTCCGTTGATTGCATTACATTCACAGCAACTTTCCCCTCATTAGTGGCAACCATGTTTTAACTCCTTATTTCACTTGGCTGATGTGAGGCTTGGCACCTCTCTGCATGCACGCACACACACGCACACACACGCACACACACGCAGGCAGGCACTCAAACACACACAATTACAACAAAGGATCTAGTGGTTTTTTGTAGGCTAGTTTTGTAGGCTACACATGTCCATATTTTGTCTTAGATTTAAGTCACAATAGACATGGAAGATGAAGAGGGTTATGATTAGATTTAGCCGACCAAATCTTATAGAGTAGCTATATTTTTGCTTGTAAGATAAATCTCTTAGTTTAAGATAAACGATGAAGTTCCACGTATGACATGTGCAAATTAAGCCTTTGTACTGTCCCCTCTACTGTGAGAAAAGGGCATTGATAGGAAGGCAGATAGGGCTGATCAATAAGAAGTGCAGTTTTTTCCCCAGGCCTTCCTTCATATCTCTCCCCCTGTGTGTGCTGCGGAGGGGTCGGGGGTAGGGTCAGGTAAGTGGTGGCGTGGGCGGGTTTCTGCCCCTTTATCAATCAAGATTTTAATTACACACGTCCAGGGCGACAGCTAGATTAGAAACCAATCGACGCTATCGGCCACAAAATCTAATTACTGTTTATTGACAGATAAGGCCAGGCCCCCTTCACTTTCCCAAATAAGATAAACCTCCCCCACCCCACCCCTAACACAAAAAGGACCTGCTCCTACTGTCCATGAAATACTTTATTATAAGTAACTCTCTACTTGGAAATCAATGTACAGTTGAAGTCGGAAGTTTACATACACTTAGGATGGAGTCATTAAAACTCGTTTTTCAACCACTCCACAAATTTCTTGTTAACAAACTATAGTTTTGGCAAGTCGGTTAGGACATCTACTATGTGCATGACACAATACATTTTTCCAACTATTGTTTACAGACAGATTATTTCACTTATAATTCACTGTATCACAATTCCAGTGGGTCAGAAGTTTACATACACTAAGTTGACTGTGCCTTTAAACAGCTTGGAAAATTCCAGAAAATTATGTCATTTATAATTGACATCATTTGAGTCAATTGGAGGTGTACCTGTGGACGTATTTCAAGGCCTACCTTCAAACTCAGTGCCTCTTTGCTTGACATCATGGGAAAATCAAAATAAATCAGCCAAGACCTCAGAAAAGAAATTGTAGACCTCCACAAGTCTGGTTCATCCTTGGGAGCAATTTCAAAACGCCTGAAGGTACCACGTTCATCTGTACAAACAATAGTACGCAAGTATAAACACCATGGGATCACGCATCCGTCATACCGCTCAGGAAGGAGACGCGTTCTGTCTCCTAGAGATGAACGTACTTTGGTGTGGAAAGTGCAAATCAATCCCAGAACAACAGCAAAGGACCTTGTGAAGATGCTGGAGGAAACAGGTACAAAATTATCTATATCCACAGTAAGACGAGTCCTATATCGACATAACCTGAAAGGCCGCTCAGCAAGGAAGAAGCCACTGCTCCAAAACCGCCATAAAAAAGCCAGACTACGGTTTGCAACTGCACATGGGGACAAAGATCGTACTTTTTGGAGAAATGTCCTCTGGTCTGATGAAACAAAAATAGAACTGTTTGGCCATAATGACCATCGTTATGTTTGGAGGAAAAAGGGGGACACTTGCAAGCCGAAGAACACCATCCCAACCGAGAAGCACGGGGGCGGCAGCATCATGCTGTGGGGGTGCTTTGCTACAGGAGGGCCTGGTGCACTTCACAAAATAGATGGCATCATGAGGAAGGAAAATTATGTGGATATATTGAAGCAACATCTCAAGACATCAGTCAGGAAGTTAAAGCTTGGTCGCAAATGGGTCAAATGACCTCAAGCATACTTTCAAAGTTGTGGCAAAATGGCTTAAGGTCAACAAAGTCAAGGTATTGGAGTGGCCATCACAAAGCCCTGACCTCAATCCTATAGAAAATGTGTGGGCATAACTGAAAAAGTGTGTGCGAGCAAGGAGGCCTACAAACCTGACTCAGTTACACAAGCTCTGTCAGGAGGAATGGGCCAAAATTCACACAACTTATTGTGGGAAGCTTGTGGAAGGCTACTCGAAACATTTGACCCAAGTTAAACAATTTAAAGGCAATGCTACCAAATACTAATTGAGTGTATGTAAACTTCTGACCCACTGGGAATGTGATGAAAGACATAAAAGCTGAAATAAATCACTCTCTACTATTATTCTGACATTTCACATTCTTAAAATTCTTAAAGTGGTGATCCTAACTGACCTAAGACAGGGAATTTTTCCTAGGATTAAATGTCAGGAATTGTGAAAAACTGAGTTTAAATGTATTTGGCTAAAGTGTATGTAAAATTCCGACTTCAACTGTATGCTTATGGAGACAAGTACTCTCCCAAGTATTACATGGTATTCTATGTCAAGTTATCTACGGAGCTGAAGACATGCCATCTCATGTATCCAGAAACAACAGGAACCTGAATTAGGACCAGTGATTTTACACATAATTGGACAACACAGCCAAGACAAACGAGACAGGTCTTTATTTGGGCAACCATTAATCTCTCTTAACATTATGTTCAAGTGTTGCCAGTCTTGCCAGTGTTGGTACATTATTTCAGGTGTCTTCCATATTTCAGCTGTCAGTTCCACCTTACTATATAGTATCTTAATAACCAGTGGTGAACGAACCCTGAACTCTGACCATGAGGACCATACAGGTAGACCATCAGGCACCCTGACCCCCACTGCTCAGAACGCTGCCCTCCAGATGACAGTCCACTCCCCCTGCAGTCTGGGGAGCATTGGGTCCATGCTGTGCTGCTCTCTGGAGCCTGTCTGCTCTCCATCATGGAGGTCCATGCTCTGCTGCTCTCTGGAGCCTGTCTGATCTTCATCATGGAGGCCCATGCTCTGCTGCTCTCTGGAGCCTGTCTGATCTTCATCATGGAGGCCCATGCTCTGCTGCTCTCTGGAGCCTGTCTGATCTTCATCATGGAGGCCCATGCTCTGCTGCTCTCTGGAGCCTGTCTGATCTTCATCATGGAGGTCCATGCTCTGCTGCTCTCTGGAGCCTGTCTGCTCTCCATCATGGAGGTCCATGCTCTGCTGCTCTCTGGAGCCTGTCTGCTCTCCATCATGGAGGTCCATGCTCTGCTGCTCTCTGGAGCCTGTCAGATCTTCATCATGGAGGCCCATGCTCTGCTGCTCTCTGGAGCCTGTCTGATCTTCATCATGGAGGCCCATGCTCTGCTGCTCTCTGGAGCCTGTCTGATCTTCATCATGGAGGCCCATGCTCTGCTGCTCTCTGGAGCCTGTCTGATCTTCATCATGGAGGTCCATGCTCTGCTGCTCTCTGCTAGTCTGGAGCATGTCGGTCTACTCTCCATCAGCCGTTTTACAGCCCCCACCGCACCGCCACAGTGAGCACTTCACTTTTAAAGCCGAGAATCTGCCTCAGGTAAATATGGAGTAAATGATTGGATTATTGTTCTTTCATTTGGCCGTGTAGTAATGGCTGGATTATAAACATTGCAGAGTATAGATTTCCTGTCAGATCCTATGAATCAGACATCCTTATCTAATTTCTAGACTGCCTCTCCACCCAGCACTGCCATCTCCCAGCCAGGGAGTCTGTGGGAGCAGAAAGAACAGCCCTGCAGCCACCCAGCACATCACAGCTCAGCACAGCACCACTCAGCACAGCACAGCACAGCACAGCTCAGCACAGCACAGCCACTCCAAAGTCCATTCAAAGATTTAAAAAACCACTTAGGTCTCCTGTCCATATTTGTTAAGGAAGTACATCTAAGGGGTGAGGTGCACTGAATTCATAGAGAGGGGAAGAGAGGGGAGAGAGAGCGAGTTAGAGAAGGGGAAAAAAGGAGAGAGATGTCTTCCAAATGAAATGTAGGGGATGGGGGGATAGAGGTGAGCTGACAGCTGTTGGTGGGAGAGAAGCTGCACTCTGATTTGGTTTGAACCATGGAATGAAAAATGTTTGTCTTTCTTTGAATTATGCAACATTTTTGAGAGGGAGTTGAGATTAATGCCTGGTTTGTTTGATCCCAGGACATCACTAATGGTGATTCTGTCTGATGGTTGATGTTTCTTAGCTCCTCTCTCTGCCTGTTTGACATGGGAGTTACTTCACTGGGTTTACAACATCATCATGATTGGGTTAGTAAACAGTGTAGAGCTAAAGGAAAGCAACCATCCACGGAGCTTACCTTACAGTCTCTTTCCAGCTCTCTCCTCAGCTCTATAGAAAGAGGAGAAGAAATGCACAATATTAAGTAAATAAGACAATTATAATATAGGCCTACACTGAAAAGCATGAGTGCACAGTAGTTTGAGATTAAATCAGTCTATTCATTCATCAAATAAAATAAAATGTTATTTGTCACATGCTTTGTAAACAACAGGTGTAGACTAAAAGTGAAATGCTTACTTACGGGTCATTTTACAACAATGCAGAGTTAAAGATAACGTTAAAAATAAATGAAACATCTACATGACGCTCTTATCCAGAGCAATTAGGGTTAAGTGCCTTGTTTAAGGGCACATCGACAGATTTTTCACCTAGTCGGCTCGGGATTAGAACCAGCGACCTTTCGGTTACTGGCACAACGCTCTTACCCACTAAGCTACCTGCCGCCCAGTGACACGAGGAATAAATACACAGTGAGTAACGAATAACGAGTAAAAATAACATGGCTATATACAGGGAGTACCAGTACCAAGTTGATGTGCAGGGGTACAAGGTAATTGAGGTAGCTATGTACATATAGGTAGGGGTAAAGTGACTAAGCAACAGGATAGATAATAGACAGTAGCAGCAGCGTATGTGGTGAGTGTGAAAGTGTGTGTGTGTGTGTGTGAGTGTGTGTGTGTGTGTGTGGCTTCAGTATGTTATGTGTGTGTGGGCATATGTAGTGTATGTGTATGTGTATGTGTTTGTTGGGATGTCAGTGTAACTCTGTGTGAGTGTGTGGGTAGAACCCAGCGTGTGTGCATAGAGTCAGTTCAAGAGAATTACTGCAAAAAAGCAGGTAGGCCGGGTAGCCATTTGATTAGTTATTTAGCAGTATGTTTAGCAGTCTTATGGCTTGGGGGTAAAAGCTGTTCAGGGTCCTGTTGGTTCCAGACTTGGTGCAGTGGTACCGCTTGCCGTGGGGCTTGGGTGGCTGGAATCTTTGACAATTTTTTGGGCCTTCCTCTGACACTGCTGATCCCACCAAGGCACTGATAATAACTCCATGCAGGGTGGAAACTCACTGGTTTCATTGACCTGCCTAGTAAGTGATTGAGTTGCTGAAAGCTGAGCCAATAATCACCTTGAAATGTAACCATCTAAGGAAGCGTCTTTTCATTGGGAACTAAACAGGGCCACTGTTGTAATTTCTCCAGCCTGATGGATTCTGTGCGTTTAACAAATTGCATTTATAGATTTTCCCTTTGAAGGGATAATCTGATCTTTTAATTTATATTTCTACCATGAAACTCAAACATCAAGTGATCTTCTGAAACCCCTGGTGCACCTCAATTGGAATACATTTTCACATGCACTTAATTGCATTTAAATATATTGATATTTTAAAAGTGACTATATTATCCTTTTAATGTAACTTAGCCTAATGTTCCCTTTCAAATGACTTTATCAATAGACTATCAACATGGATCCCAATCTTGTATCTTTAGCCTATTAATGTATACATTTATAATGATGATTACTTCATGATTTCCATAATAGAAAGGTTTATGTTTTTATTGATCTAGAGTGGGCAAATTATAGAAACAAATTGCATGTTGTTGCTGGCAGGTTCCTGTCATTCCTTCAGTTCATGAATTGCAATGTGTTATAAATAAATAAAAGTGCCTCCCTCATCCTAGGTTGTCTGGTGAAATAGCACTCCCTCTAGCGGAGAAGATGGCGTGCTTGGTAGTCCCTCCACTATTACCTACAAGCCTTCAAGGAAGGTTTATTCAGGAATGAGGGATTTTCTCAGTTTAAGGCCAGCGTCAAATGGAGGACTTCATGATTATCCCATACGATTGTCTTTAAAAGTAGGCTATTTTATGTTAGCCAACATTTCACATTACTTTTCTGTTTATTCAATGCTGACACCAACAGTGGCCTACAGTCCATAGTTTACACTAATTTCAGAAACTCTTGATGCATCCCACTGGGCACAAACGTCAGTCAGTTCAACTGTCTTATTTTTATTTACATTCGGCTGTTCTCAACTAACGTGAATGACATTCGAAATCAACAAAAAATGTCCTTGGATTTAGGTAAAAAATTCGGTGAAATAAATACGAAATTCGCTTATGTTGATTACTTTTTGCAAATCCAATCATTTTTCCACGTTGCTTTAATGTCATCACATTGAATGTTTTTGTTGAAATGACGTGGAAACAACATTGGTTCGACCAGTTTTTGCCCAGTGGGATATTTCCAAGAGGAACAACTAATTAGAACTTTTCAGACAATAACTGAAATTAGGTAATCCAGAAGAAAGGGGTTCCTGACGATCTGCATACACATCTGGCCCCCACACTCACCATCTCAAACTTCCTGAGGATCTATCACAATGTTAGCAGCTATGTGATACTTTTGCAACGCCCAGATCTCACTACAGACGCGACGCTACTATTGTCTTGTTATGTATTCATCAACAGTGGAATCCAACCGACCTTTTCCAGAACTGCCGTGGTATTTAAGGTTTGCATCGCGTGTCAACTGTCACTGTTGTTTTCTTGGTGAAGATTTACACTCATCCAGGCACACGTTGCTGTTATGGACCCCGAGAGGGAGGGGAAAGGGAGCGAATATTCAGTGGCAGTTATCCAAATTATCCCTGACTTTTTCTCAGTAACTATAGCAGTAAAGGTCAGTAATGGCTTCTCAGCTGCATAGGCATCTTGATCTCTGCGACGGATGTTTGGTGTCGCCGCAGGGGATGGAGAATAGACTGTAAAAGGGCGAAGGCTGGAGGAGGAGTTGATAGCTGTAGCCTACTGTCGTATGACTAAAACGGCGCATTCACAATCACAGAGGTAGCCGCTCCTACAACCTGAAGACACCACTCCTACACAGTAGCACCTGAGGGATTTGATATGACCTGTCTGTAAAGGTAGAGTATTCTCCACCTTACTTTGCTCTTCCATGTATTATCATTGGGCCACTTTTCTGAAGGCTATTTACAAGTTGTTGGCAGGTCCACTGTCACTTAATTTATTAGCCTATGCATTTAATGGTTGATTAAAATATTTTGAATGAAAGATGGTCAGAAAAGTTTTATTTTATTTTGATGGAAGTTATTGTGTGGAAACACTGAACAATACTGACATACATTATTTCATGCAACTTTTTAAAAGTTAATATTTGATGGGGCGGCAGGTAGCTTAGTGGTTAAGAGCGACGTGCCAGTAATCGAAAGGTTGTTGGTTCTAATCCCCGAGCCGACTAGGTGAAAAATCTGTCGATGTGCCCTTGAGCAAGGCACTTAACCCTAATTGCTCCTGTAAATCGCTCTGGATAAGAGCGTCTGCTAAAATGTAATGTTGACTGCTGTTATTAATGATTATGCTATAGCCTACTGCTGACCGCGTTGGCAGCTCATATGCATGTAGGCTACCTAGCCTACCAACTTGCGAAACAGTACCCTGAAACAATGCACATTCTTAATAACTCAGCTATTCAATGTTTCATAACTGTGGACAGTGTGCACTCTTTTTTTTATTATTGATTGTGTCGCTGAATCAGAGAGCCATGATGAGGGCTGCCTGTTTTTAATGAAGGACTGTTAATCAATGGAGCTGAAATTTAAATCAACTTGAACTGCGTCGCACGCGCCTCGTAGGCATAATGAAAAACAGGAACATGATTAGAGTGAGGGAGAGAAAGAGAGGACGACATTCCCTAAAGCCAAACGGTCAACACAATTGCCAGCCCACGTCGGATTCATGTGTAACCTTACCTTCAGAGTTTGAGTGAGTTAAATTGTGATTCGGCACATCCAATCACTCATTACTGCCACGCACAGGTTGGAAGTCTACAACAGCTCAATACATTGGAGGTGCCAAAGAGGCATTTTTTCGGTTGCTTGTCAATTTTTATTTAGACATTTTTAGGAAGTACATAATGGCCGTAACGGGAAGAAATTAACATAGTTGCTCAGCGAAACTACATATTTGCTGAGTAACACATATTTTGACAAAATAAAAACGCTTGCAGCGCTGGCTAATGGGAGCTCTTTCGCCAGATACTGAGGCCTACTATTGCTATTGCCTGTTCGAAATTCAAAACAGTTGGGCCTGTGCAATTTGGCCTATTGTTTAATTCGCATAACAGCCCCTGTAATAAACTGTAAGTGCATGACACACATTTGTTATCATTTTGAGACAGTTGGAGTCGTTGAGAAACCGACATTCTAGCCACTTTGAAACCAGCAGCCCACAGGTCATGTGAGATGTAATGGAACACGGGGTATTAGTGCTGTATCTGTCTCACAGGAAATTAAGACACAAGTATGCATATTTTAGTGCTTCATAATTTTGTGGTTACATACACACACTCACTGCTTCAACATGTTGCTATTCATATGGAATATGTACTGTATGTATTGTCTAAATTAAAGCCTGTATATCAGATCTGCAGGGTCCCTATTTATTTTTGGTTCTCTATGTGCTATGAGATAAGGGAGGTCTGTGAATGTAACACTAGCCCAAAGTCTTGTATGGCATGAATTATGCGTCCTGTATTACTTTCTGTCATAACTCTGCTTCCACATTTGCTCACCTAAGAGTGATCAAGTGTGTGCAATGCATAGAGCAGTCTCTTCTCTTTTTGTACCCTATTTCTCCCTGTCAAATCAGCTGCCACTATAGCGGTAAGGGAACGTTTCATAACACACCTGATAAGAGGGCATTATAAACAACATAACTTGTATAACTGCGCTTACACTACAACAATCTGGCCAATGTCATCCAATAAGCACCGGAAGTGTAATACATCTCAATGATATTACGTCATCTCATTCTCTGATATGCATGCATGTTGTAAATGTGGGGGCAGTATCAACTCTGGTAGGCTCGTAAAGGACAAGGATGAATTTAACATATTTGCTGAAAGAGATATCACATCCAAATACTAACTTGAATATGTAACCCTGTAAATAATCCCATTCACTATATCAAAACCTGTGTGTGTGTGTGCTTGTGTGTTGTTACATACTGTAGCTACATAATGAACGAGACCCCATAAAAGTTATATGGAGGATTCCAGCACTGAACCAGCCTTCTTGATAAGCATTCCAAAAGGATTGCTCCCATCCCCTTAACCAAATCAGATGGATTACAAATTAGGATGAATGACCTTTAATCCAATGTTTTTCAATTAAATTACGGTCTGTTTCAAAATGTCTTAAGACATCAATCATCTATTTGATACAAGGCTCATTGTTGATGCATTTAGCACATGCCAAAGCCCTATGCCATGAGGTTGCAGGTCACTGTCTGTTGTATTTTACAGTAGGTTGATAGTAGTTTTCTTCATATGCTGATTCATGAAAACCCTTGTCAGCATTGTCTGAAATCTCCACCACGTTTCTTTAGGGTTGTGTCTGCGTCAAGGAAATTGGGTAGGACTTTGTTTTGAAGAAAACACATAGTCTTGATTTTTCATTGATTTTGTCTGGATATTTCTCATTATTCCATTGGAATATTCAGTCAGGGTTATTGTAACTTTAACAGATGTTTAAGATTTTATCGTTGATTCACACTAGTTCGATTTTGGATTGTATATTTAAGCAATAAGGCCCGAGGAGGTGTGGTTTATGGCCAATATACCACGGCTAAGGGAAAGTTCTTAGGCACGATGCAACGCAGAGTTCTTTGGTGTACTGTAAGTCTTTTTGTGTCTTTTTTTAAAGAAAGACTAGATGTTTTTATGTGTGCTACTTTAAAGCAGCTCTGATGGGGATGTTGCTGGACATCAATAGGCATGTGATGATCAAGAGGAATTGTGTGATGTTTTTGCATCGATTACAGAAACGTGAGCTGACGAATAGAACTGGATTATTTTCTAAACTGGAATACCAACATGCAGTTATGGAGCAGTCCTATTTTACCAGAGACATACTGTTACTGTATTACAGTAAGGAGGGAGAATTTGCCAACCTCCACTCTTTCTGTAACCTATTATTGGTAGACATTGTACTCAGTTCCCCCAGTTGTCGACTCTTCAATGATCAAATTATTAAAGCAACTATGAAAAGTAAGCCACTGGCCACCATCTCTGAACATGCTTTATTCAAGTAGAGCTTATTAGATAACAGTAGAAGTCATCCTATTTGACTTATCCCAGAATTGTCATCCATTGTTTGACTGCTCTTTTCTCCTTTAAGGTGCCATGTTAAGCTGTGCTCTTATAATATGGGGATACAGTAACATGGAGCCCCTCATTGACTGTGAAATGCTATCTGCATTCTCCACATTCTTCCTGGGCTTGATCAACAGTGAAACACAGGCGGTTTTAAACGGAGGTCAGAGAAGACAGGGCTGGATTTTCCGCCGCTTTAGAAGCTGATGGGCAGAGTTTGAGTTATGGCTTTAGATCATCTCTCACAGCTGGTGAAAGGTCCACAATAGTCCTTCACATGTAACACCAAGCGCATATGGCCACGCACAACTCAATACATGGATTTACTTTCCTCAACGGATCCAAAGTTGTTGTCTTTTGCAAGTAAAGAGATACAAGTGCTCCCAGTTGTCTCTGCGCTGTTGGCTTTCAGTTTTCTGTGTGCTTTCTGACTTGTTCTTTTATAAATTTTTATTTTTTCACCTTTATTTAACCAGGTAAGCCAGTTGAGAACAAGTTCTCATTTACAACTGCGACCTGGCCAAGATAAAGCAAAGCAGTGTGATAAAAATAACAACAACACAGAGTTACATATGGAATAAACAAAACGTACAGTCAATAACACAATAGAAAATCTATATACAGTGTGTGCAAATGTAGTAAGTTATGGAGGTAAGGCAATAAATAGGCCATAGTGCAAAATAATTACAATTTAGTATTAACACTGGAATGATAGATGAGCAGAAGATGATGTACAAATAGAGATACTGGGGTGCAAATTAGCAAAATAAATAACAATATGGGGATGAGGTAGTTGGGTGGGCTAATTACAGATGGGCTGTGTACAGGTGCAGTGATCGGTAAGCTGCTCTGACAACTGATGCTTAAAGTTAGTGAGGGAGATAAGTGTCTCCAGCTTCAGAGATTTTTGCAGTTCGTTCCAGTCATTGGCAGCAGAGAACTGGAAGGAATGGCGGCCAAAGGAGGTGTTGGCTTTGGGGATGACCAGTGAGATATACCTGCTGGAGCGCATACTACGGGTGGGTGTTGCTATGGTGACCAATGAGCTAAGTTCTGAATCATAACATGTCTGATTTGGTGATACTTCTGCAGAAATCCCCAAAACATTCCTTACCCCATGACTTCAACGGGTGACTATCCAGGAAAATGGAGCACTCTGTTTCTGCATAGATCTGAAAGATTTATTGACGGGACATACAAACAGGCTGAAATGTCTCTGGGGTACTGAAAAACCACTACTGCTGTTAGATGGTAGCAGTTTTAAATTAAGCTAATTTGAAGGATCAACAGTAATGCATTGCTTTGTTACATTGCTTTGTTGTGATTGTCTGTCATAACATGCTCAAACAAATACATTTTTTTGTAATGGACTCTTGATATTCTTGTGCATACATTTACATAAATATTCCTTGTGACATTTCAGCATATGCAAAAAATGTATTCAGAACAATTGTGAAACCACATTTATTTTCAAAAGAAGAATAGTTAGCCTTTGTATAAAAGCTTTGTTTTTGTGAAGCTCAAAATAAAGGTTGAATTGAATTAATAATATAATTCATTTTTGTTTTACAATAAATGTTTTCCTGACTAATTGAGATTCAGTGGTCTCAAGGGGGAAATCATATTCTTTACTTTTTATAGATATGTGCTTTATTTCAACATCAATAGGGCATACATGTCCAGCAACTCATTTATGTATTCATATTTGAAATTAGCATTGTGAATGGCTGCATGTGAGTTTTTAGCTGTCATATTTTTATTTGTGTATTTTTCAACATGTTTTAGTGTGTAGTGTGAACTCTTTTATGTGCATGTTGTAAAGTATATGCATCTGTCTGTTCGAATGATAGTGGCTTTGTGTATGTGTGTGTGAGCATGTGTGTGTATTTGTGTGTAGCAGCGAGCGAGGCATCGAGCGTTTGGTTCCCTCCTCCCCCGTGCTCTGTCCCTTTAAGTCCTACCCCTCGGAGACAACAGCAGCTGTTCCATATTCATCAAGCCACTGAGTCTTAAAGAGCCCTATCCTGACCATGGAAAGAGTCATTCCTCTCACTCGCTCTCTCACGCTCTCTACATCTTAGCGCTCATCCGCCGCTGCCTGCGCTTCTCTCGCGCTCTCTCTCTCTCTCTCTCACCCCCCTTTACCTCTCTCTCTCCAACTCCCCTCTCTCGATCTCTCATATACACACAGACACACACATACACACACAACCACATACATAGACACAAACACTCTCCAACTCTCTTACACACACTCTCAAACACAATCAGAACCGAGCATACCTTTGCAGGCTGGGGGAAGCAGTGCTGGAGGGGCTTTTCACCGTTCTCTCTGAGGGTGTTGTGCTGTCATTTTGGGGGAGAAGCGGGTCTCAATTGTTTCCTATTTCCTCTTCCTCTTCTCATTCCTGGAATGCTAAAACTGGACTGATGGACATTTCAGAACTTTGTCTGCCAGACCCTCTCAGCTATCATAACCAGTAGGTGCACTTCTTTCTTTCAACCTTCCTTTTAACATACCCTTCTTTTGTGATATTGGATATAACTTTTTTCCCCTCTTGCAATCTTTCTTTCTTTTTCCTCCTCTTTCCTTCTTTCTTGTAGAAGTGCCTGCATTTGTTTCCTTTACAAAGGATCTGCCAATCTCGGC
The DNA here is from genome assembly GCF_964263955.1 of Coregonus lavaretus. Taxonomy (NCBI): domain Eukaryota; kingdom Metazoa; phylum Chordata; class Actinopteri; order Salmoniformes; family Salmonidae; genus Coregonus; species Coregonus lavaretus. The sequence continues at coordinate 23,092,519 of NC_140005.1, read as the reverse complement.
ACTGAACTTTTTACTGCTATTGTTAAGATGTGCACTGTGCTTTTCCTGGTTCTCTTCCTCACACACACACTCACACACACAAACACAGTAATGTGCACTATCTGACTCTTTCTCTATATATATGTTTTGGAGGGCTGTTAATTCATACAGGACTGTGTGCTGCCAGTGATATCCTAAAGCAACAGGGCAGGTGTGCTGTGGTGTGTCTGTGGTTGTGTTCAATAGGGAGAGAGGACCCTTAGCCCTTTAGCACGTTGTCAGCCGTGTGTGTCACTGTGCACATTTCATTAAGAGCATGGCCGATCAATTAGGAGTAGCTCATTGCAATGTGCGTGTGTTTTTCCTAAAGAATAGAGGGAATGTGTCCTGTTGGGTTAGAAGCTTGTTCTGGGATGGCTTTGTTCTCTGTCCCTGTCCTGGCCGGACTGCCAACCTGGCAGAATCAGAATACCTTTAAAGAGATTAAAGTTAATTCATGGAATTGGGGAGGATGAATTGCATGCTGCAATATTTGTATGTCTGGGGATAGACATTTGAAAGAACCGTGTAATCCCAGTGATCAGGCAGCTCCATACCAGCTCCATCCCAGCTAGTAGCACACCAGCCAGGCTGCCTGTCTGAGAAGTCCTCGCTAACTGTGGGTTTGCATTTTATATGCACTTCTGCTTTTATACATTCATATCTTGTTGGCATGTAGGAGATTTATTTTTTATTTTATAGCTGACGGGTATGATTGTTTAAAAAAAAAGTGGAAATGTATCTTCAATCCTATTTTATTAATCTACTTTAGAAAGTGTTCTAAAAAATACAACAGGTAGATATCTATACATGTATGTTTTAATATCATTTTACAGTACAGCTATCTGTTGCTTGAATTTATGTTTTTTTTACGAACATATATTTTATGCCCAATATTTCATTCAGCAGTAACAGTCTTTTAATTTGTAAGGTCTGTAAGCATTATTATGTGCTTTTGATGAAATTCTTTATACTTGCTGTGACATCCTCATGTAGTATTCAAGACAGTCATTATTTCAACCCATAACTCTTTCCACGCAAAAATCTAATCAGCCAAATGTGTCTGTCGTTGAAGCTGGATTATGATAAAAAGGCACCATGCATGTCTGCTGAAGGATTGAGATGTATTTTTCTTTTTTGGGGGGGGTCATTTAGCAGTTGCTCTTATCCAGAGCGACTTACAGGAGCAATTAGGGTTAAGTGCCTTGCTTAAGGGCACATCAACAGATTTTTCACCTAGTCTACTTGAGGATTTTAACCAGCGACCTTTCGGTTACTGGCCCAACTCTCTTAACCGCTAGGCTACCCACCGCCCTATGATATGATAGAAAATAATAAATTAAAGCAGTTGAGCAGTATAGATTTTCATGGATAGTATTTCAAAGGAATACGATCACAGTAATTCTCAATGGGATGTAATGCAAAAGAGGAAAAGGGTTGAATTGTTCTGACAGCCTAAGGATTCACTCACTTGTTTTCAGGAACTCTAGTTTGGGCATTAACCATTGCCCGCTCAGAGAGGAAAAGCCAATCTAGTGAACTCATTAGCTCCTTAGACGCACAGTCATAATCTCCTTTGTTTTACAGAGGTTCTATATAACTCTGCCTTTTAGATACACCTCAGTGGTAAAGGGTCAACGTAACCAACTTGCTCATCATAATATACAATAATTACTGAGACATATTTAAGATACCTTTATTTGTATTGATGTTTACATAGTATACTGATTTATTATTTTACAATTATTTTTAACACTCGAAAACCTTTCAAATGCAATCTTCCACCTCAAAATGTGACTCTCGTATTCATTTTTATGATTGTCTTCTAAATCATGTTGTTTGGTGCAATGTTAACATCATTCTAACCTACTTTGGTGGTGATTCATTATAAGCACTGTAGCCAATATGAGGTGCATAAATTCAATGATTAAATGCAGTCTATAAAACTTGTTTTTATTTTGGATTGTCTGACATTATATTTCCGATAGGGAAAGTTAAATTTAAGATCATTGTGGCAAGACTGTAATTTCAACAGAAACTTGCAATATAATGATTTAGGATTTCATTGGAAAGGTGGGCACAATGCACAACGCAAATAATGTTAATGTGTAATTAAGCAAAGCTTTACTTTGGTGGCTTTAATGATACATGTAGGTGATGCAGAATGAGTGATTTATGTTGCATCATGTAATATAACATATAGTATACATATAATATATAATTCAGTGGAATACGATTATTAAATACGAATAATATTTTGTCTCAGTTGTGTTTCACACTTCCATTCATGTAACATTTATAAGACAAGCAATTCTAATTTGAAATTTGTACAAAAACTACAACTACAAGGGTTGGTTGGCATTCAAAATACTGACTGTATTTTACATGTTTTATTTTATATCACATACGATGTAGAGACAGCGTGTGTTTCATTCTCTTCTGTGATATAGAAAAGGTAATACCTTTAAATGTAATATATAACGGCATATTAATTATAGGTTTGACATCATTTTGGTTTTCAATGATATAGTTATTAGATGTATGTGCATGTAAAAATGAAATTAGTCAACTAAACACTTATTACTGCTTTAGTCATATATAGCGGTAATTACATACAGTAGATGTTTTGACATGCAATGGCTGGCAATATCTCAAACATAAATCAGTTTAAGATCAGCGGTGATCTTTTTCATAAATCGCATTGAATTAATTTAGATATGTATCTACAGTAACACTCTAACATACACTTAAGATGTATTTGAATTAATTTAAAATAAAATGTCCAACAATTTTTTTTAAACAATTTTTACAAAGCAGTTAATCCAAAACTAAAACCATTACGAAAATGATTCAAGACTTTGTAATGAAAATAACGTTGGTCAACATCTAAAATTAAAGTCTTTGCTTCTAACTGATGCAGTGTTGTTAATTATAGGACATAGTTTGCATTGAGTTTACAGTGTGTCTCCTGTGCTTGGTTGCTGGGATTACTGGGACGAATGTGCACCATGTAATTAGCAGAGCAATGATGTGGAAGCAGTGTAGTATGCTGCTCTATAGATTGACCTGGGGGCCTGAGTGACACTGCCTACGACCGTAGGAATCGGATTGAAACAGTGACCGTTTTTATTTCAGACAATACGGAGAGGTATGTATAGCCTATTACTGCTTGTTTGAATTTGTCACCCAAATACATTTTCCCTCAAAAAGAGCAATAGTAGGTATGACGTGGCATGTCTCTCTCCACAGCTTCAAGCTTGCTCTATATTTATTCTCCCTTCTCGATTGGGATGATGGATAGTAAGCTACGTATAGCAAGATTGGGATGGATAGCAAGCCGTAATTCACAGAAGTTGATTTGTTTAAGTTGAAGTCTCTCTTGGTTCAGACAGCAGGAGGTAACATATGGGAGTCAGACAGGCTTATTGTTGCTCTCCTATTGCTCTGGCTGTTTCAGCGGCACTCAGAAATCAGCCAATGCCGAGGATAGTCAGTTTGAGTTCATCTTGGCTCGCTAGCAAACACGCTGAGCGGCAGGCAGCTGATTGAGACAGGACCCCTCTCTATCCCTTAATGTTCCATCAACACCCTCACTGCTCCTCTCAGCCATATTTTACATGTCCATATTCCATTTAGTGAATGAAAGCTTTCTGATGCATTTTCACAAAAGCAAAAGTTAGCACACAGCGATGAATTAGATGTAAATTTGTTTGACTTCATTTCCAGGTTTCTACATTAGGCTCAGTAAAATATCCATCTCTAACATTCCTTCTTGTCCCTTCTCTCTTTATTCTTATTAGGTTTCAGAGAACAAGGCGAGGGAATTACATTAGTGTATCTTAAGTTAAAAGCTCTTTGCTCTTTGACCAAGTGTTTCAGTGTTATTGGGTTAATCAGATTTTTGCTGTCTTCATGGAGATGCTATCGCGGGGTATAGGTAGTGGCGGGTAACCAAAGCAGCCCTGCACAGACACTATCCAGATCAGCTTACGGTAATTTGGTTTCAGAATACATTACCAGAAGAGGCTCCTGGCCAAGAATGGCCACCCCGCTAAGAGACAGGAGCCTGTGGTTGCTGTGGCCACTGCAGCCAGCCAGCCCCAGCCGGCCCAGGTGACCACCGCTGTTCCCCGGCCCACTCCAACCCTCCTCCTGCCTCTCGCCCTCTGCACTTAAGGGGAGGTGTCGGGATACGTGCCTTTTAAGAAAAACCTAATGTTTTAAATTCAATTTGTCACCCAATTCTAAATGCATCTCCTTGTACCAACAGGGCTTCGTTGTCCAATTCATTAGGGCGATTACTCAGTCCACTGGCCACACTGGAGCCCTCTCATTTCTGGTAAGCCTTGCATATAAGTATAATTTCTTTCACTGTAAACATGTCACTCAGACCAGGCTGTTCAGGGAGGGTGGGGGGGGGGGCTACTGCCCCCGGCCCCCAGGGCGTTAAGGGATGCAGAGTGGATTGACCCTCCCTGCACTCCATTCTTTTTTTCTGTGTTTGTAATTGTTGGCTACTTGCACCTGCTTTTTAAGGGATGCTCTTCATACCCCTTCACTTATACCTTCACATGCAGTGTCACCCTTCACTCTTCCCCGCTCTGGCCCTTCATGCATCCTTATCCCCCAGCTAACTAGGCAGGACAGAATATAAGGACAGAGTATTGAGACTCAAACTAAATTAACTGCACACATCTACTTCACCTTCCCTGAACACAGCATCCCAGCAACTTCATTTTATTTGCCATTTAACTAGGGCCTCATTGAGATGCTTACTTATTTCTTGTAAAAATACATAATGAAGATGATGAAAATACATAGACATGGTATAGAACATTGTTTTTCAACTTCTGTTTGATGTTTCTTTGATCATTTTCCTTTTGATTACTAACTGTTTATGTGAAGTGTGTGTACTGATATAGTTTATCACAGAACACCTCGATAAGAGCGTCTGCTAAATGACGTAAATGTAAATGTAAATGATAATTGTATATAACACCCATTGTTAATGCTCTAAAATGACCGCTTTATTTTGGATACCATGACTCATACGAGCTCATGCAGTGTTTGGCCTTTCTAGTCTTCTGTAATGAGCCACGTTTCACTTTGACCGTTTCACGACATCCAACTGCACTAAAGCCACCAAACGTCACCACACGTCCCTCCTGATTTTGGCCACGGTAACCTTGGACACCTTCACCGCAGTGTGAGAATCTGTTTAAAAATAACCAGCTCCATTAGTGTAGGATGCTAACCTGGCTACGTAGGTTACCCTCACGCCCTTGTGGCAGCCAAGTGCTATCACTGACACGGTGCGTCAGCACTTCTTTCTGTTGCTCCAACACTGAAAGGCCCCTCTTGATTCATATGCGCACACACACACACACACACACATGCACGCACACACACACACACACACACATGCACACACACACACACACACACACACATATAAGGAGGCTCAGATGGAGGACTGTCAGAGAAGCTGTAGAAAAAGTGTAAAAACATAATGACTGCATTCCGAATATTATAATACGCACTTTATAAGTTCTCATGAGAATATACAGATTTCAGAGTCCATGAGTACACCAATATTTGGGACAAAAAGCTTTAACTACATGTTTATTGCTAATATTCACTGCACAGTGAATATGTGGATAGAGTGTGATTGACCAGTTATAGTTTAATCATTGAAGATCTTTCTTTGGTTTGGTGTGTTATTCATCTCGTCATCTGTCTGTTTTCATTCATTCCTCTCTCTGTCTGTATTTGCGTCTGCTTTGCCGCCCAATAGACGCCAGACTGAATGATAATTCTGCAGCTTTTCGATACGCTCTGTCTTAAATGTAATGGAGGGAACATGCTAAGTCCGCTAATTTACACTTGGTAAAAAGCGTGACGTGGAGTGGACTATGCAGGCGTTTATCAGTGAATGTTATTGGTATTGAGCGGCCAGTCGTTTGAAGGTTATGTTTCTGAGCAGTAATTGAAATGCAAAATAACATTAGGATCGATGGTTAGCTCTGTTTATTTATGAAATCAATATTGAAACCGTCCGTCACAATAGCAGCTTTGATTCTTACTGACAGCTTAAGTACGGACAGACGGACTGTACACGGCCTCTGCAGCCCTTCCAGGCCTCCCAGCCATAACAGCTGTTAGCCTAAGAGCCATTTGCCTCCTTGCTCTGCCCTGCCCTGCACTACTCTGCTCTGTTCTGTCCTGTTCTGTTCTGCTCTGCTCTGCTCTGCTCTGCTCTGTCCTGTTCTGGCCGCCCAGGCAGACTGATGGCATGGAGCATTCTAGGAGGTTCTGATGACATGTTGTAGGACTGTCTGAATGACAGCATTGATGAGCTTGGATTAGGATCGACACTAAAGCTACAAGTTCAGGAGTTAACATTAATACTGGAGTAAATGCAATCCAGTCTTGATGTAAAGGGTGTGATATTGTAGGGTGTGTACATGCTCATCGGACCCTCGCTGTTGTTGTGTGCATGTGTCTCTCCCAGAGAGAGAGAACACTAGCACGTTCTCCTGGTTGGGTTTGCCTGCCCTGGGGCCAGTACTTCTGAATCACCAACCATTAACATCCTAGCATGCAGGCTGACTGCTGGCCACCCTCTGCCTCAGTGTGCAGGGCTAGTTTAACTGTGGTGACTAGGAATATTTATTGATGTGTTTATTTCCTAGGGTCCTTGTCAATAGGCGTTGCAGTCGCATTACAAAATGAATGGGAATCTTGTTAAAGGGGTTTCACCTGTGAGTTAGAAACGTGTCACCACCAGTCGTCCGCTGTGATCTTTTTCTGGGGTTTGTCTTTTAGGAAGGTTACCACGTCCATATCATTTCTTTGTTTTAATTCAATGTCAAGGTTCTATCTTCTCTACGTAAATCAAAGTCCGTTATACGGGCGTTTTGTCCCTCTCTCAGTGCTGTGCTGACCCGTGAGTGTCTCAGTAAACCAGAGTGCATTATAATGTAAATCTTTATTCATCAGTCTCTCTGCCTGAGAGAAGCCTCTCTGCTTTCATTTCTGGAATGTCATAGCAGGGGCATGGACATACATGATGCCGTAGAGGGTACATAGAGGTTTGGCAGGGGGCACTGCATGTGTTATGGAAGGTGGAAGCTAGTCATATTTCATTTTGTGTTTTTACATGCTTTTACGTGTTTGTGTTTGACAATTTTTATAATTTCATATTTGTATACCCAGTACCCACAAATAGACACAAAACACAGTGAAATGGTTTAGTTGAGCTGAGTAGTATAACCTGCCAGTTAGGTTTCCTCTATCACTAACACTGCTCTGACACCAGACGGTGGCGGCTGCTGAGATGTATGTTTAGATTGCCCCCTGAAGGAGACTCATTAATTCAAAAAATGTCCCCAAAGTTTAATTATTCCTGAATGGCGTGGTGTTGGACGCCAGCATATAAATCATTCAGCCCACCCACCTTTTTATTATCAGCACTATTTATGGGGAATGAGGAGAGGGTCTGGGAGAGGGGCCCAGAGTATCTCTAGAGCGATTTGAATCGCTTAAACACACCACCCCATAGCCGTGAAATAAAGGCCTGGGGCCGGTTCCATACAGTGGAATGACTAGAGATCATTGGTTTCCTCTGCATCAAAAGAGATTCAGTTATCGCCTCAAAGATGATGAAAATAAACAACTTATCCAGTGAAATTAAAAATCTAATGTATTTTGTCCTCACATTTTTATCAGCATACTGTATGTTCAACATTTAACATTATTTCAGTGTTCCATATTCGACAACTAATTTGTAGCTCAGCCGTGCTATGTTTATGTGTGAGCCTGTGTAAACATTGACACATTTGATTGCAGTTCAATTCTTCTGGACACCTGATAAACCCGTTAGTCTTGCCTCGTGTGTGTATATATATTGTGTGTGTGTTTGGCCCTTCCTCTGATGAAGAGGGTAATTTATGGTAGTAGCAGGACAGGCTCTTTGTTTAAAGCAGGTAGAGTTCCCCCTAAACAAGGACAGCCTATCAGAGGAAGATTAATGAAGTAATTTCATGCATGGCTCCTTGCCTCTGTCCCCCTGTACTCTGAGTCACTGTGTCTAAACCTGTGATTTACATTGGTCTGCCTTAAATAGGCTTAACCCTTTACAATAATATTTTCTCTGTTTGTACACACACACACTGCAGAGTGCATGCAATGACTTTAACCCTATACACACCCTCTGTGCATTAGTCATATTTCTAGAAACATATGTGTGTTCTAGTTAGATTTGACACATATTACTACCTTGCTGGTTATAGTTGTCCTTGGTAGACAGGGTTGTGTCTGTGTTGGTTCCAGAACAGTGTTGTGTGGTATACATCTGGAGCCAGATCTCTGTGCCTGTGGTTTAGGCCAGGGAGTAGAAAGGCTAGTCAGGCTCAGTTAGACATAGTGAGGTGTGTGGGATCTGAATTACACAAACACTGTTTATGATTAGGCATTAGGCATCCACTGCCAACGATTAATGCTCTCGATGACACATTTGATGGTCGCTAATTATTTTGCTGAAAGAGCACCATTAGACTTTCTTCCTACAGTGAGATGAGATGAAATGATACAGTATAGCTCCCTAACGTGTGCCAGGCCAAGCCAGGGCTGTACTCAACTACTTTTTTAATGTGATGATGATCTGTCCTACTCTACAGGGAGCTTCTCTGCTGTGTATGCAGAGTAGTGTTAACTCTTCTATTGCTGTAGAACTATGTCTGAACTGGTAACCCACTCCCTAACAGGGTTCTAGCATCTTCATCTGATCTTTCTTACCGTCATTTGTTTTCCGAGGAGCCTTAGCCCTTTTCAGAATAGGATCTCTCCAGTGTCACTCAGACAGTTTACGTCAGACAAACAGCAGTGCCTGTATCATAAGAGGTCCTGTTTTTCCTGCCAGCATCTTTCCAACAGGAAGGAAAGGGGGGGGGGGGGGGGAATCAATAGATGTGATCTGTGTCTTGGGCAGCCAGCACTGTCTTGTGGCTGGCCTGTTGGAGCGTGGGGCTCATGTTGTCGTAGTGGGTGAGCTCATGGCTTTATAAAGACTACAGTGACATCGCTGTGGAGCAGCTAAATTTAATCCTCTGTTGGAGACTGAAAAACGTAATTGGCCAGGCCACGGAGCTGCATGGTCCCCCCCCAGTGGTAACCCAGCACCACCCAGCTCCATCCAGCCTCATCCACTGGCCTACGGACTATTGATCTGGGGCCCACGCATAAACAGCCCTGTCTCCCTTCCGCTCTCTCTCTCTCTCTCTCTCTCTCTCTCTCTCTCTCTCTCTCTCTCTCTCTCTCTTCTCTCTCTCTCTCTCTCTCTCTCTCTCTCTCTCTCTCTCTCTCTCTCTCTCTCTCTCTCTCTCTCTCTCTCTCTCTCTCTCTCTCTCTCTCTCTCTCTCTTCTCTCTTTCTCTTTCTCTGTGCCTCTCACCCTCTTTTTCGCTTTCTGTTTGTCTGTCTCTCTTACTCCTCTATTGTGTTCTTCTATAGATCAGCACATCATATATCTCTGTCAGCCGACGTGTCCGTTAACAAAGAGGACCCACCCCTCCCACCCCCTCTACACCCACCCTGACCCTTCCTCTATCTGTTTAGAGCAGGACTAATGAATGAGAAAATCCCAAATTAGGAGGTTCTCCCAGACTAAGAATAAAATATGTCCTATGGGGTGCAGGGAGTGCCTCTAGCCACTATACTAACCACTGCCTCCTTTTACATTTACTCCGATGCATCTCCCCCTCCCCACTTACACACACACACAAAAAAATTGCCCCAGGGGTATTTTGTCTACATTCCCCTGATGGTCATTAACCTGGACCCAGTTATATAGAAAGACATCCTCCATATTTCACATGGTCCCCCCCCCCACCCCGCATCCCATTTCATTTACATGGACCCATGTGAATACAGACACCCTCCAGAAACGTCTCCCCCTAAAGATGACGTTTGTCCTGTATTCCAGTGATTGTAGCCAGTCAGCCTGTGGTCCTGGTTCCAGTCAGTCAGGCCTCCCTCCCTCCCATCTCCCTAAATGAGTCGTCCTCCATGCAGCCGAGCGGTAAGAGGTGGCGGTGGCCCCTGGAGGTGAGGTCACCATGGCAGCTGCCAGTGGGCTCTGGTGGTGGCGGGAGGCTGAGACGGTCTGTCAGGAGCTAATTGAGTTCCACCTCCTGCGCTGATTCTGGGCCAGTGGCTTATCAGGGACATCGCCCAAGGGCCTCCAGGCAGATCTGCCCCTACTGGGGCATCTGATATCACCATCACCCCGCCTGCGGATGTCATCCCCCCCCCCCCCCCCCCCCCCCCCCCCCCCCCCCCTCCCCCATTTCCCCTGTCTGCTTAGAGAGGGGGACTAGGGGCTGGGATGAGGTTAGCCAACGCTATCAAACCATGTTTTTGGCATCCCACAGCCGACAGCCAGAGAGAGAAAAGTACATTCTAAAATGATCTCATGCCATTGTAAAACTCTGTCGCAGGAGGAATCGTTGAGTACACATTTGACATTTTTCCCATTTTGAGTTGAGCTTTTATTATAAGCACTCGAGTTGTGTGATGTGCTCATATAAAAAGTAAATGCTAATGTAAGTAAGAGATACAGAATGTCTGAGTGTCTGTCTGTGTATGTGTTTAACACTTCAGTACAGGCATTAGCACCCTACAGAAGTCAGCATAGAGCTCACAGCAGGAATACTTACAAATTGGACCAATTAGTTTCTCCAGGCTCTGTCGTGTTCCTGTGACAGTGTGCAGAATGTTCAGGCCGTGTTCAGAATGCTTCTGGCGGCCCATCCGGGGAAGGAAAGGGAAGCGCTGAGACATAAGGATGAGTGCTCTTTAGTTCCCTCTCCTCCTAAAGAAGAGGAGCGGAGAACGGGAGAGGAGCGGAGAACGGGAGAGGAGCGGGGCTCTGAGATCATTAGGGCAGCTAATCCTGGTCACGGCAGCAGCAGTGGAATGATATTAGGGATCTGAAATGCTGTTAGGAGGGCCAGGTGGAATCAGATTAAAACCAAACTGCTCAGTGTGCTTTTGTGGGCCCATAACCCACCACTCAGCATGAATTCTGATCAGTACAAAGGGAACAAAAGGAGGAGGAAAAGGGAGAGAGAGCGAGAGATCTTTGATGTGCAGTCCTCCAGTATGCAGCCAAGCAGCAGAATGGAAATACACTTTCTGTACTTGAGAGGAAGACAACTATGGATTTCACAACATACCTGGGTCTTCATCAGTTCAGTGGACCTTTTCATGTTATGTCCTGTCTGGGATACATCCTAATTAGCACCTGGTCCATATGTTGTATTTTTATTAACACCATTCCTGCTGTCAAATTATTAATGTTCAAATTTTATTCGCCATATTAATAATAGTATTTATAGATTTAATTTGAACCTGTCCCATTTGAGAATAAGAATATTAATAGAAATTTAAGAAAATATTTGATGAATGTACACTAGGTTCAAATGGTTAGTATTCATTCAATGTCATTAATCAATATAAGCAGCCTTCTGAAAAATATAAGCACAGCGGTAGCATAATGTGTCACTGCGGAATGAGTTAAGGAGATTCTAGCCAGCACATCTATTATAAATGACCACATAGAGCTGGAGGGGAAACAGTTAAGACACTTATGCAATTATGCTAAGTGTCACCCTGGAGGTGACCTTTGAACTGGGGTTAAGCTTACTCTGAATTTGTGAAATAAAAGCTAAATGGAACCATCCCGCATGCTGCCATTTTAAATATATAGCCTTTAATAAGCCAAGTGCAGGTGACCTATTATACAGGTGCACAGAGCTATCTAAAACAGAGAACATAAAGCAGATGAATAGAGGCTCCTTTCATTCATTTATGTGGATACAACCAGCATGAGTTATTTAAACAGAGACACTACGTTATAAAGCATCAAGGAGATTGAGCTTTTTATTTCATTATCTTGTTATTTTCTTTTGCTCTCACTTTCTAAGAGTACAAAGAGTAATCTGTATGAGATATAAAATATTCCTTAAAACACGAAGAGAGAAAATAACCTTCAAACTTCCTTGGCTTTACTTTTACCTCTTCAGATTTTTTTGTAGGTATTGTCCAACTTGTTTTTATAATTACTTTGAGAAATACTGTAAATTGAGAGCCATGATACCTAGTAAAAAGGGTGGTTATGGGTTTTATATTGTGTACGTTCTATGTTGAAAGAAATTCCAGGAGTGTTCAGCCAAAGGGCTTATTCCACAAGGTCGACGGTTTTAACAGGGGGCATTTTTTATTATTTATTTTAGCAGTTAACCTTTTTGTGAATTTCCAGAGGTGGTGGGCACCTGGAGCTCCGATGAATATACATGACAGGAGGGAGGGAAACCCGGGAATTAGATTTAATTTGACATGCTGACCCCCATCTCCACGGGCCCATGAAGCCAGGGTGAGAAAATAAGGTTGACCCGCTGACCCCTGGGCCTGAACCCTACTGTCACCCACCCTTACAATTAAATCAGCCAGAGAGAGCGAGAGAGGAAGCTATCCCGGCTGGCCCGGCCCTTCTCTGGCTGGCCAATGGGGATATGGAAAAGGCCTCTGTCTCACCCTCTCTGGACTCTGAGACGGCCGACCATGTGTCGGCCCGGGATAGATCCTGATAGAGACGTTAGGCGTACTGGTAGAGAGTGTCCCCCCCTCTCCCTGCACTGCTGATGGGAAACTGACATGTAAACTATGTAAACATTACCATTAGTTGGCAATATACTAATATAACTAATGTACTAAGACAGAACTTAGGCTGTCTAGCTGCCACTGAACCAGGAACCTGGTGTCTGCATTTGCATAAGCCACGCAAGGCTCAATTTCATTAATGTGGGCGAGTGCAGATGACCTTTCACCTTGTCAGTGGTGCCTAATGCAGAGGTGTGTGTGTGTGACCCTGCCACGACCCTGACGGGTCACTGTGTCCACACGACCTTTAGGAAGCATAGAGGTTATCCATCTCTCATAGCACTCTATCTCCTCAATTCAATCTGTATGTTCAGGAAAAGACCAGGCTAGAAGAGGTTGTTTTTATCAACTGTCTCCCAGTCCGCTTTGTGTGGTGGCGACAGAAATACATTTGTATGGACAAAGAGCTGTTTTAGGGTTAGATGCATTGTATCGACACAGCCAGAGGTTGCACTTTATTTCACTCATGGCAGGCAATACATCAGATGAGATGCTGTTATTTACCAGACAGTGAACAAAGTCAATATCCTTCTTTTTCTTTTTGCCTGCCTGCTGACTCAAGGAGACCACTGCAGGTATGTTCTCTGTACTCTGGCATTTTTTACACCAGTCTAAAATATGGGTCCCAGGCATGCAGTCGTCCCTGTGTTAGCGTTGACTGTGTTCCTGTGTTAACCGAGTGTGGTCGGTGTTGAGTGTGTTTATTGCACCTGTGTGTTCTGTCTCTCATGGCTGGTGGCGTGTGGGGCTAATGAAGCTCTTAGTATCCTCCCACCTGGTTGGTTCATGGTGAGGGTTAGGGTTAGGAAACACTGTGGTGAGGACGAGACAGAGAGGGGGAGAGAGAGATCAGAACGAAAGAGAGCAGCTGAAGTGTCACTATGGAGTAAGTCCTTCTCTTTGGAGTGTGGGAGTCTGAAGTTTGTTTTGTGGGTAGCACCAGTCGATCGGAAACGGTTGATGTCTGTAGTCTAAAAGGCCATGTTAACGACCCTGTTTCTCTCCCCTCTCTTCTCCCCTCCCCTCCCCTCTCTCCCCTTCTCCAGGCTGCTGAATAGAATGGCTGTTGATGACCGGCACCTTCCCTCCAGCTGCGGGTCCTACATCAAGACGGAGCCGTCCAGCCCCTCCTCGGTCATCGACACGGTCAGCCACCACAGCCCAAGCGGCAACTCGGACGCCAGCGGCGGCTATGTCAGCGCCATGAACAGCCACTCCAACGGCCTGGACTCTCCGCCCATGTTCACGCCCGGCGGGCTGGGCGCCGGCCCCTGCCGCAAGCGCTATGACGACTGCTCCAGCACCATCATGGAGGACTCACCCATTAAGTGCGAATACATGTTGAACTCCATCCCCAAGAGGCTGTGCCTGGTCTGTGGAGATATAGCCTCTGGGTATCACTATGGCGTGGCCTCTTGTGAGGCCTGCAAAGCCTTCTTTAAAAGGACAATACAAGGTATTTCCCTCCTGCTCCCTACAGACACACAAACACACTCAGTACAAGGGATCTGCCCCACTACACATGCAGACACTCCATACAGGGTTTTACCTCCGCTCCCCCAGCATAAAACGCACAATAGAAGATGTACTGTATCTCCCTGTGTTCCTCCTAACATAATCACCTACTGCCCTAAACCACGATCTTATTCTTAGACAGAACATCCACCAGCAGCACAGTCACTGCACACTGAGTTGTTGCATGTAGCTGTGTTCATCTACATTATTTTCCATTTATCTCCCTGGGAAAAGGTATATTTTTCAAGGCCGGTGACTCCAGTTGTGCTGCTATGAATCGTCAGCATTGCTAAAACACCCACGGTAACTTAATAGTGAAGGGAATTACATGCAGTGCAGCACAGTATGAGGAAACACATGTCCACAGGGGCTGCATACACAATGGACAGCCACACACAGGACAGGCCACTAGCCAGAGCCCGCCACTCGCAATGACATCATCAGCTGGGGTCAGGCTAGGAAGGGGGCAGTGGTGGTGACATCATCATCAGGGATCAGATTTGGTGGAGAGTGGATGTGCTGTGTGCCCAGATGCCTGTGGGGGGTCCAAAGCAGGAGGTTGACTATATCTGTCGTGTGCGTCTGGAGAATAGGCTGTGAGTGGTGCAGATCTGCATGGCATGATGTATCAATGACAGGCCCCCCACTGTGTGTCTCTCTGTGTGCTCTGTCCTACATTAATCAGTGGGACCTACGGTATGGAGGGAGATATTATTGAGCCAGGGAAAATCACTGCTCAACATGCACAGCTGCCCCTGCCTAAGCTCAGACAGTCTGCTTAAGAATCTGAGAAATTAAAAGGAAAATGACAGGAGGCAAATATTGCAATATTTAGCTATAGTAATGGCATGCAGTTAGGTAAACATATTTATCTTGCAAAGGAGCCAAATTCATTTGTTCTATTTTTAGAACTTTGTTATGTTCTGTAAAAATAAAAGTCTGTATGTCTCAATTTACGTCCTTAGCTTCTTGAAAAATGTCCCCCGAAAAATGCCATTATTGTGCCCAGGTTATCGAGTGCAGGCTGTCTAGTAGTTGTTGATTTTGAACACCCCAAATCCTATCAGCTTTAAACAGTCTATGTATCTTTGCAGACAAACAAAAGCATTAGGCCAAATCCTGCTGTTTACCCATGCTGCCATCAGCTATCCTGTCTATTGACATAAGATTAAAATTTTCTCTCAAGTAACATAACTGCGCTTTTGTCCCCTTGCTACAAAACATTGACAGAGACACACAATAGTACAGAAAAGAGCAATCTGGGAAAGAAAGAGAAGTCGTAAGTGGAGCAATAGCCTGGTACATGAAAAGAAAAATGGAAAGAGTTCTTTTTTTTTCCTCCCTCACTTTACATTGTCGATTTGAAATCCCTCTCTTTCTCCTCTTGGAGGGCTGCCTGTAATGGAGCTAATCTGCTGTCGTTTGTCCGAGCCACAGGAGTTTTGTCAATAACAATCAGCGTTTGGAAAGTGTAATTAAGGCCGAGGCTTTTCATTAGGAGGAAGGGAGGGGGCTGTCTCAAGGGACTGCAGGGCCAATTAGAAACTCAGGCACGCGTCGCACGCCGGGTAATTTCAGGGAAAGGAGGGAGAAAAAACCCTAGGATTTCTTTAGATTGGAGAGGGACCCGAGCGCACTTTCAGAGGAGGAGAGGAAAGGCTTAATGGCATAATAATCAGACAGGGGTACCAGTCCAGGCAGAAGAGGACAGGGAGGAGGACCATGGGACTTTTTAGGAGGGGGATGAAGAGGGGGTGAAAGCCTCTGAATGAATAAAAATGACACAGGATGACTGGAGGAGGAATAGAGAGAGCAGTAAACAGTGGGCCATAAAGCCCTTGGATGAAGAAGAGGTTGCAGTAGATGAGACCTGATTAATGAAAGAAATAATGAGGCTGTCTATCCAGGGTGGAGGGTGTGAGACGACGTCCCTTAATGAGAACAACACAGAAGACGTGGCTTTTACACTCATTCATCACATTGGTTTTAAGCAATAACACTAAAGCTAATGGACTTTTTTCCTTGACATCTTTAGCACAAAATGAAATGCCTTTAATTCGAGAACAATTTGAGACTATAGTGACCACACGGTTGGCTGTCTGCGTTGAGTATTTTCCAGAAATCTTGGTCTCTCTACCTGGGGTTCCTAGATTCATTTAGCATGGCCTACTCTTCACTTCCCTTCTCTCCTTTACTTCCTGATGTTCCACTGCTGTAAAAGAGAACTGCTGCCCCTACCTTTTCAACAGGACGGAATGGCGAATCCATCTTCTGTCACCTAGTCATTCAGTGAAAAGCCCCCTGAACTCTTACATGGAGATAGTTACATTAGTAATGCCGAGGCACAAATTAACGTCAACCTAGATCACCATCCATCCCGGAAATACTCCTATTCTCATAGCTCCCTAATCACAGGCCCGTCCCGCACCTCGCGTGCCCTGCCAATCAAAAGCATGAATCTCTTATTGAACCTTATTTTTCTCTCATTTTGAACCCAATTGTAAAATTGCTTGAAAACCAACTGAACTCAGTGGCCCTCTTTTTTTATATGAAGTAATAGACCTTGACAGTAAGCCTGTAAAAGTCAGTTTAGATTTTGATGAGAAATACCTGCCATTTTACTGTAATTTACTTACAGGACCTGACTTTCCCTCACTGCCCTGGCACAGGTCCTGAAAAGCCATAAAATAAATTGAGACAGATAAATATCGAGAGAAGAAAATCATTTTTTTCTTCTTTCCTTCTCTGATTTTAATGTTCTTTGTTTAATACTGTAAAACCTTTGAAACCAGAAATGAACCCAGTGTTCTGGTTCGGGGTATATATTAACCCCTCCAATGCTTGACTGACTGGCTGTATGAATAGACATTTGTCTGAGGATCAGTCCTTGAGCTACAAACGTCACTAAAGGTGAACAAATCCTGTATTTTTTAAATATATTTTTTCAGGCAGAACATACACTGAGTGTACAAAACATCCTAATATTGAGTTGCACCCCCCCTTTTGCACTCAGAACAGCCTCAATTCATCAGGGCATGAAAGGTGTCGAAAGCATTCCACAGGGATGCTGGCCCATGTTGACTCGAATGCTTCCCACAGTTGTGTCAAGTTGGCTGGATGTCCTTTGGGTGGTGGACCATTCTTGATACACACGGGAAACTGTTGAGTGTGAAAAACCCAGCAGTGTTGCAGTTCTTGACACACTCAAACCGGTGCGCCTGGCACCTACTACCATACCCTTTTCAAAGGCACTTAAATCATTTGTCTTCCCATTCACCCTCTGAATGTCACACATACACAATCCATGTCTTAATTGTCTACACTGATTTGAAGTGGATTTAACAGGTGACATCAATAAGGGGTCATAGCTTTCACTTGGATTCACCTGGTCAGTCTGTCATGGAAAGATCTTTGTACAAATGCTTTGTAAACTCAGTGTATATTGGTCTATGCACGCTGTCATTTTAGTGTAAATGAGAGAGTATGCCTGTGTGTGTGTTTGTGTTTTATGAGTGTGGTTGTTTGTGCATGGTCTCGGTTTGTTAGCTTTTAGTTGTGCCCTGTGCACGTGTCCCTCCCAGCCCCCAGTGTGGAGGGGAGGGGAGGGGAGGGGAGTGTATAGTGGAGAGAGAAGTCCCCCCGTCAACATGAGTGTCCTGTGGGTTAGCCAGGGACCAGGGTCAGCTCTACAGTGTTTGTCTGGCAGGAAGGCAGCACACCATATACATCTGCCAACACCGCCATCATACTAGGTTTTTGCAGTAATTATATAATGTTTAATATAGTGAGGTTTAATCAATATGATAAATCAACAGTCCCGATTTTCTAGAATAAAAACCAAACATGTATTGAATAAAATGAATTTTAAAGTAAGCTTCTCTAGACATAAGGGGTTTGTATAAAGGTGCCAAAGTATTGCAGTTGAGTTGATACAGTATCATACAGAACCAACAACAGAAGGGTAACAGCTTATAGATTCCAGAGACGGCTACTCTGAACATCCTGTGAACAGATGGGAAATAGATGGGCTTATTATTATGGTCTGGTTGTGCTATGACAACAGAGACAACAGGAAGAGAGACATACCTCATCTCCCTTTTCTCACACCTTTATTTACCCCAATTCCAAAGAGATGAGAGGAATTAGCATGATGATTTCTAACCCAGATATAGAATAATTTATAATTATTTAATACATCTTGGGACCCTCCACTTGATCTGTCCAATAACATTAACATAATTGCATAAGTTGTTAAAGGGGGTTGAAGGGGGAACACTACTGGAATGTTACACAGCTCTTACTCTCTCTCTCTTTAGAAAAACACTGAGCGAGGGTCAGAGCGGCGAGAGAAGCAGCTTGGCTGTGTCGAGATGGAATCCCAATGTACCTGTGTATGGCTGTGTATCTATAGGCAGGAGAGCTGCTGGAACACTGTCTGCATGCATTTAGACAGGATAATACTGTATTTAGGCCTATGTTAGTCTATAGTGAAGTTATTAAGGTTAATCCTTCTAAATGAAAAAGGAACTGTACACAGCGTTGAATAGATGACAGTTGAATAGATAACAGTTGAATAGATGATAGTTGAATAGATAATAGTTGAATAGATAACAGTTGAATAGTTGATAGTTGAATAGATAACAGTTGAATAGATAACAGTTGAATAGATAATAGTTGAATAGTTGATAGTTGAATAGATAACAGTTGAATAGATAACAGTTGAATAGATAATAGTTGAATAGATAACAGTTGAATAGATAACAGTTGAATAATAATAGTTGAATAGATAACAGTTGAATAATAATAGTTGAATAGATAACAGTTGAATAGATAACAGTTGAATAGATAACAGTTGAATAATAATAGTTGAATAGATAACAGTTGAATAATAATAGTTGAATAGATAACAGTTGAATAGATAACAGTTGAATAGATAACAGTTGAATAATAATAGTTGAATAGATAACAGTTGAATAGATAACAGTTGAATAGATAACAGTTGAATAGATAACAGTTGAATAGATAACAGTTGAATAGATAATAGTTGAATAGATAACAGTTGAATAGATGATAGTTGAATAGATAATAGTTGAATAGATAACAGTTGAATAGTTGATAGTTGAATAGATAACAGTTGAATAGATAACAGTTGAATAGATAATAGTTGAATAGTTGATAGTTGAATAGATAACAGTTGAATAGATAACAGTTGAATAGATAATAGTTGAATAGATAACAGTTGAATAGATAATAGTTGAATAGATAACAGTTGAATAGATAACAGTTGAATAATAATAGTTGAATAGATAACAGTTGAATAATAATAGTTGAATAGATAACAGTTGAATAGATAACAGTTGAATAGATAACAGTTGAATAATAATAGTTGAATAGATAACAGTTGAATAATAATAGTTGAATAGATAACAGTTGAATAGATAACAGTTGAATAGATAATAGTTGAATAGATAACAGTTGAATAGATAACAGTTGAATAGATAACAGTTGAATAGATAATAGTTGAATAGATAACAGTTGAATAGATGATAGTTGAATAGATAACAGTTGAATAGATAACAGTTGAATAGATAATAGTTGAATAGATAACAGTTGAATAGATAATAGTTGAATAGATAACAGTTGAAAAGATAACAGTTGAATAGATAACAGTTGAATAGATAATAGTTGAATAGATAATAGTTGAATAGATAACAGTTGAATAGATAACAGTTGAATAGATAATAGTTGAATAGATAACAGTTGAATAATAATAGTTGAATAGATAACAGTTGAATAATAATAGTTGAATAGATAACAGTTGAATAGATAACAGTTGAATAGATAACAGTTGAATAATAATAGTTGAATAGATAACAGTTGAATAATAATAGTTGAATAGATAACAGTTGAATAGATAATAGTTGAATAGATAACAGTTGAATAATAATAGTTGAATAGATAACAGTTGAATAGATAATAGTTGAATAGATGTGTCGAGATGGAATCCCAATGTACCTGTGTATGGCTGTGTATCTATAGGCAGGAGAGCTGCTGGAACACTGTCTGCATGCATTTAGACAGGATAATACTGTATTTAGGCCTATGTTAGTCTATAGTGAAGTTATTAAGGTTAATCCTTCTAAATGAAAAAGGAACTGTACACAGCGTTGAATAGATGACAGTTGAATAGATAACAGTTGAATAGATGATAGTTGAATAGATAACAGTTGAATAGATAACAGTTGAATAGATAACAGTTGAATAATAATAGTTGAATAGATAACAGTTGAATAGATAACAGTTGAATAGATAATAGTTGAAAAGATCACAGTTGAATAGATAACAGTTGAATAGATAACAGTTGAATAGATAATAGTTGAATAGATAACAGTTGAATAGATGATAGTTTAATAGATAACAGTTGAATAGATAACAGTTGAATAGATAATAGTTGAATAGATAACAGTTGAATAGATAATAGTTGAATAGATAACAGTTGAAAAGATAGCAGTTGAATAGATAACAGTTGAATAGATAATAGTTGAATAATAATAGTTGAATAGATAACAGTTGAATAATAATAGTTGAATAGATAACAGTTGAATAGATAACAGTTGAATAGATAACAGTTGAATAGATAACAGTTGAATAGATAATAGTTGAATAGATAACAGTTGAATAGATAACAGTTGAATAGATAATAGTTGAATATATGATAGTTGAATAGATAACAGTTGAATAGATAACAGTTGAATAGATAACAGTTGAATAGATAATAGTTGAATAGATAATAGTTGAATAGATAACAGTTGAATAGATAACAGTTTAATAATAATAGTTGAATAGATAACAGTTGAATAGATAACAGTTGAATAGATAACAGTTGAATAGATAATAGTTGAATAGATAACAGTTGAATATATAACAGTTGAATAGATAACATTTGAATAGATAACAGTTTAATAATAATAGTTGAATAGATAACAGTTGAATAGATAACAGTTGAATAGATAACAGTTGAATAGATAATAGTTGAATAGATAACAGTTGAATATATAACAGTTGAATAGATAACAGTTGAATAGATAACAGTTGAATAATAATAGTTGAATAGATAACAGTTGAATAATAATAGTTGAATAGATAACAGTTGAATAGATAACAGTTGAATAATCATAGTTGAATAGATAACAGTTGAATAGATAACAGTTGAATAGATAACAGTTGAATAATAATAGTTGAATAGATAACAGTTGAATAGATAATAGTTGAATAGATAACAGTTGAATAGATAACAGTTGAATAGATACTAGTTGAATAGATAACAGTTGGAAAGATAACAGTTGAATAGATAATAGTTGAATAGATAACAGTTGAATAGATAACAGTTGAATAGATAATAGTTGAATAGATAACAGTTGAATAGATAACAGTTGAATAGATAACAGTTGAATAATAGTAGTTGAATAGATAACAGTTGAATAATAATAGTTGAATAGATAACAGTTGAATAGATAACAGTTGAATAATAATAGTTGAATAGATAACAGTTGAATAGATAACAGTTGAATAGATACTAGTTGAATAATAATAGTTGAATAGATAACAGTTGAATAGATAACAGTTGAATAGATAATAGTTGAATAGATAACAGTTGAATAGATACTAGTTGAATAGATAACAGTTGAATAGATAACAGTTGAATAGAAACTAGTTGAATATATAACAGTTGAATAGATAACAGTTGAATAATAATAGTTGAATAGATAACAGTTGAATAATAATAGTTGAATAGATAACAGTTGAATAGATAACAGTTGAATAATAATAGTTGAATAGATAACAGTTGAATAAATAACAGTTGAATAGATAATAGTTGAATAATAATAGTTGAATAGATAACAGTTGAATAGATAACAGTTGAATAGATAATAGTTGAATAGATAACAGTTGACTAGATAACAGTTGAATAGATACTAGTTGAATAGATAATAGTTGAATCGATAACAGTTGAATAGATAATAGTTGAATAGATAACAGTTGAATAGATAATAGTTGAATAGATAATAGTTGAATAGATAACAGTTGAATAATAATAGTTGAATAGATAACAGTTGAATAGATAACAGTTGAATAGATAATAGTTGAATAGATAACAGTTGAATAGATACTAGTTGAATAGATAACAGTTGAATAGATAATAGTTTAATATATAATAGTTGAATAGATAACAGTTGAATAGATAATAGTTGAATAGATAACAGTTGAATAGATAACAGTTGAATAGATACTATTTGAATAGATAACAGTTGAATAGATAACAGTTGAATAGAAACTAGTTGAATAGATAACAGTTGAATAGATAACAGTTGAATAGATAATAGTTGAATAGATAACAGTTGAATAGATAACAGTTGAATAGATAGTTGAATATTTAATAGTTGATTAGATAACATTTGAATAGATAACATTTGAAAAGATAATAGTTGAATAGATAATAGTTGAATAGATAACAGTTGAATAGATACTAGTTGAATAGATAACAGTTGAATAGATAATAGTTTAATATATAATAGTTGAATAGATAACAGTTGAATAGATAATAGTTGAATAGATAACAGTTGAATAGATAACAGTTGAATAGATACTATTTGAATAGATAACAGTTGAATAGATAACAGTTGAATAGAAACTAGTTGAATAGATAACAGTTGAATAGATAACAGTTGAATAGATAATAGTTGAATAGATAACAGTTGAATAGATAACAGTTGAATAGATAGTTGAATATTTAATAGTTGATTAGATAACATTTGAATAGATAACATTTGAAAAGATAATAGTTGAATAGATAATAGTTGAATAGATAATAGTTGAATAGAGAACATGGCTTTGTGGTAGATAAAGAAAATAATCCAAGTTTAAGAATGCACAAAAGAAAACATCAATGATAAAATAAAAGTATTGTGTCTCCAGTATGCTTCAGAATGTGTTTCTCTGTTTTTCCATTCATGGTGGACAAGGAATGATTCTAATTCGAGTAGCTTGATATTATTTTGAAACCCTTTATTGACTACAGTAAAATGTAGGGAATCGGACACAAGGAGAATGCCATCGTATATCCTGTCCTTCCTTTCTATTGCTAATGCTACAGCACAGGCAGAAACATCTATTTTATTGTTTAGCAATGAAACTCTTTTTCATTGTGTTGTCCCGGATTCAGACGCTGTAGTAATGGACGTGAATAATGCATAAGGCCTCTTGCCTGTACACTATGTAAATAGTCAACAATGGCAACAGCGGTAACAACAGGTTTGGGGCTGCTGGAGCATTAAGTAAATGGCCGGGGGCCGTGTGTCCAGCTCTCTCCCCTGCTATTGAGGCAGCGGGCGGCAGGGTGGCCGGCCCCTCTGAGGGGGCACAGGGAAGGGATGCGGGATGCAGGCTGGATGGCTGGCTGCTCCAGGGGCCTGGAGGGGACATGCTCAGAATAAATGAGAACAATTTAGCAGGGGGCAAGGGTGGCATCTGTGAAGGGGTCCATGAGGAGTACTGGAGGTCTCCTTCTCTCCCTCCCTCCCTCCCTCCCTCCCTCCCTCCCTCCCTCCCTCCTCACCCCCACCTCTGGAAGTGACCTTGTTCCCTGGAGGACACCTCACCTCACCTCAGACACACTATTGTAATGGATTGTTGCACAGGAGATGATTAACAAATGCTGATGCCCAATGTCTGGTCTGCACAAACTGATGTATTATAGACCATAGAATACTGTGTGATATACAGTAACTGTTCCACTGGTTTTTAACCTACAGTACACAGTGCCTTGTACAATGTAAATGACAATGTCCTAAAATGTGTATTGTATCCTTACTTTTATGCTTACTTTTATTCTACATGTAAAAAAGGAGAGAAAAAAGGTAAAAACATTTAACCTTTTGCTTTTCTTTTGCCTATAACTCAATAGGAAGATACACTGCCTTATAAAGAGTGATCAAGTTAAGGCTAACCTATATTTCTTGTCCTTCTCAGGCAACATAGAATACAGCTGTCCCGCCACAAACGAGTGCGAGATCACAAAACGGAGACGCAAGTCATGTCAAGCCTGCCGCTTTATGAAGTGTCTCAAAGTGGGGATGCTCAAGGAAGGTAAGTAGATCTCTGCAAGTGTCTGTCTGTCCATCTGTCTGTTTGTCTTGGTATCACTCTCTTTATGTTAATTAAAATAATCTCAAAATTCGCAGCCGCGGCCAGACAACTGATCTGATTCCCTGGTCTGTTCTGTCCTCCCCCTACCAACACAGCAGTAAATCATGGGCAGCTGAGCTGGGGACAGAAATATGCTGAATAGGTCGATCCTGCTGTCTGAGTAATAGAAATGTAACAGTATTCCGACTGGAAAGGCTTTGGCTATGTCCCTGAGCACACACTTCGGCCAGTCTCAGCTCTCCCCGGCATATTGATCCACTAAATGTTTTCCGAACATCTCAGCTCTCTTCCTGTGGATGGTTTTATAAAGTCACGCCAACTGGGAATTCAGTGACAATTAAAAATGCTGCCGATGGATTTCTCCGGCCTGGTTTCTTACCCCCTGCCAGGCCCCCTGAGACCCCAGGCTGGTCTGCTCCTTCAGGGGGAGGCCCCCAGCCCCCTAGCCCCCTACCTAGCTGGTCCCCTCCTTGCATTACTGCCGCTTTATCCCCCTCCCCTCCTCACTTGTTGGTCTCTCCAAATAGCCCCAACACATGAATAATGAGAGCAGTGTGGCTGGGGAATGGAGAGGCGGTGTCATATTTATTTAGCTGCCCTCTGGGAAGAGCTCTTTAAGGAAACATGCTTTTTATTCCTTACTTTCTGCGCTGGTGAGAATAGGTCAAGTGGTGCTTATGTTTGACTAAGCATGATTATCCCTCCACTGCCACTGGACTACAGGATAGACGTGAAGAAAATACTCAGAGGGAGATGTTCTCTATTACGGTGGCAGAAAAACACAACATGATTAGTCATTTTATACTCTCATGAAATATTCCATAGCAGTAGCCTAATTATAATCCCTTAAAATATGTTGTTAACTATTATGAAAAAAAACACATTGTTTTTGGTATCCTTACATTTTACATTTACATTTTAGTCATTTAGCAGACGCTCTTATCCAGAGCGACTTACAGTTAGTGAGTGCATTCATTATTTTTTATACTGGCCCCCCATGGGAATCGAACCCACAACCCTGGTGTTGCAAACGCCATGCTCTACCAACTGAGCTACATCCCTGCCGGCCATTCCCTCCCCTACCCTGGACCAATTGTGCGCCGCCCCATGGGTCTCCCGGTCGCGGCCGGCTACGACAGAGCCTGGATTCGAACCAGGATCTCTAGTGGCACAGCTAGCACTGCGATGCAGTGCCTTAGACCACTGCGCCACTCAGGAGACCCAACATGACATGTAGTATACCCAGCTTTTACCCCACCCCCTTCTCCCTTAATTCACCAGAGAATGGAATGTATAGTACATCCTATCCCATTGTGTAGAGATTTCAAGTCTCCAACTCCAGACACATAGTAGTCTATATAGATCTCTGCTTCGTAACAGAATCACCTTACTGCATGCAGCGAGATAAAGAGACTGGGCCAGAAAGACAGAGTAATCGCATTACTATCCGATGAAAAATTAATGCCAATATATCATCTGGAGGAATAAGAGACTACAAAATAGGTAGTGATGGTCATAAGTGCATGGCCAGTGTCGGGTCAAAGTAGGAGATAGTATAGAGAGAGTGTATAGATGAAAAATGCAGAGAGAGACTTAGTCCAGCATTCTAATGCATACTTCTGTATATTCAGCATATCCACAGATTGAAAACGACCCTCATTTTTACAGAGTGGGTTTCTCCACATATTAGAATGGAGGTAAAGATTACCTCTGGCTCTGTGAAGTCCTGCAGGAACCAGGTCACCTTCCTCTCCCACCTTCAGCGACTCTTTTCAAACACAATCAAAAGAAGTAAATACAGTTCCCAAATTAACAGAAAGACGTGAAATGCATCTTAGTGCACGCCACACGCTATCTTCTCCTAAAAGCAAGGTCAGGCGTCTTACGGCGGCGTGTGTGAGTGTGAAACCAATGTATCTGGTCACGGGGACTAGGGACTGGAGGAGATGCTAGTCTAAGCTCTATGAAGCCATCGGCTCAACACCATGTCCAGGCTCAGGGGCTGGAGATGGTCAACGCTCATGTGACTGAAGCTACCACTCTGGAGTTCATTACTGCAGAAAGGTCATTCACAAAAAAATTAAATAATACTAATTATAACTTTACCAAAGGTGTAAGGCAGTTTCCTACCGTCAGGTGCTCTATGGAACTACAGTACATTTTAATGCACCACAACATACCTAGCATCTCTTTTTAAATGTTTACATTTTAGAGTGACTTACAGTAGTGAGTGCATACATTTGTCATACTTTTTCGTGCTGGTCCCCCTTGGGAATCGAACCCAACCCTGGCGTTGCAAGCGCCATGCTCTACTAACTGAGCCACACAGGCCATGATATGACTGAATTTCTAAACATTCAGGGAGATCTTGGAAGTGCAAAGAAATAACTTTTTTCCATCAATGCCCATGTTAAGGTTAGTAGTTAATACCTTTCAAAGCAAGGCATTTCAAGGTTTTACCTCCCCTACTGATTAAGCGAGTGATGAGAGCAGTTTATCTCTGTAGACGTCTTAAGGGAAGTGTAAGGGAAGTGATCTCCAAAGATCAGCAGTCCGCTTAAAGGGGATCTGCCAGAGACTTGAGTAGAATCGCTCTACTTTCCCCCGACTGTATAAAAGAGGAAGTGATCAATAGAAGAATCAAATGTCAGAGGCTACAGGTTTTTCCTCTGATCAATGGAGGGAGATCACAGCTGAGAGGGAGAGAAAGCGGAACAGATACTATTCAGAGAGATTACATTGACATAATTCAGTGGCAGATGCCCTCTGCCCCCTCACACACACGCAGACACACACACACACTCCCATGCTACAGTATTGCTGTGCTACCTCTCAGTAATATGCTCTATCCTGTTATGTTCCCTGGGCTGACAGGTGAGAGCACTACAACAGAAGGAGGGAGAAATGTGCTGATACACAATATACCTTCCTGTATATCACTCTGTATATCACACAACCACATCCCACAATAGCACCCCTATCATCCTTACAGGAACATAAAGTACATACACATAAAATGAATTCACGCAAACACATAAGTAAGACATGTACACAGACAGCCACTGAGTGTGTGCTTCCATAAGAACCTAGTAAAATAATGAATATGCAAAGTGAGCTGTTTCAAACAGCACAATGTTTTTAAACATAGTGTAACTTGGCCTTCATATGGATCCTGCATCTTGAGTGTGGAGTGAACCCAGTGTGATGTTACTGCAATAGGGTTAGATAGTTCCACTACGCTAGGGCAGGTGGACGGAGCATGTGATGAGAGCAGACTGGGGGCCCAATCAGCAGATAGGGATCGAGGGGCCATCGTGTGACCATTTTTCCGCTGCCCTCGCTCATCACCACTCGTGATTAAAAATGCTACAACACGCTTACAAGCATGCAAAGCTGGCAACAGGGGCTCTTTGAAATAGTGCTGACGGGGGTTTAGCGGGGCGGCTGCCTTGAAAGGCAGGGTTCACCATGCCTTGCCATGTGGCCTTCTGATTTTCCCAGCTAAAATAGGGTCCGCCTAAGCCCCCCTTGGCACTGCCAACCATCCCAGACATCCTGACACTTTCCCCAGGGAGAGACACCCAGAACAGGTGACAGGCTCAAAATAAGGGCCCCTACTACGACCGGCCACACAAAGTGAGGGAAGACAGGCCCTTTTGTAGGCGTGTGCTCTGAGGGGGATTATTATTGTTTTGGGAGAGAAAGAGGAGCCCTGGGTCAGCTGACCCCAGCCCCCGCCCCGAGCCCGCCGCTAATCCGTGCACAAATGCCAGCCGCCTTGGCCAAAAGCCTGCTTTGAAGAGCTGACACCCGAGATAACCGGCCGCTACCACCCTCCCTTTACCCACCCACCGGGTGATGGTGCAGGCCGTTAAACACCCTCTTCACACACACATTCGCATACACACAGACACATTCACATACACACAGACACATACACACAAATTCATACAGTACCGATGCACCGGCCACAAAGAAACAATCAAAATCTTGGTCCATGGCTCACCGAAGTGACACATAGGCTTGACAAAGGCCTCTGTGAGTTTCTCCAAGAGGAGTCAGACACATGGCATGAACTGGTCTACTACTCTCTCTCTCTCTCTCTCTCTGACACACTCCCTTGCTCTCTGTCTCATTGTCTCTCCCCGTCCTCCCTCCCTGTATGGCCCTGTTTGACTGTAAAATGGGACAGGTTAGTGCCAAGCTTTAATTCCTGTCAGCATCTGGTAATTATGGCCGGGAATGTTCTAATTACAAGAGGCACCCATGTACCTGGGACTCCTCGTCACTGTGGCTTTACGCTGGCTGACACGTACAGCCACATGACTCGCCAGCCCAGCCCAACACCACGGGACAGCTCATAGGGTATGCTGCATCCATACCACCTGGCCGTATCTGAGCTCTTTAGGAGAGCCCAGAGAAACCGTAGAATGTGGTGACATCACAATTATTGCTGGTATTTTCCACTCCTATATTACCACCAGATACATCTGAATCCTAACGTTCCTAAGCACTTAAACGTAGCAAGCACTGACTTGGTGACATGGGAGTCCATCTTGTCATGGGTTCATACTCGAGGCCTCGTCCCTGAATAGATTTACTGGTCAAATATTCCTTGACACTTTTTTTACATGCTACATATGAAAGATGTAAATTGAGGAATGAGGAATTAGTGATTTTCACTAATGTGGCAGCCATCAGATGATCCCCCAGTGTTTGCTGAGAAGGATGGGTCTCTGCTGGGAATTGTGGGTAATTAGGTTAGTGGGTTGTCAGTGTCAGGAAATGTAAAGACAATCCTAATAAGATGTGTTTCTAGGGAATCAAATAATTTATATAAGTAGAATAAAATCTCTTTATTCAATTCCTACAAGTTAATCCCGTTTGCTGTAGCCACCCATGCATACAGTCTAGTTTGGGGAGAAGGGTGTATGGTTCACTCAGTGGAACGGGTGAAAATGAAAATGACCGTTTTCATAATCCATCATTTCAGTCCTTTCTATTGAATGAAGGCTATTATTTACATACTAAATCATCTCCTTTTGTCTCCTCATCCATCCCCACTGTCTGTTCCCTCCATCGACCTCTAATCACTGTACATAGGGACATTCAGACCCATCCTCCAGGAGAGTACAGACTGAGGGGGAAATTGTATTAGCCTCATTTGCAGTGGTCACACAATGCCCAGCTCTGACATTGTCTTGGTAGTTATAAAGTGATGAAATCATCAAGCAAGTGCTCTCCCTGCCAGTGATTTTAGCAGAGGGGACTTGGTGTGCTGATAAATTAACCCCCCCCCCCCCTCTCCTCCACCAGCTAGACCATACATACAGTACAGGATAATACCTCTGATCAAATCTGGTTTAGCATACATTTGTTTAGGGGGTTTAGGTTATACATAATGGAGAAATAGATAGACATTTGCTATACAGGGTAAAGATCCATCAGGCACATTCAGCAGTGTGCAGGACCGTGTCCCTGTGCGGCCCCAACAGGATGATGCACAATATACATAAATGTTTTGCATACGATTAAATAAAATCACCAAACACCATCCTGTATCACATAAATGGAACACTGCAGATTGAATATTTTAACTATGTCGAAAAATAATAGAATAGAAAGGACAATCCAAATGGAAACATTCTTATCAAATAATGAAATAATAAATAACTTATGTTATGATGAGGTTGGTGACATTTACAGTATCAGTGCAGGACCTGGTCCCCTATGAGTGGCAGAGAGTGATAAGGCCTCATTCCTGTCCCGTGAAAGAGGGGTGAAATAAGGAGGTTTTATTGGAAAGCTAACCTCTATCTATCTGTGTCATAATTCTATAAGACTGTACACCAGACAGTGTGTGGATGTGGTTGTGTATTCATTCCTCCTACAGTAGCTACATGGCTGGACACAGAGGCCCCTAGACACTGAGCTCACAGGTACCTGCCTTGTTGTTCATTAGTATGCCGTCCGCCTCATCCCAAAAGCTAAATAATTAGAGGGCCAGTCTGTGAGATCATTGACCCTGCATTAAATATTCATATGTTTAGAGCTCCTTCAGGCTCGGCAGTGTCACAGTAGACCAGCCAGGCATGGACCGCATATTGGAACGCAGCGCCAGCCGGCAGTCCTTCTGACACACTGACACTCCCTTTACTCTCTCTCACCATGCAGACAACAGAACAGAGTCACTCCTCTGGGCAGACACGCATACCTCAGCTTGGTCAGGCTTTTAGACGTAATGCTCCCTCATATAACAAGAGGAATACTTTTGATTGTTTTTGATCATGTCGGAGTCTGAGTGCGTGATGGGGAATTAGACGTAAATGTTTGTTTGTCTTTGTTGTGTTACTCTCTACCAATAACAATTTACTAATTGTGGAACTACTTAAAACTGTGTTTAAATTGTTATTTTTATTGTGAACATTCCTATGTTGTAGAATTGATTGATTCATTTTATTTGTCAGAATGGTGAAATTATATTTCCTACTCAAAGGTCTCCTTGCTTCTTGTCATGTGTCAGGTGTGCGTCTGGACCGTGTGCGAGGGGGAAGACAGAAGTACAAGAGGAGGATGGATGCAGAGAATACAGCGTACCTGGGCCTCACACTCCCCCCTCCTGCCAAAAAGCCCCGTGAGTAGTGCTCTGTCACCTCACTACCCACCCCCTCCCCACAGCTTTCTCCCAGGCCAGGTTCAGTTAAAGAAAGATGCATTTTATTCAGGCCAGACTCTCCTGTTGTCTGGATAGGTGTATTTCCATGGGAGAGCAATTCTAGAAAATATACAGTTGGCCAGACAGGCATTGTTCTGGTAAAGGCTGAGTTATGACAAATCTCAGAGCAGATGACCGATATTAAACAGTGACTGGCTTCTCAGGGATAGCAGTCCTAGGATCATCCTCTCACTGTGAGGATGATTTTCACTACCAACCATATTAAACCATTCATTCGTTTACGTGTTAGAGGGAGAAAGAGAGAGTGAATGATTTTGTATCCTTGCATGTAAGTATGTATCTGAGAGTACCTGTATTTGCATCACAGTAATGTGACCTTTGACTGTTGTTTTGACCACCTCTGCTTCCTCGTCAGTCACAAAGATAGTGTCCCACCTGCTGGTGGCCGAGCCAGAGAAGATCTACGCCATGCCTGACCCCACCATGCCTGAGAGTGACATCAAGGCCCTGACCACGCTGTGTGACCTGGCTGACCGGGAGCTGGTTGTCATCATTGGCTGGGCCAAGCATATCCCAGGTATGCCCACCCATCTACAGCCAACTGTACTAGTTGAGCACCATAGAAAGATATAGAACACCATTCACTCATGATCAGCTATAACATACTGTGTAGTTATAGAAACAACACATGATAGCAGTTTAGATACAGAACCAGCCATTCATTTCGACTGGTACAATCTGACATCATGATTAGTCCTTGTTAGTTCCATTTAGAGTAGTTAAACACAAAGTCACCCTAATGAACCCCCTATCCTATCATCCATTTCCCTCCCTTTGCTCCCGATGGGTGCGCATGCACACACACACACACACACACACACACACACACACACACACACACACACACACACACACACACACACACGCACACACACGCACACAAACACAGATAATTAATGTCAGCAGCTCACATGGACCTAGGGGCAAAATGGAGACAGCTTTAAAATAATCAAATCAATAGAGTGCAGCTAAAATCCCTACTTTGAATGGGGAGGGGACTGCAGCCCTGGTGTCAATATATACCATAACCACAGGGGAGATTTAGAGCAGAGCACAGGACCCTCCCTCTGAAACAAGACTGCTCACTCACTCACTCTCACACACACACACACACACACACACACACACACACACACACACACACACACACACACACACACACACACACACACACACACACACACACACACACACACACACACACACACACACACACACACACACACACACACACACACACACTTCAATTGAATTATTGATAGGCATAATCATGTTTCTCCTCTGCTCCATAGACATTGTGATGGACGAGGTGTTAGGTAATGAGATGCTGTTAAATTAAGGATACCACATTCTATGTCAGCAGACATTCTGCTCCCTTCTAGAGTTTTCTCCTGATTCTGACAGTCAACACATTGTTTAGTGACTCTTTTAGCAACCAGAGCAGATTCTGTCTGATCTTGAGGTTGACCCTCATAACTCTATAACATTATAGCACGCTAGGCATAGAGGGAACACATCAGGATAGCCTCTGTTGTATAGCCTCTCTGTGCCCTCATCTTCTAATCAGTATAACAGACATGTATGCCCTGCTGCAGTTTAAGCTGAGCCTCTCCTGGTTCTCACCTTGCGTGCAGGACATGTAGGTGTGAGAACTGTACTGTACCGTATATCTCCGAAGAGAAGAGGTGTAGTAGTCAGCTACAGCTCTAGAGATTAGGCCTTTCCCATCCAGACTGTTCTGTACAACCCATTGTCAGCAGAGGGAGAGTTTAACCAAGGAGCTTACCCAGGACTGGATCACACTGACCCAATAACACAGTCCCATCCCATTTACCTGGCCCAAACAAGCCAGCCAGGTACTCTACCTCTGGCTAGAATATACAGAGAAAACACCACTGTTCACCTCTGGCAATGTGCAGGGTTGTAGTATTTTACAGAGAATATTATAGAATTCTGTTCAAATGATTGATTAACTATAAAAGTATATGAGAGTTGAATCAGTTTGATTACCGATAGGCTATTAAACTGTCATGTTGTCAGGGCCTTTGTCTCCCTGTGTTGACATGCAGTACAGTAAATATGGCGTGCTAACTAGAGTGCTCTGTATGGCAAAGCTTTTAAGTGCTGCGTTAATACGATTTATCATAACCTGCATTGTACAGTGGATAGTTGACTAATCTTAATTGGATTTGCCATGGAAGGCCTGACAGAATGCTCATCATTCAGAATGACTCCATAATGATGGTTTAACCCTAAATCCAACCGGAAGCCAGACTGTCTGACATTTCTAAATGTGTGGAAATGCTTGGCTTTGCATAGTGCTACTGGTGAACTGTACAAGCTGCAGCGAGATTATTTAGCATTCTGATCTGCCTGTATACTCGCACACACCCACCCACACCCACACACCCACACACACCCACACACACCCACACACACAAACTTGCATCTCTTACCTAATGTTTATATTTACCTGCCTACTCATAGGAGTCAGGTAAATATAAACAACAACAACTTACTTTATTCAGGGGTTACACATTTCAATTACAGTCTACATTTCATTTTTTACTTCTAAAAATTATGACACAGTGTCAGGACTATAATCTAATTTACAACCTTTAGTGATTGTTTAACTACCCCAAAAGTGGTAATACAATGGTCAAATTAGAATGAAAAGGGAGAATGAAACTATCTCCAAAGCTCCCCTGTTCTCCCCGTGGTGAGCTCTGTATTAGGTCATTCCCTCTACAGCAGCCATGAAATGGCTGCATAATTGAGTTGTACATGGCTGAACCTGATCAGAGATGGTTCACTGGCTGACCCAGACTCCATGCACTAATACTGCATGCACCAATGGCACCCCAGGGCAGTCTAGCACAGCCACAGAGCACAGAGAACCATATTTCTCCCCCCATCCACTCTCTCTGTGAGGAAAAGAGAGGGAGAAAACTGCTGATTGCATTCTGATAGATTTTTGGGCCTTTGGCAATGGAATTAAAAAGATTAACAGTTCATTATGAAGTGGGACACATTGATTAGGACATTGACAGATGGGCAATGACCAAATTCCAAAGGTAACAAATTATACGTCAAAAAAATTGGCACTTAAGTTCTCCCAATTGATTTTTCATTGCCCCTTTTCTTGGCTAACATTTGAAAAAGTGTTTTAAAAGTGCTGTAATTTGACATGGAGTAGATCTAACCGAGTCTAATTTGAGGGTGATTGAGGAACAGCAAAGCGGTACTATTAGCATCCATAAACGGTATCATTCTCTCACAAGATCCCATATCAATTTGGTGTTATCTCTCCTCTAATTTATGGTCTAGAAATACATTCAATTACCATACTACATTATAGTATAATTGTACAGTTATACTGTAGCTGAGGATCTCAACCACAGACGGCTGGTGGCACCGGAATTGGAGAGGACAGGCTCATAGTAATGGCTGGAATGGACACAATTGTATCAAACACATCAAACGTGGTTGATAGCGTTCCATTCACTCCATTCCAGCCATTATTATGAGCCGTCCTCCCCTCACCAGCCTCCTGTGATCTCAACCACAGCACTAACACAATACCTAGATAGACATAATAATTGTTAGTCAATAGTCCACACACTGTAGTCAGTGTACTGTCAGTACATTGAGTTACGTTTCAGGAAGTAAGTTGGTGTTGCAGTTCCCTGGCACAGTTTGCTATTATCATCTCTGAGGATAAGGTTCTCTAATGACAGCCTTAACTTTTGATTAATTAGTAATCATTATAAAGCTTTGAATGCCAGCGTCTCTCTCTGCTCCAGAAAGAGCCATCAATAGAGGGAGGAAACTAATATGGCCGTGGGCTGACTGGGACTGGGGTTGGGGCTGGGTCATTAAGGCCAGTGTTAGGGGGACGATGACAGATGGCTTGTTGCTCGTAAGGTGCTAACAACCTTTGACACACATAGCTGCCCACTGCCCACTGCCCCCCCCCAGCTGCATTTCACTGTCCAAGTGGTTTAGGGGGAACTCAGTATACTGACAGTCTCCACATGGCTATGACCTGTGTGTTCCCATCCTTTAGAGTGGTGATGGTCACAGAGGGGGGGTGCGCTGCTGAACCACCAACCCTTCCAAAACTACCCCCCCAGCACCTAACCCAGGCACAGTATGAATGTCATGTGCCCCAATGTGGAATCTGCCATGCATGCCGCTTGTGTAAGAGGGTCTCATTGTTAGAGGAGGCAGACGTTTGTCACCTGCTGTCAGACCTCCCATTCTGCTTCCAGGGTCGGAATGTTTTCTGACGGGAATTCTGTGGCGTGATTCTGTGGGTTCACTGAGTGCTGGATGTTCTCCTCCTGCTGTTTGTGTCTAGTCCACATACCTAAACCTGCTCTGCTATGGTTGATTGTGTATTTCAATAGGGAAAACACACTACATATCCTAGTATGTTTTGTAAGACATTTCATGGTATAATAATATTTTTTTCCAAATTGGTCAAACCCACAATGGCTCATTTCATTTTTTGAAATAGTAAATTCTAGCATTGCAGTTAGACCCAAACAACCTAATGAATTGGCCTGGTTCTTGTTGTTATTTATTAGTGGTCTTTGGGGATTGTCAATCAAATCTACATTATTTAATTCCAGCCTGTTAGCTCAGTATACAGACTCCATTGGTCATGTAGCTTATGTTTAGTTGTTAGTGGGGAACAAGGCAGTGATGTTTAGGAGAGATCACGCCTCTTGTATGTTGTCGTGTCTGTGTCAGCTCTCTACACACTCCCCTCACCCCCCCTCCTCCCCACAGCCCCCTCCTCTCCTCAGCCCCCCTCCTCCCCTAACCCCACCCCCCCACCCCTCCTCCTCTCCTCACCCCCCCTCCTCCCCACAGCCCCCTTCGGGTTCCTGTTTTCTCTTTGTCATTAAATTGTGAAATCTACTTACTGTGTTGCCAGGCTGATCCCACTCAAGCCGCGTAATATCCTTGTAATAGAGTGTGAATACTGCCGGGCAATACATCAGCACCTCATCAGTGTACTTTATTAAATATAGACACCAACAGACAGCTCTTAGTATATTCAATTTACCCTCTGACGTAGACTTCAACACACCAGATAAAGATAGATTGAGCAATCAGGTGGATGCTGAGGCCTGAACACAGGCAGGCAGGCAGGTAGAGTGGGTGCTGGGAGATTGAGATGGGGGGCGTATCAGATGGCCAGGCAGGGAGGGAGACCAGGAGGGAGACAGAGCGGGAGAGAGGCAGGGAGGGCGAGAGGCAGGGAGGGAGAGAGGCAGGCAGGCAGGGAGGGAGATAGGTAGGCAGGGAGGGCGGGAGGGAGGGAGATAGGCAGGCAGGGAGGGCGGCAGGCAGGGAGGCAGGCAAGAAGGGAGAGAGGCAGGGAGACAGGGAGAGAGGCAGGGAGACAGGGAGAGAGGCAGGGAGACGGGGAGAGAGGCAGGGAGACAGGGAGAGAGGCAGGGAGATGGAGAGAGAGGCAGGGAGACGGGGAGAGAGGCAGGGAGACGGAGAGAGAGGCAGGGAAACTGGGAGAGAGTCTGGGAGACTGGGAGAGAGGCTGGGAGATGGGGAGAGCGGCTGGGAGACGGGGAGAGAGGCTGGGAGATGGGGAGAGCGGCAGGGAGACTGGGAGAGCAGCGGGGAGACTGGGAGAGAGGCTGGGAGATGGGGAGAGCGG
Organism: Coregonus lavaretus; assembly: GCF_964263955.1. Classification (NCBI taxonomy): domain Eukaryota; kingdom Metazoa; phylum Chordata; class Actinopteri; order Salmoniformes; family Salmonidae; genus Coregonus; species Coregonus lavaretus. The sequence continues at coordinate 23,055,639 of NC_140005.1, read as the reverse complement.
CAGGGAGGCAAGCAGGGAGCGAGACAGCGGGAGAGAAGCAGGGAGGGAGATGGGTGTGTAAGGATAGGAAAGGGGCATCTGCCAGGAACAGAGAAGGGGGAGTATTTTGTTTTGTTACTATGCTACAAAATGTTACAAGTTTATATGAGCAGTTACCAGCAACTTGAGCATCAAATCTGTCTGAATGCATTTTACATTTTGATGTAAGATGACGTACAAAAGGCTCAACATAATATGTGGTTAACATCAGCAGGGTATAAATAGTATTAGTAATTTGCAGTGAGGAAGTCCTTCAGAGAGCTGATGATGTGCCTTTAGACATTGTCAGCTAGGCGCTAGCTGTCCCTCCCTCATTAAGGCGTGTTGCTGGTTGGCAGCAGAGATAAATTATGTGTAATTATATGAATGATTAAAGTCATAATCCTCCTAGTCTTTGGGCTAAACAGATATATATATATACAGTGAGGGAAAAAAGTATTTGAGCCCCTGCTGATTTTGTAAGTTTGCCCACTGACAAAGAAATGATCAGTCTATAATTTTAATGGTACGTTTATTTGAACAGTGAGAGACAGAATAACAACAAAGAAATCCAGAAAAACGCATGTCAAAAATGTTATAAATTGATTTGCATTTTAATGAGGGAAATATGTATTTGACCCCCTCTCAATCAGAAAGATTTCTGGCTCCCAGGTGTCTTTTATACAGGTAACGAGCTGAGATTAGGAGCACACTCTTAAAGGGAGTGCTCCTAATCTCAGCTTGTTACCTATATAAAAGACACCTGTCCACAGAAGCAATCAATCAATCAGATTCCAAACTCTCCACCATGGCCAAGACCAAAGAGCTCTCCAAGGATGTCAGGGACAAGATTGTAGACCTACACAAGGCTGGAATGGGCTACAAGACCATCGCCAAGCAGCTTGGTGAGAAGGTGACAACAGTTGGTGCGATTATTCGCAAATGGAAGAAACACAAAATAACTGTCAATCTCCCTCGGCCTGGGGCTCCATGCAAGATCTCACCTCGTGGAGTTGCAATGATCATGAGAACGGTGAGGAATCAGCCCAGAACTACACGCAAGGCAGCTGGGACCATAGTCACCAAGAAAACAATTGGTAACACACTACGCCGTGAAGGGCTGAAATCCTGCAGCGCCCGCAAGGTCCCCCTGCTCAAGAAAGCACATATACAGGCCCGTCTGAAGTTTGCCAATGAACATCTGAATGATTCAGAGGAGAACTGGGTGAAAGTGTTGTGGTCAGATGAGACCAAAATGGAGCTCTTTGGCATCAACTCAACTCGCCGTGTTTGGAGGAGGAGGAATGCTGCCTATGACCCCAAGAACACCATCCCCACCGTCAAACATGGAGGTGGAAACATTATGCTTTGGGGGTGTTTTTCTGCTAAGGGGACAGGACAACTTCACCGCATCAAAGGGACGATGGACAGGGCCATGTACTGTCAAATCTTGGGTGAGAACCTCCTTCCCTCAGCCAGGGCATTGAACATGGGTCGTGGATGGGTATTCCAGCATGACAATGACCCAAAACACACGGCCAAGGCAACAAAGGAGTGGCTCAAGAAGAAGCACATTAAGGTCCTGGAGTGGCCTATCCAGTCTCCAGACCTTAGAAAATCTGTGGAGGGAGCTGAAGGTTCGAGTTGCCAAACATCAGCCTCGAAACCTTAATGACTTGGAGAAGATCTGCAAAGAGGAGTGGGACAAAATCCCTCCTGAGATGTGTGCAAACCTGGTGGCCAACTACAAGAAACGTCTGACCTCTGTGATTGCCAACAAGGGTTTTGCCACCAAGTACTAAGTCATGTTTTGCAGAGGGGTCAAATACTTATTTCCCTCATTAAAATGCAAATCAATTTATAACATTTTTGACATGCGTTTTTCTGGATTTTTTTGTTGTTATTCTGTCTCTCACTGTTCAAATAAACCTACCATTAAAATTATAGACTGATCATGTCTTTGTCAGTGGGCAAACTTACAAAATCAGCAGGGGATCAAATACTTTTTTCCCTCACTGTATATATATATAACACCAAACGAGGGCTGTGGGACCCTTGGGACGGCTAAATACTCCCGAACCGGGGTCACGGTTCAGGGGGTGCAGATTAAGACAAGGGGATTACTGTATTTAACGTTATACAACCTCATAACGTTCACAGGCCGCTGGTCAAATCACCCATTCCCAGCTACTTATAATGGGATAATGGTCTGGTTATCATTTTAAAAGTAGAGATAGCTGGCGCTCCTGAAAAGTGGAGCACTGAACCATTTAGTCACAGTTTTAACCTGCAAAACAGGATCAAATGTATTAATTATCTATTGTCCAGCTATATGTGACTATTAAAACCGATTTCCACTGCTGAAATGTAAGATGTACTGAAATGTATTTGTAACACCGTATATGACAGGGTAGTTTGGGTGATGTAAATGTTTCCAGTGAAGGTTTGCAGCGGGCTGACTTGAGCTGTGTGCTGTACGTGTGGCCAAGGTTCAGGTCAAATGATTTATGTCAAGCACAGCAATTTATTACCAAGCAGCTATTGATTGGGTCCTCCTGACACTGTCATGTAAATTCAGAAAGAATCATATCCGGCAGCTGCAGCTTTCACACACACACGCACAAACACGCACAAACACATATGGCCACACACAAAACACACAAACACACACTGGCACACAAACACACACAGGCTTGCACACGCACATTAAAACCAAAATGACCACACAGCTTTGCATCTGCTCCAGTCAGTTTGGTATCAAACAATTGTCATTTTATCAACCTTAAGACCGTACAGTATAACTGATCAGAAGCACATATCATAAACATTACAGCTTCTTGCAATAAGCTCTAAATGTGTTTAAAAAAAAAAGAATGTATCTGTCTCTGAAATAAAAGTAGTAGATTTAGGGATGTTTTAAAATAGACTGTTTTTGAAATAAAAGCTTTGATATAGGTACATTAGCAGCCAGTTTAGTACAAAGCTGAATTGGATCAGCTGAATCTCTGGATCCCTTTTAAGGGCAGTATTGTATAAACTGGAGCATGGCGGGTTTAGGCATTGCGCATGGTGATCTTAGGCTGCTCGGCCATGGAAACCCATTTCATGAAGCTCCCGACAAACAGTTATTGTGCTGATGTTGCTTCCAGAGGCAGTTTGGAACTCGGTAGTGAGTGTTGCAACCGAGGACAGACTATTTATTTTTTATTTTTTTTATTTTTTTGGCACTCAGCGGTCCCGTTCTGTGAGCTTGTGTGGCCTACCTCTTCGCTGCTGAGCCGTTGTTGCTCCTATGAAGGTACCACATTGAAAGTCACTGAGCTCTTCAGTGAGGCCATTCTACTGCCAATCGCTTCCTCTTTCTCTTCTCCCTATCTCTCTCTTCCTTTCCCTCCATCCCTCTCACTCTCTTTCCCTCTCCCTCCCTCGCTTCATCTCTCTCCCTCCATCCCCCTCTCTCTCCATCCCTCTCTCTCTCTCTCTGTCTGTCTGTTCAGTAGTCTGATTGAGGGTGAAATACGAGGGGGCTGCAGCTGGAGGGGGCCACCATGTCTGGTAATTACTTCTCTTTTTATGACCCGTGCTAATGGCCCTCGGGGAGAGGGAAACAATAATAAATTAATAGAATATGAACTCCCGCTCAACAGAAATCTCCAGCATTTCATTTTGGGCCGTCCTTTACTCTGGCAGATGAAATGGCACCCTGATTAATCCGACGAGGGGTGGACCCAGAGGCAGCCGGCGCTGGTGTGGCCTGCCTGGTCTGACACCCTCTCACCCCCTCCCTCGGTGAAGGGGTCTGTCGGAGATAAGGAGGATGGGGATTTTGGCTCTTTCCAATTTGGCTCTTTACAGTTGTATTCACAATGACAAGCTAAGAATCAGAAGATAAACAAAAATATATTTCTACATGTGTACATCTATAGGATCCTCAGCTTAGAGGACAGAGGTAAGAGACTGTAACAGGGCTGTTTGGACAGGATATTGTTGTATGTAAATCCAGTATAGATAAGTCAGGTCAACAGGTGAGGGAGCAGAGCAGGACAAGCTGAGGGAAATCATCTGTCAAAGAAAACAATTATTCCTGTGTTATGACTTTCATATGTGATTTATACAAAATATGGCAGTGAAATCCTATTCCAGATTTGCCTTTATCAACCAGAGAGACCAGCCAAGCTTGTCAATGTTTTCAATCCCGTTTCAAGTGGCTATGTTTATTGTAAACACAAGCAACAACTGGTGAGATTTTATGCTGTGCCAAGCCAAGGACAGGGATCATTGTGAGAACCCAGCTGAGGCATGTAGTGAATTAGTCTACTGTTGAAACCAGTCATGGTCTTCAGTGTCTGGTTAAGAGGTGAGGAGAGAGCATGTTCCCTGTCCATGTCCACAGCCACCACATGTCTGTCTGTCACCCTCTGAAATGGCAGGGACCGAGAGAACTGTCCCCCCCTGCATGACTCTGATTGTGTGGTAGTATGGAGCACAGTAGTATGGTATGTCAACATGACATTTCTCCTGAGGACTACTTGTCCACGTGTAATGAGGAGGTACATTGTGGTTAAACTGTGATACAGTAGATATGATTCACTGTAACCTACTGTATGTTGAAGTTCCATTGTGTTTACTGGATAAAAAATATATACTATCTTGTAATGTTATTTTTAAATTGATAATGTAGATGACACGATCCCCCCCTAACATCACAATTCCCTATATGAAAGCATGCTTATCCAAAATTAACAAAAGAGATCTCAGAAATGTTTTTATTGCCCTTTGCTAGTTTAGCCTACTCACCCAGGGCAGCCTTGTGGAAAAGGGCCTTCAACCACACAGACAGGTCTCTCAGATTTGGTCAATATTGTGCCATGTTTGGTCAAACCCCACCAAGGCAGTGGTGTGGAAATTAAGATGTAAATATTGATATTTCATTAGAGGAAATCACCCACTCCGACGGCACTTAACCGGGCTACCTTCACAGCGTGGCGGCCAGAGCGCTGTGTGACCTATGGAGTCTGGAAGTCACTTCATTACTCGATTAAATTGAGTGGAAAACGGCAAGGCAAAGACACAAGATCCCATTTGGAGCAATAATTTAGGCTCTGAAGATAGAGACAGAGCAGGGGGAAAACACCACCTCTCCATCTCACAACACCGGATTAAATTCAAGGACTTTTAGCGTCAAACGTAATTGCAGGCTGCTGTGTTCAGTTTGTGCATATTGCTGAGAGGTATAACAGAGGAATTCTGCATTCTCTTGTACAAATCTAGAACAAGTGCTTTCTATGTGCTGTCACATTGAGGGCAAGGTGTTTCGGTTGAGTGCTCCTTGGCATTAAAAGGGTGCACAAAGCCTAGGCTGTGATTGCAATGCCAACCTGACGCAGAAATCAGGCTGAACCTTGTCTACACTTGCATGACAATTTCCTTGCGGCCAGTCCAGTTCTCTCACTAATGGCAAGGTGCAGCTTTTCCAGTGCAGACAGGGACATTTCACAGCAAAGGATTTCAAATTCAAAAGGCACTCGCACATCTGAGCTATCGTTGTTGCAGGTGCATGGTAACAACTGAATAAGATCAGAAAAAGAAGAAACCCGCACACTGCTCTTGCTAGTATCACTGCTCTTGCTAGTATCACTGCTCTTGATAGTATCACTGCTCTTGCTAGTATCACTGTTCTTGCTAGTATCACTGCTCTTGATAGTATCACTGCTCTTGATAGTATCACTGCTCTTGCTAGTATCACTGCTCTTGATAGTATCACTGCTCTTGATAGTATCACTGCTCTTGATAGTATCACTGCTCTTGCTAGTATCACTGCTCTTGATAGTATCACTGCTCTTGATAGTATCACTGCTCTTGCTAGTATCACTGCTCTTGCTAGTATCACTGCTCTTGATAGTATCACTGCTCTTGATGGTATCATTGCTCTTGCTAGTATCACTGCTCTTGATATTATCACAGCTCTTGCTAGTATCACTGCTCTTGCTAGTATCACTGCTCTTGATAGTATCACTGCTCTTGATAGTATCACTGCTCTTGATAGTATCACTGCTCTTGCTAGTATCACTGCTCTTGATAGTATCACTGCTCTTGATAGTATCACTGCTCTTGATAGTATCACAGCTCTTGCTAGTATCACTGCTCTTGCTAGTATCACGGCTCTTGCTAGTATCACTGCTCTTGCTAGTATCACTGCTCTTTATTAAGCTTTACGTATCGGCCTCAAGGCCTTCGTCAGAGCTTTAAAAAGGATTTCAAATACATTTTGATGTGTAGGAGCACAGGCACCTGCACTAAGGCACTTATGGCTTCCTCCTAGAATTATATTAGTATGTGCTCCTAGCAGGTTTAGTGTCTGTATTGTGCTGGTCCTGTCTGTGGTTCACAGACCCCCTGGCCACCCGGGTGGGGTGGGCCTGCCCTGCCTGTCCTGGGCCCTGCACCTGTCTCCGTTTGATCAGACCCTCCATTCGACTGACTATTGATTCCCCTTCACATTGTGAAGGCACTCACATTCCGATCGCAATCTGTTAATGAATGTATCCTCCAGCTCTTCCCGTCCTGTGGTCATCACTACGATAAGGGAAATTAAACTCTCCGCTACCCCCTTTTCTCTCTCTTTCCCTCTTTCCCTTTTTCTTTCTCTCTCTCTCTCTCTCTCTCTCACTGTGTGTGTGTGTGTGTCAATACTGTAATCTATCGCCTCTTAATAACCTGGGAGCAGATAGTATTGCAACAGCAAACTTGTAAAAGCAATCATTTTAATCAGGCGACGTCGGAGAGGGCTAATATGCTGTCAGAATGGGGGCGCCCGTGGACACACTAGACCACGACAGGAGGTAAGGCTGGAGGAGGAGGGGGATGCTCCAAGTATTGACAGCTGAAGGGTAGTAAGAGGAAAAGATAGTAAGATGGCTATCTGTTCCTTCTAACCAGATACCCTTTTCATCTGTCTGAATTCTCTCACCTCATCTTCAGAGGATCTGTGGGGATGGTTGTTTTTCAAAAGGTTTAATTCTGTCCATATGTACAGGTAGCAGTAGCAGCCTGTGTGTTTGAAGGGGGAAATCACAGTAGTTTTATATGACCCAGACAATTTCAGCTCATCCATTTGCTGTTTGTCAGGAACGGGATTTAAGCAGGCCTTTAGGGCAGGGTTGACCCACGTGACCCCTCGCTGTGTGTGCGCACGCTCGTGTGTGTCTGTTTGTGCGAGTGTGTATGCACGCGTGCGTGCGTGCCAGCATGCATGAGTGTGTTGTGTGTGTGTGTTTTTATCACCTCACCCAGTGTGTCACGTCCTCGACCCCTCCAATGAGGATCTGTCTCAGTGCTAATCCCACTCACACCAATAGCAGTGTGACAGGAAACAAGGGCTGACCAGACGGCTTTGTGTCTCCCAGACCTTTGCACCGATTTACTGTCTTCACTTACAGTAAAGCCCACTGGAGTGCTGTGACACCCGTTTCAGAGAGGACCTTCCAGAGTGCATTTAAAATTAAACACCTCTGCTGCTAACATGTGCCGTGGCATGTACTCTAGTCAGTCGGGGTGAAATTTTGAACTCATGTTTGGGTTACTGATCAGATCTGTCCATGAGAAAAGACCTTGAAGGTGGACAGTACATGTTTGGCTTTATAGTGTTTTGATTAAAACAATCAGGGTGGTATTTTAAAACTGCTAATATTAATTTAATAGTTCACCCTTTACTTGAGATAATTGCATTGATCATCGACGAAGTGAGAATATAAAGAGCCTATTAGACTATTTTCACTGTTTTCTATTTCATCTTGAGGGCAGAGCATGAGCTGGAAACACCCATACTCACACACACACACACAAACAAATATATTTTAAGTGTCAGTGCATTGTAGTGCAGATAACTGCCAGTGAGATAGATTCTCAGAGTGTTTTCCTCTGTCTCCTCAGGCTTCTCAACGCTGTCGCTGGGAGACCAGATGAGTCTACTGCAGAGTGCCTGGATGGAGATCCTGATCCTGAGCATTGTGTTCCGCTCACTGCCCTACGAGGACGAGCTGGTGTATGCAGAGGACTACATCATGGACGAGGAACACTCGCGGCTCACGGGCCTGCTCGACCTCTACGTGTCCATCCTGCAGCTCGTACGCAAGTACAAGAAGCTCAAGGTGGAGAAGGAGGAGTTTGTCACCCTCAAGGCCATCGCTCTCGCTAACTCAGGTAGGACAACATACTCCACCTCCGTATATAGTGTAAATAAGACGGCAGCCAGGGATGATAGGTGAATATTTGGATATTCCATTCTTTACAAGGTTTTGTAATTTATGCAAAATGATGTGAACAACCAATCTAAAAAACAATAAAATGTATAATTTAAGGTAATATTGTATTTTTGCTGATAATGTATGTTTTGCAGATCAGAGTCTAATTGTTCAGTATTTTATGGACAATATGATATTGTAAAATGGGCAATCACAAGCAATATACACATGTGGGCAATAATAATAATTTTGGGACTTTTTAACTTTATGTCGTAATTTTATGAATACATTTACATTTACATTTTAGTCATTTAGCAGACGCTCTTATCCAGAGTGACTTACAGTTAGTGGATACATTATTTTATATTTTTCATACTGGCCCCCCATGGGAATCGAACCCACAATAAATCTAGTATTTATACATTTTAGGACACATTTCATTAATCTCAAAAACTGTCATATATCAGATCTAGAGCAAGAGTTAATTTCAAATGAACAAATTATTACTATAGTGCCTGTGACACAGAAATATAAAATTAGTTTGGAATATTTTTTAAACACCCATTAATTTGCCAGTTTGGTGTTCCTTATGGGGTTCTTTCAAATGTAAAACCAAAAATGTTTGTATTTATATTGCACAAATGCAGAAAACTGTTTCTAATTTTATATTGGAATATTATCTTATTCATAATAACAATTGTTCATAATTTATGTTTGTTAATCATCTCCATTACATTAATATACATTAATTTAATATGTTAAATCTATATTTCTATATCTATCTCATGACCAAAATGTCATGTCAGGGTTTAAAGTTGTACAGTTGTTGACTTTACCCTTTAGTTTTGAGTTTGAGATGGAGTGGAGAGATAGAGGAGGAGGGGAGCACTGAACTTTTAATTGAAAGCCTTCCATGTGGTATTTCTCCATCCATCCCTCTATCTCCATAACAGTAGCTGCAGGGCACGCCAACCATGGGAGATAAATTTAGCATTTCATTAGGAGCACAGGGCCTGTCAATACAATGTGTTAAGTCGAATGGAATGAGTATCAGGGAGTGATGGGGCTTGTTTGTTCCAATGCGAAGACGGCACACTCGTATCGACAGGCTGCTTTTGAGTAGGCAGGGCCTGTCCCTCTCTGATCAATGCCTGGCTGGGCCACGGGCGATTTTTTTTTTTTTGTCTGGCTGAAAAATGAAAACGCTGATGGTGGGCTTTGCTTTGCTTTCAGACGACAGAGCTTTGTTGGGGGGTGGGTGAGGGAGGGAGGCCTGGTGTCGGTGTGGGTAGGAGGCGTCCGGAACGTTTGAACAAGGTCTCTGTGAGATCACTCTCCCGGGAGCCCCTCTGTCTGACAGCTGTGAAAATTCATAGCGATTGATTTTGTAATTAGCAGTTTATCAATGGGATCGACGTGGGCTCTCTGATGGATTGCAAGGAAATTGTTTCTTCAAAGTAGTTTTTTTAAGCCCATCCCCTCCTCCAAAGTCTACATGCTGCGTTCTCTCTCTCTCCCTCTCCTTCTCTCTCTCTCGATATCTTGATCTCTCTCTGTCTATTGCTCTCTTTTCTTTCTCATCTGGTCTCTCTCTAGCTCTTTCTTTCATTCCTTCTTGCCTGCACTTCACCCTGAGACCTTTGTCCACTGTGCTCACTCATTCTTGGCATTAGATGAGTTGAATGGCTAAAATGTCACACATGTGCTGAAGCACACATGCACACTCACACATACACTCACTAACGTCTTTGATACATTTATTAGTTCTATAATTTTATCACAGTAATTAAAATGCATCTAATTGCTAATAATTTGTCCGTGCATTGACTTGTCTATATTACCTAATATGCTGTTTATCATTGACTAATCCTGTATGAAGCAAACAGGAGATACAATACTGTTAGCTCTCTGACTTCTTCCTGGTGAATTTCCCTTTTGTTCTTCCATTCTGCTCATCCCTCCAATCCCCCACCCCCCCCCACCCCGCTCATCTGCGCATTCACTTTCCAAAACGACCTACTTCGTTTTACCGCTGTGGATTGGAAAGCGTCAGGGTGAGAAATGTCTCAAGGTCTTGGGAATATAGTTGTTCCAGTCAATGAATTTGTGACGAAGTCTGAAATCTGTTTTGCCTTTTATTGTCCCGCGTGGTGAAATATGCACCGCCAAGGTGATACAAGTCAGGCAACCAATGACACGCCATCTCACAAGTGCCAGACACTGGTTAACCACTGAGAGAACCACAACCCCAGTGTATCCTTGAGAGAGAGAGAGAGAGAGAGAGAGAGAGAGAGAGAGAGAGAGAGAGAGAGAGAGAGAGAGAGAGAGAGAGAGAGAGAGAGAGAGAGAGAGAGAGAGAGAGAGAGAGAGAGAGAGAGAGAGAGAGAGAGAGAGAGAGAGAGAGAGAGAGAGAGAGAGAGAGAGAAATAAAAGGGAGTGTTACAACATTCTGCACGTACCGTAAGAGTATCCGTGAACAATACAATACACCCCAGCACATCAGAGAGGGAGCGACTGCAATGAGTCAGAGAGAGAACCCTCCTCTTCAGGGAGGATATGGGCTACAGAGTCAGTATGATACTGTACACATGGTTGTTGTTGATGTAGTTTCACTGTTACAGTAGGCCTACATACATGTAGTTACAGTGGTTAAGTTGGTGTTTATAGAATTAGTTTTGTATGATCAATCATCAGTCAAAATATGGATTCCAGCTAGCTAAAACACTAACAGTCAAGTTATTATTCAATCAAATATACAATAGTGTTTACTTTCATTCCACTTAATTATTTGTTCCACATGTGTCTGTGAGAGAGGAGGGAGGAAATGAATGAAAATGTGAAGGAAGTATTATTTCTTTATTGAAGCTAGTTTACACCGTCCAATTCCCTGATGGAGTGTTTATAAGAAAACAATCTATTCCAGAGCTGTCTTTTGGAACAGTGAGGTGTTTAATATGTATTCATTCACTGGGGATTGGCTGCTATTCATTCCATTGTGTGCTCCAGGATACTGCAGCATTATATTGATTTTCAGTCTCATTGGTCAAAGGCCATTTGAAAATCAAACCAAGACCACCAGGCAAAAAAATTACATGAAGCTTTGGGTTTTTCTTTACGTTCTATTGTTTATCTTGTCGCAGTGTGAATTATGCTGATAACGTATCTAATAGCTGACTGCACTGATAGATCAGTAGTACCGACCCAGCCATGTTTTACTTTAGCAAAAATACATTGGAGATAACTGCCTTTTTAGAATTCCTGCTGTGTTCACCAGCCTCATTCAGTTCTCATTGCATTGGAAATATGCACTGTATTCTGCAAAGTTTTGATGTGTAACTATTTACAGAACTATTTTACATTTCATTAAATAAAGCACTGGTTTGTATTTTCATTGTATCTCTGAAGATGTTAACATGACTCATGTTGAAGAGCCCTCTTTCACTGACCCTGTCTCTCCCTCTCCTCTCCAGACTCCATGCATATAGAGGACGTGGAGGCGGTGCAGAAGCTCCAGGATGCGCTCCACGAGGCCCTGCAGGACTATGAGAGCAGCCAGCATCAGGAGGACCCCCGGCGGGCAGGCAAGCTACTCATGACCCTGCCCCTGCTGCGTCAGACCGCCACCAAGGCCGTGCAGCACTTTTACAGCATCAAGGTGCAGGGAAAGGTGCCCATGCACAAACTCTTCCTGGAGATGCTGGAGGCCAAGGTCTGATGGAGGAGCAGGTGGCCCCTGTGAAGGCGATGGGGACAGGGACGTGACGGTGGTGTGGACGGGCGATGCAGACAGAAGGACATGTACAGAGGGACTCAGGACAGGAACACCCTGCTGACTGTGACGGGAGACAGACTGACCTCTCTCGCACTTTGCCCGCTTGGAGCCCAGACATAAAAAATAAATAATAATAAAGAACAAATGCAAAACTTGGTTATAAGTATAAATATAAAATGATGCAGATTAATTTAAAATATATAAGAAATACTATGTACAGTAATACTTTTGTTTTGTTTATGGTCTGTGGTCCTACTGTATGTGAAGGATCTCCCCCTCTCTCCATATCTTCAGAAGGAATAATTTCAGGCTCTTAATTAACATGGTTTTATTTCTAGTCAGAATCTACAGCTGAGGTCTCCATATGTGTTCTGATGACAACACATGTCAACCACTATGACTCACTTGTTAGACAGTTGATTCACCTACTGGACTTGACCAGGACATGTATATATTTATTAATAATGGTTGACTGAGTGTACAGTTATGTCTGGTGAACACGACGGCCATTTTCTCTCCTTCTTCTTCTTGGGAAAAAAAGAAAAGAAAGAAAGAACAAAAACTGTTACCTGTTAAATGTGAGCTCTATTGATTTAAATATATATACCTCTTCAGAGCAGTGATCTGTGTGATGTGGATCGGTCTCAGACAGGAAGAAGATAAACTGGTCACATGACATGTTTAACCAAACTAGCGTAGCCAGGTAGTCAGTCGTCTTATTCTGTAGTAACTCAGCAATAAAGGGAGCCGTGCCGTGGGCAAGCCATGTTAAACCTTCTCTATCATCTGCTTCACAACGCTACTGTCTGTCTGTCTGTCTCTGTCTGTCTGTCTGTCTGTCTGTCGCTAGAAGACCATGCCCTCTCATTTGTGTGTGAGTGTGTGTCTTGGCAATGGACGCACCACTCACCTGTTGCACTGTAGTGTTTCTCCTCTGTATATGTTGTTGTTGATGTTACTCTCAAACCCCACATTTGGTGAATGTTCAATCCGATGGAAATTGTCTCTTGGCAACTGAGCGAATGACCTGATTTGGGCAGGGTGAAAGATGATGAGTGGGTTTGGGGCGGGGGTATCAAAGGATTTCTGCCGAGTGGCAGAAGTCCAGGAGATTCCATGTTCAAACAATCAGAGGCCCATATGTCAAACGCTCTATTTTGGGTCCTTTAAGACCGTGGCAGAGTCCTCCCACACACAGGGAGCAAGGTGTCCAGCATCTGCTATCAGCATTTTAGAAGCTGCCTGTCTTTTTATAGCTGGGGCTGCCTTTATGGAGCTCCATCCAAATGGAGGTGAATGGCAGGTGCAGTGCAGTGATTTGTTGGTAGCTAGCGCTTCACGCTGACTGGGGGTATTTTTAACCCAGAAGGAGGTTATTGCCAAAGCTGTCTGCCTGCTCTCTACTGTGCTGCTCTGCCTCCATCCAGGAGTACAGTAGACACGTGGAGCGCTGCTTGACCCCATGTTGACACAGTAGCTGTGGTGTAATACTTCTCAACAGGCCAGGAGCCAGACAGGCATCACTCCCCAAGGTGCTCCTCTTGTGAGAAGCTATGCAGACTACAAAGTGTCAGCATGTTTCAAAGGGTAGCACTAGTCCCACAGTGTGTCTGTACAAGGTGTGATCTCTGTGGGAAAGTGAGGAGGGGGCCTCCATGCTCCCTGTGTGTAGGTAGGTCGACCTCCATGGTGCATGCTGGGACCTGTAGTTCAGTACTGTAGACTCATGCTGTTCTTGTTCTGCTTGGGAGAGAATGTGGTGGGAGGGGGATGATTAAACTACTGACGTGATTTGTGTGATGTGATAGATTTTGGTGCTGTCACAATATGATACTGTGATCAAAGGAATCCCTGACATTGCAGACGGGACGGTTGCTACTCTGCTTATGATATCATTGGCCAGCGTTAATCCTGCAGCACCCTCTTTTACTGCAGCCTGATTGGCCACTTAATGGAGGATGACTACACACCCCAGCACCTAATCATCCCAACTTGAACTAGCCGCTGTCCACTTAACAGGCTCCACTTTAGAGGGTGACAATGTAACTTGAGTTATTTTACTGTTGTGCAATGCAACGGGGACCAATTCTGACTGAAACCATGCTGAAAGCACGCTTTTACTAAGATTTGGGACAATTGGATCAACATTTCAATATTATTAAAAAGTATTCTAATCAAAAATATCAGAACTATATTTTCTTTGCTCTGCTGTAAAATACAAGTGTTTGTATGGACAAGTACAGTTTGAACAGACTTTACAACAAGCTTTTTGTAGTGATCCAAAATTCACACCTAACACAATACGGAGTAAACTCCAGGCACCTCCCCTCAATGCTTTACACCCAACACGATGCAGCGTAAACTCCAGGCACCTCTCCTCAATGCTTTACACCCAACACGATGCAGCGTAAACTCCAGGCACCTCCCCTCAATGCTTTACACCCAACATGATGCACTGTAAACTCCAGGCACCTCCCCTCAATGCTTTACACCCAGCACGATGCAGTGTAAACTCCAGGCACCTCTCCTCAATGCTTTACACCCAACATGACTGTTTTGAAATATACCTGAGCCGTCCACGTTTCTATCAAATATTTATTGTCTAGAGCTGCTCCTGCCAAGATACACTATATATACAAAAGTATGTGGACACCCCTTCAAATGAGTGGATTCGGCTATTTCAGCCACACCCATTGCTGACAGGTGTATAAAATCGAGCACACAGCCATGCAATCTCCATAGTCAAACATTGGCAGTAGCCTTACTGAAGAGCTCAGTGACTTTCAACGTGGCACCATCATAGGATGCCCGCTTTCCAACAAGTCAGTTCGTCACATTTCTGCCCTGCTAGAGCTGCCCTGGTCAACTGTAAGTGCTGTTATTGGGAAGTGGAAACATCTAGGAGCAACAACAGCTCAGCCGCAAAATGGTTGGCCACACAAACTCACAGAACAGGACTGCTGAGTGCTGAAGCGCGTAGAGCGTAGAAATCGTCTGTCCTCGGTTGCAACACTCACTACCGAATTCCAAACTGCCTCTGGAAGCAACGTTAACACAAGAACTGTTCATCGGGAGCTTTATGAAATGGCCGAGCAGCTGCACACAAGCCTAAGATCACCATGCACAATGCCAAGCGTCGGCTGGAGTGGTGTAAAGCTCGCCGCCATTGGACTCTGGACCAGTGGAAATGCGTTCTCTGGAGTGATGAATCACGCTTCACCATCTGGCAGTCCGATGGACGATTCTGGGTTTGGCGGATGCCAGGAGAACGCTACCTGCACCAATGCATAAATAATAATGGTCTGGGGCTGTTTTTCATGGTTTGGGTTCCTTAGTTCCAATGAAGGGAAAGCTTAACGCTACAGCATACAAAGACATTCTAGACAAGTCTGTGCTTCCAACTTTGTGGCAACAGTTTGGAGGTGGCCCTTTCCTGTTTCAGCATGCTAATGCCCCCGTGCACAAAGCGAGGTCCATACAGAAATGGTTTGTCGAGATCGGTATGGAAGAACTTGACTGGCTTGCACAGAGCCCTGACCTCAACGCTTGAAACACCTTTGGGATGAATTGGAATGCCGACTGTGAGCCAGGCCTAATCGCCCAACATCAGTGCCCGACCTCACTAATGCTCTTGTGGCCGAATGGAAGCAAGTCCCCGCAGCAATGTTCCAACATCTAGTGGAAAGCCTTCCCAAAAGAGTGGAGGCTGTTATAGCAGCAAAGGCGGGACCAACTCCATATTAATGCCCATCATTTTGGAATGAGATGTTCGACGAGCAGGTGTCCACATAATTTTGGTCATGTAGTGTATTTGTAATTATAGTCACCAGATGTCTCTTACCATCCATTTATCTGTTTGTAAAGGTACAGCATGCTTAAAGTTGACTTCATGATTTGGCCATCAGTGGGCTAGACCAATTTTGGTTATGAAGCGGGTACATGTTTTTATTAACATCAATGTGTCAGAATTGGTCCCTTGATGATACAATTGCATTAAGGAACAGGTACTTTAAATTATTTGCTGTTCCTACAGTATAAATATTCATGGTGTGAATTATATCATTTGGCAACAGTTGAATCACCAATATCTGTGTAACCTTTATGTTTTGATTTCCTGAAAGGTAAAGGAACAAATAATTAAAAAACTCCCAGAAGTCTGTGATTCATTTATTATCCCACTACACCAGGGATCATCAACTAGGGATCATCAACTAGAGTGGCTTTTTGGGGGGCCGGAACATAATTACAAATAATTTGTAGACTGCAAATTGACCGCAAGAAGCCCAAACAGATATAATATTTGACTAAAACATAATAATTTCAAACCTTGCTTACATTTGTATATGATCACGTGTCTCTCTATTATGTGTGGGAATATTTGGGAACATATTTCTTAAATTAAAGTCACTTGGAGCCTATTTCCTGGTGTTTTTACAGTCTTTTTATAAAAATGTTTTCCTCAGAAAACTTGGGGGGCCAAATAAAACCACCCGCGGGCCGCCATTTGGGGAACCCTGCACTACACTACAATGTACATTTAAAAGATCCCAAACAAACCTGACCTCTTTCAATCATAGTGCATTTATAAAGTCAAATTTGATGAGGGCACATCTTTATTAACCTCTACGGGATCGGTGTCCCGTATACGGGACGGTTGAGCTAGCGTGCGCTAATGTGATTAGTATGACTGTTGTAAGTAACAGCAAACTTTCCAGGACATAGACATGTCTTATATGAGAAGAAAGCTTAAATTCTTGTTAATCTAACTGCACTGTCCAATTTCCAGTAGCTATTACAGTGAAAAATGACCATGCTATTGTTTGAGGAGAGTGCACAACTACAAAAAGCTTACATTCAGTAATCATGCTCTGATTTGTCATCCTAATGGTCCCAGAGATAAAATGTAGCATAGTTTTGTTTGCTAAAATCCATTTTTATATTCAAATGTAGGAACTGGCTCCACACCCACCCCACCCGGCCATCTAGATGTGTGAAAGTTAGTGTATAAGCTAATGATCCATCGTGTATGACATTCCTGGGTGTGTGTAAACTTACATTTTGTATTACCATATTATTTTTGTATGTTGTCTATATTTATGTACTTGAAAATGTATCAATTGACCAATTCGGCACAATTGGGCAGACTTGATACAAAATAGTCCAGTATTGCAACGCTTCACTGGAGCAATCTGAAACTTTGCGCGCGCACTGATTCCATCTAGTGGCCAAAATCTAAATTGCGCCTAAACTGCAATATTATATTGTGGCCTTTCTCTTGCATTTCAAAGATGATGGAACAAAAACAAAAATAGAAAACGCATGTATTTTTTTTGTATTATCTTTTACCAGATCTAATGTGTTATATTCTCTTAAATTAATTCCACAAACTTCAAAGTGTTTCCTTTCAAATGATATCAAGAATATGCATATCCTTGCTTCAGGTCCTGAGCTACAGATGGTTAGATTTGGTGTCATTTGAATGTCATTTTAGGTGAAAATTGAAAAAAAGGGTCCGATCCTTAAGAGGTTAATAATATCATTAGACTCAGAAAGAGGATCAGATAGAATACATATATTATTCCATGTTTCAATCTCTCACGTCTAGGCCACTTACTCATTGAGCTTTCAGAGTAACCCCAACCCCATCCTCCCCTCAGTGTATTTACCCAATCTGCAGGGACACTAGCATGCTGCTCGTCCACAGGGTTTACAGACACTCAGATTGTGCTTGACTTAACGCTGTGAGTTCAGGAGTGGTGAGAGCAGAGCAGAAAGCAACAGTCCCAGCAGACCAGAGGAGAGCAGCCAGGGCGGTAAAGTAGCCAGGCAGGCCACCGGCGACGAGCAGACGAGCTAACAGCCTCGGCCTCCATTGAGCCAGGCTAGAAGCTATGGAAGTGAACCATAGAAAATGCATTCATCACAGAAACAGGCAGACACGCTAACACTACCGGCGGAGGGGGAGGACTGGGATTGGATGGGATGGGGGTGGTGTGGTGGAGGGAAGATGTTTCCAGCATTTCAGGAAGCTGAGATTCCTGGGACTTGCATATTCCCTGCTCTATATAATTATAAGAGGCAATTTCCTTTTTTGAAATAATGTCTAGCTAACCAATTAATTGTAATAATCCTCCATGTAAAAACGACAGTATTAAAGAACACCAGACAGTGCCGGGGTGATGGTGGCTGTAGGTTGACTGAAGGAAGAAAGGAAAGAAAAGGCAGGTGTATTCTCTCTCCGTCGCTGTGGGGTCTGGTATCTCCTACACATACTGTGTACATATCTTAGATGTAATGGGTACATTTAGAGTTATGTTATTTTCATGCTGCATGAGGATCTTCCAGCCTTTCCAGATATCCCAAGCTGTACAGCACCCTCTCAACTGAAAAACAGGCAGCTGTACAACCAGCCAGCCATTGACAAGTAAAAACACCTTTCATTAGGGTTACGACGCATCTCATCAGAATGCAATCTCGATCGCAGGTGTATGAGGGCTGTATATTGCTTAAGTGTGTTTCATTATTCTCTGAGCAGCACTGATGATAGGGAGGGAAAGGATTACACGTCAGTGTGAGTGATTAGGTTTGAACAGAGCTGCTGCACAGACTTTGCATCAACCAAAGGCTCAAATTACACTTAGGTTGAAAACGGAGCACGCCAATACCCAGGAGAACTTGTGGCACAGATATAAAGCATGTGCCACCATCTCTCTCTCTCTCTCTCTCTCTCTCTCTCTCTCTCTCTCTCTCTCTCTCTCTCTCTCTCTCTCTCTCTCTCTCTCTCTCTCTCTCTCTCTCTCTCTCACTCTCCCCTACCCTGTCTAATTTTCTTTATCCCTTTCTCCTCTCTCTCCCTCGTTTCTCTTTTTAAATCCTCAGCTGCTCTGTATGATACGGGTGAACTTATAGTGAGACTGATTTTATTGTGCTTATTTATTGCTCCATTTGTGAAATTTGAGGCATTGCAACACAAGTCTATTATTATTCAATAACATGAGCGGGGCATATTTCACAACCTAAGGGTATCAGTGTCTAAGACAGCACAATGTACAGAGAACTGTTACGTCATTTACCTCCAAACGTAGGGTCAAATACTGTAGTATTGTTTTATATATAGTGTCCTCTTAACATGGGAAAAGCTGACCAAGATTTGTCTAATGTAATGTAATGTGTAATGTAAGTGCTCAGCTGAACGAGGTTGTGGCCAGGGGCCAGTGGTAGGTGTAGCTTTGGACCAATAAATCCTATTACCCTTTTAGCCTGGCATCACTCCATTCACTGTGCCTAAATAAACACTGGCTTCATCCCCATCTCTTGCCCAATATTTTGTTCCGTACACCCTCAGTTATTTGTACCTTGTACCTGATTCATCTTATTCCACTGCAGTGTACTATATAAAATATATCTAACCAAACATTTTTTCAGTGTCATGATTTTTGTGAATCGCTCTCCCATTATACCTGTTACTCAAGCATAAGATGATCCATGAAGCCAACACCTCTGACCCTCCTTTGGACTCTGTGGCTAATCAATAGCCTCTAACTGCCTAGCAGGCAGACTGGGCTACAGCCTGTCTGAGATTTCCTCCTCTCCCTGTCCAGCTTAACTGTTTTAAGTGCATTTATCAGGTTACACGCCTACTGTCCTCCCCATTTAATGCTTTGGAAGCAGGGAGGTCAAGCTGTTGTGCATACATGGCCCTCACTGAATCAGCATGCATGAGTGTTTTGGTCCTGATATCCACTCAGGCCTCACACACACACACACACACACACACACACACACACACACACACACACACACACACACACACACACATACACACACACACACACGTACAGAGGCTGGGGAAGAGTCAGCCAACACTCAATTGAAAACATAGCCCATTCTGAAGCCTGTATTTCAAAAGTGACACACCAGTTGACTGCATCCTGTGAGCTGATATGGTTTCTGAACAGAGCACTCACTGAGGTCATTCACACCAATTGGAGAGAGCTGCCTGAATGGCCCTGCCATTTCAGCTGATCAACACCATATAAATGAAGTGATCCAAAAAATCCCCTGAGCAATGGTCCTGAGGGAGCAGACAGAGGGGAAAACAACAGCAGTCCTCAGAAGAGAGAAGCAGGCAAGCATGCACGTCTATGTAACAGGGACTCCACTAACACTAAAACGTAAAGGCACAGCACAAAATCACTGCTAAAAGTGCACACTTCTCTTATTTGTTTAGTATAAGAAGTATTTCTGAGACTATAACAATGCAAACTCACACACACACACACACACACTACATAATCCTACCTGAAGTTTTGTTCCTTCATTTGAGATTTATATGGCTGACTGTATCTTTATCTGTGTGGCTCTATATGGTGCTGTGGGGAGCAGAAATATCCATACTATCTGTGTAGTCTATCTTCTATTGCCAAAGCAAAGCCCTGCTGTGTGGTGGGACTTCTTCTCCCTCTGTTTTATTTTATTGCCTCTGCCATGTATTCACACGTTCTTATGGGATTTTCCAATTTAGCCTCTGGTTTGAAAATAATGAAGGTAGATAAGGAGCTCGGATAATCATGAATACGTCCATCAAATGGAGAAAAACTCAGAGTGTGCTCACGTCACTGGAATTGAACACAAGCACCATGGCATTAAAGACCACTACTGTAAATGAGTACACTTACAGCTAGATAAAGACATTCATTTGATTAATGTGTGCAAGCACACTTGAGCATAGCACGTGCTGATTGTAGTATACTATTGCTATACTATTGTTTAGTATTTCCATTAGTGTTTTCTTTGTAATACAGTATTTGTATCTCAAATGTGGATAGTTTTTTCAGATGTGAATTAATTCAAATAGTTTCACCATTACTCAAAACCCAAATTTAAGATCTATTAATCTTTTTTCAAAGGGTTTGTTTGAATTTAAGCAAAAAGGAAATATCATACTCAAGGAAATGTATAGACCTTATATGAACACATTTTGATTTAGTAAATTATAACCAATCCTTACTCAGCAAGATCTTTGCATTGTGCTCGTATATTTATTTAGAGATATACAGAATATCACGTGTTAATGCATTTGTGTTTGTTGTGGCCATGTGACTTTCTCAGTGATAGTAGCAGTGGCAGTAGTGACAGTGACAGGGTGGTGGCAGGATGGGAATTTTAGTTTCTTCACTTGCAGGCAGAGTTCAGGCTCCCTCAGAGCCCCAGCCAGATAATAAAATGGTCAGGAGTAACTCACAGGGGGAAGCCAGGGATGGACGTGACCTTTTCTGCATGTCAACCAAAGGTTAGAAATCTCCACTGGCCTTAAAGGAAAGGCACTTGTATGCCATAATGGAGGAGGCCCCTGCTTATTCTTGCGAACAGGGAGAGGCCAGGTCTAATCCCGGGAGAATAGCCCTGGCTGCTGTGGAATTCTTTCTGCAAACACACATACATACTGTCTATCCTCCCTTTCCCTTTCCCTCTGCCTCTCAGTCTCATTCTATGGCTCTCTCCCCCTCCCCTCTCCACAGCCTTTTAGTTTCTGATATCAAACAAAGCCTTTTGAGAATAAAAGTACTGTGTGTTGCTGCTCAAAAAGGAGGGTGAAAATATAGCAGGTAAAAGACAAAAAAAAGTGTACATATTTATTTTATAACCAGGAATTCATAAGTATCTCGGAAGTTAGAATATATTTACTTAAATTTCCTACCATTTTAAATTTGAGGAGGTTTAAGTGTCAAACGTGTAAGGAGATGATAAGAATTCATTTGATGTAAGGAAAGGTGATCAACTGCCTAAAACATAAAGAGGAAATCGCCTGTTCCTTATCCTCTTACGAGACATAGAAAAATCATATATATTGGCGTGGCACTTTGTCTGGAGCCCAAATACATATTGCACATCATATAACACATATGACCGCTCGTAATTCACACATTTATATTCATAAACCGGATTTTGTATTTAAAATATGACTCATAAACCATGATATATGGAAATTGACAGATCATATGTGATTCCTGAATTAAATATCATATAGATGACATGTTTGATGTCCTTTCCTCCCCTCTCTCCTCGCCTGAGAAAGGAGCCTTGACCATGCAGGTCATTTACAGTGTTATGGGAGAGCAAAACATGCTGTAAATAAATAAGAGTCGATCCGTTTCATTTTAGTACAGTGGGAGGTTAGACGTCCCCCTCCCCTCCCCCCCAATGTCCCTTAAGTGGTGGTCCCTTCATAGTGCACATCTGTATATCACACAGAGAGGAATGGACCACAAATGGGGCAGCAAGCAACACTATGCAGTCCATTTGCTAATTTCAATATGGTGTCTGTCTGTGTGGGTATGGTTTTGGGCACAGTACGGTAGCAACCCCCCTCTTAGTTCACCGCTCTCCCCGTCTCTCCCGTCTCTCCCATCTCTCCCGTCTCTCCCATCTCTCCCGTCTCTCCCATCTCTCCCATCTCTCCCGTCTCTCCCATCTCTCCCCGTCTCTCCCCGTCTCTCCCCGTCTCTCCCCGTCTCTCCCGTCTCTCCCATCTCTCCCGTCTCTCCCATCTCTCCCATCTCTCCCATCTCTCCCATCTCTCCCGTCTCCCCATCTCTCCCATCTCTCCCGTCTCCCCATCTCTCCCCGTCTCTCCCGTCTCTCCCGTCTCTCCCCGTCTCTCCCGTCTCTCCCATCTCTCCCGTCTCTCCCATCTCTCCCATCTCTCCCGTCTCCCCATCTCTCCCCGTCTCTCCCGTCTCTCCCGTCTCTCCCCGTCTCTCCCGTCTCTCCCCGTCTCTCCCCGTCTCTCCCCGTCTCTCCCGTCTCTCCCGTCTCTCCCGTCTCTCCCGTCTCTCCCGTCTCTCCCATCTCTCCCATCTCTCCCGTCTCCCCATCTCTCCCGTCTCTCCCATCTCTCCCATCTCTCCCGTCTCCCCATCTCTCTCCGTCTCTCCCCATCTCTCCCGTCTCTCCCGTCTCTCCCATCTCTCCCGTCTCTCCCATCTCTCCCATCTCTCCCGTCTCCCCATCTCTCTCCGTCTCTCCCCATCTCTCCCGTCTCCCCCGTCTCCCCCGTCTCTCCCGTCTCTCCCATCTCTCCCATCTCTCCCGTCTCTCCCATCTCTCCCGTCTCTCCCGTCTCTCCCATCTCTCCCATCTCTCCCGTCTCTCCCGTCTCTCCCATCTCTCCCCGTCTCTCCCGTCTCTCCCATCTCTCCCGTCTCTCCCATCTCTCCCATCTCTCCCGTCTCCCCATCTCTCTCCGTCTCTCCCCGTCTCTCCCGTCTCTCCCATCTCTCCCGTCTCTCCCATCTCTCCCATCTCTCCCGTCTCCCCATCTCTCTCCGTCTCTCCCCATCTCTCCCGTCTCCCCCGTCTCCCCCGTCTCTCCCGTCTCTCCCCGTCTCTCCCGTCTCTCCCATCTCCCCATCTCTCTCCGTCTCTCCCCATCTCTCCCGTCTCCCCCATCTCCCCCGTCTCTCCCGTCTCTCCCTGTCTCTCCCGTCTCTCCCATCTCACCCGTCTCTCTCCGTCTCCCCCGTCTCCCCCGTCTCTCTCCGTCTCTCTCCCTCTCCCCGTCTCTCCCGTCTCTCTCCGTCTCTCACCGCCTCTCTCCCTCTCCCCGTCTCTCCCAGTTTCCCCCGTCTCTCCCGTCTCTCCCCGTCTCTCCCCGTCTCTCCCGTCTCTCCCGTCTCTCTCCGTCTCCCCCGTCTCCCCCGTCTCTCTCCATCTCTCTCCCTCTCCCCGTCTCTCTCCGTCTCTCTCCGTCTCTCCCCATCTCTCCCGTCTCCCCCATCTCCCCCGTCTCTCCCGTCTCTCCCCGTCTCTCCCGTCTCTCCCATCTCACCTGTCTCTCTCCGTCTCCCCCGTCTCCCCCGTCTCTCTCCGTCTCTCTCCCTCTCCCCGTCTCTCCCGTCTATCTCCGTCTCTCACCGTCTCTCTCCCTCTCCCCGTCTCTCCCAGTCTCCCCCGTCTCTCCCGTCTCTCCCGTCTCTCCCCGTCTCTCCCGTCTCTCCCATCTCACCCGTCTCTCTCCGTCTCCCCCGTCTCCCCCGTCTCTACCTGTCTCTCCCCATCTCGCCCGTCTCTCCCGTCTCTCTCCGTCTCTCTCCCTCTCCCAGTCTCTCTCCGTCTCTTTCCGTCTCCCCGTCTCTCGCCGTCTCTCTCCCTCTCCCTGTCTCTCCCAGTCTCTCCCCGTCTCTCCCATCTCTCTCCGTCTCTCTCTGTCTCCCCCGTATCTACCCGTCTCTCCCGTCTTTCCCGTCTCCCCAGTCTCTCTCCCATCTCTCCCGTCTCCCCTGTCTCTCCCCGTCTCTCCCGTCTCCCCTGTCTCGCCCGTCTCTCCCGTCTCTCTCCCTCTTCCCGTCTCTCCCAGTCTCTCTCCATCTCTCTCCGTCTCCCCTGTCTCTCCCAGTCTCCCCCGTCTCTACTCATCTCTACCCATCTCTACCCGTCTCTACCCATCTCTCCCCGTCTCGCCCGTCTCTCCCGTCTCTCTCCGTCTCTCTCCGTCTCCCCGTCTCTCTCCGTCTCTCTCCCTCTCCCCGTCTCTCCCAGTCTCTCCCCTTCTCTCCCATCTCTCTCCGTCTCTCTCCCTCTCCCCGTCTCTCCCAGTCTCTCTCCGTCTCTCTCCGTCTCTCTCCGTCTCCCTGTCTCTCTCCGTCTCTCTCCCTCTCCCCGTCTCTCCCAGTCTCTCCCCTTCTCTCCCATCTCTCTCCGTCTCTCTCCCTCTCCCCGTCTCTCCCAGTCTCTCTCTGCCTCCCGTCTCTCTCCGTCTCCCCCGTCTCTACCTGTTTCTCCTCTCTCTCCCGTCTCCCCGTCTCTCTCCCCGTCTCACCCGTCTCTCCCGTCTCCCCCGTCTCTCCCCGTCGCTCCCGATCTCTCCCATCTACACCGTCTCCCCCGTCTCTCCCATCTCTCCCCGTCTTTCCCAGTCTCTCCCCGTCTTTCCCAGTCTCTCCCCGTCTCTCCCGTCTCTCTCCGTCTCTCTCCGTCTCCCCCGTCTCTCTCCCTCTCCCTGTCTCTCCCAATCTCTCTCCTTCTCTCTGTCTCCCGTCTCTCTCTGTCTCCCCCGTCTCTACCCGTCTCTCCCATCTCTCCCATCTCTCCCATCTCCCCCGTCTCTCTCCTGTCTCTCCCGTCTCCCCGTCTCTCCCCGTCTCGCCCATCTCTCCCGTCTCTCTCCGTCTCTCTCCCTCTCCCGTTTCTCCCAGTCTCGCTCCGTCTCTCTCCGTCTCTCGCCGTCTTTCTCCGTCTCTCCCCGTCTCTCTCCCTCTCCCTCTCTCCCCCTCTCTCCCCGTCTCTGCCCATCTCCCATATGTCCCTTTGACCTTGCTCTCAATCACAGAGAGATGTAATAAACACACACACACACACACACACACACACACATGCACACACAAACACACACGTGTCACACACGCGCAGATGCTACCATTGCAATGTTATGGACATAATGCCATTTAGGAAGCCTTTCAAGCCTTGTTAAAGGCTTGGTGTAAACAAACCATCTCTCAATCACATGCAGACATAGCCTACACACACAAATCCACAAACAAAGTGTAGATGGACAATTGATGATGAGTCTTTTCTGATCAATAGGCGTACAGTATTCACCTATAACTAATATTTAACTGGCACTCTAAAGAAAAGGTTCAATGTAAAATATAATAACAACAAAAATAGCATGTGACTTCCAAATTCATTAATTATTATTTTTTTTAACGACATGTGACAGTGCTCTTGAGATACGTTTTTTTAACCATAGTAAGACTGTAGAAAGTATATTTTGCATTGTCAATCTAGAGCTACACGATGTGAGACACAAAAGGTACCTCTGTCAAGTCCTGACATCCATCAATACCATCAAGCTATAGCTGCAGGGCTGGACTATTGTCTTTGTGTAGTTAAAGCTCACATATCGGCAGGTATTTTGGGAGACTTTTCACTGGAATTAACACTGTCACTACACAGCTAATGAGAATGGTCAGAGAATAGATTATTGTAGAAATCCCAATAAGCACTTCAATAGGTATATGTAGCTTAATTGTCCTTAGTCTCTGTCTGAATCTGCAACATGTACTGTGCATGGGCATGATTTACTCAGTAACTGCTCTGTGGTGATATGGCTAGAATGATTGCACAGCTGCGCTACATGATACAGTACATGTATCATCATACTGGAGAGCTAGTGAATGAGGTTTGCCCCGGTGTATAAGAAGTTTATCTAATTTAAAATGATTTTTATTTGTGGTGATGGTTTTGCCGACACTTGGCTCCAGACATGGAGACTGACTGACTTTACTGGCCAATGAATAATGATCAAAACCCCTCCAATGAAACTCTTTATTGTTGTTACTGTTTCATTTGTGTGTGTGTGTGTGTGTGTGTGTGTGTGTGTGTGTGTGTGTGTGTGTGCGTGCGTGCGTGCGTGCGTGTGTGTGTGTTGAGGTAAAACAGAGTGAATATTACCCAATCCTCTCCATGCATTATTGTAATTATATTTCCCAGGATAGCTCAATTAAGTCATACTGCTCCAGGGAACATAGTGGTTTGTGGTTTGACACTCACAAGGGGTCCAGTCTGTTAAGTAAGAAATGGGAATACAATTATTAATATGGCCACAATATCATTTAATGAAGAAATCAATTTAAGCCCCCCGGTCAGGTGTGGATCATATGTTTTTAACCACTTTGTGCTGCTCAAGGACAGGTAAAGGTAGCTTTCTCCTCTGGCTCTGACCGACGCTCCATGGGAGATGAAGGACACAGTAACATGAAGACAGGCTTTTAGCGTAATGTGATGTATTCTAATGAGAAGAGCTCCATCTATGGACCACCTGTTGAACTGCATTCATTATAGAGAGCCGCTTGAAAGGTGGATTTGTTAGTTCGATCTCGATCATGGACTGATTCTGAAGCTTGGAATTAAATTCAACAATATCTAAAAGGAAATGCTTGTAAATTACACTATTTCCTATTGTCCGGTTTCTCTGAGTATAAATAATAGTCAGCTTGAACAATGATGGAGGTCAGACAGTAGCCTTTATGATAATTTATTTGTGTGAATCATAACAGTGTATGAGAGACAGCCATATCTGTCAGGGGTGAGCAGAATATGCTTTATACTCTGTGTACAGTGAGCACACCCCCTCACACGGTGAGATCAGCGGTCTGAACCGCCGACCACCACACTGCATGGCACTCTACAGGGGTCATTCTTGCAGCGTGCCTTAAATTTACTGCCTCTTAATATTCTGTCATAGTTAAACATTTTATTGCTCCTTTTTATGACCATATCCTTATGTCCCAAGCTTATGAACTTTTCTATGCAAATCACTCACTTCTCTCCCTATCTCCACAAAAGTGGTGGTCTTCTGGTATCCCTTTCATTTAGGAAGGAAATTAGTCAATATAGCCTAGTCTCAATTCGGTGAACAGGGTTGCTCTTCATAGAAAAAATAGAACTATTTGTTGTGTTTTACCTTTAAACATCCCCAATTCAGTGCTCCAGGGCTGGTGTATGTATAGCAGAGCACAGCTCAGCAGAGAGCTGGCCATTAAACCATGGGAGCTATACTGTGTGTTCCTGCTCCAACATATTACTGCTCTGGTGGAGTTAATTGCAGCCAACACATTTCTCCACCTCATTTGTCAAACTAAGTCTTTGCTTTAACTTTGTCGATTTCCTCTTAACCCCCCGAATTAGAAGCAGCTAAGGCCCTCACAGGAAGATAGAGGGAAGAGGGGACAGCTGTCGTCGGCTACAAATGACTGAACTGGTGCCTGCCTCAGCCATAAGGAATTCATGACATCGCCTCTCCACTGTGACTGTATGCTCTTTGTGTTTGCCGCTGTAGGCTCAGGACAGGCAGAGGAGAGAAGCTTTATGTGTACATCAGAGGTGGCTGGTGGGAGGAGTTATAGGAGGACGGGCTCATTTTAATAACCGTAATGGTATTAACGGAACGGTATCAAACATATCAAACATATGGAAACCACATGTTTGACTCCATTCCATTTATTCAATTCCAGCCATTACAATGAGCCTGTCCTCCTATAGCTCCTCCCACCAGCCTCCTCTGGTGTACATAGACTACTGTAACACTGGAGCATTATGGTGAGAACTGAAAAAAATCATGAACTGACACTGTTTTTCAACCCCTTGTCTTGAGTTTTCCTTGTGGTTCTACTGCACTGCACTGCTCTGGACTGTAACACACAGGGGACTGGCTTCTCTGAGATCAACACCTGTACTGACTTCACCTCTGTTGCTCTCTCCATTCTTGTTTTCCTTTATTTTCCGTCTGAGGCCAGACCAGCCAGCAGAGAGAGAGAGAAGGGGGGAGATAGGATGAGCAGGAGATTTACCAGTGTGGATCTGCCACTTTGGGCAGGGGTTTATGAATACATTTAGATTTTGTCCCCTGAATTTGACTACCAGTGCAATGCTCTCTCAGAGAGAAGAGAACGTGGCTACTTTTTAAGATGGAGCAGTCGTGCTCATTCATAACCATGTGTTGTTGTTTTTGTCTGCGGCTGTGTGGATCCTTTAGAGACAGGCCAGTGGAGGGAGGGAGGGAGGGGGCCCCGTGGAGAGCAGAGAGCCTGCCTGCAGGCTGCCAGAGGACAGAAGAAGATAGGACTGACCAGTGGCCAGGGACCTGAGCTATTGTCCGGGTGCCATGGTGACTGTCTGGGAGTGATCAATATTACATTAGTAAAATCTTGCTATATGTATTCTACTATATCTCTCCCTCTCTGCCCTCCCCCTCTCTCTCCCTGCCTCTCTCTCCATCTCTCTCTGTCTCTTGCATGGTTTTTAATGGTAGTTATTTGATTGGGGAAGGTGCTTTAAGGAGAGAGCGGCCTCTGAGAGGTTCATGTGTGGAGGTGCAGGGTGCCTCTAAGTGTTCCTGAATGGTCCTAATGAAGGTGGCAAATGGACACATAAAGAGGGAATGGGTACACTTTTCACTTTGCTCTGACATACCGTCACTGCCCCCCAAAGCCCTTGAGGGGGCATTTGGAGAGGGTGCAACCATGCTTAAAATTCCCCTCCTCCTCAGACTAATCCTTGAGGATATTGACCTTGGAAAGGGGAGAGTTTTGGAGAGGTGGTTGGGTGAGGGCCGGGGTAGAAATGGCTCTCTAGGTAGAGAATATGCACGGGTTAGTTGACCTACAGAGAAGCCACCCCCTCATACAGTTCAACCTGCATGCATGCGCCCAGCCTGAGCCTACACACATGCGTGTTGCTCACAAACAGGAAGTCAGAGGAGAAATCGAAAGGCAAGTCACACAAATCAAAAGGCATCAATGAACATGGCATCATAACTGCTGGAATCAATCACTCCAATTTCAGGCCTCATCTCCAGCCCTTGGCAATTGATTGGAGCGTGCCATAGTCACACACAGCACTATCGGATCCATGACCCAGAATGTGGGGGTCTCTCAAACACCCCTCCCCCTAGCCCCTGTCCCTCGCCCTGACCCAGATCCATGTTAGACAAGTTCACCATCCTGTTCTCTCTCAAGCCCCAGTCAATGGGTGTCAATACTGTGGATTGTCTCAGCGACAGGGGCTGGAAGGAGAGTCGATGAGGGGCTGATAAGCAAGAGGCTGCTTTGTTTTAGTAATGACGGATTAAAATAATGCCCCTGCCCCTTCCTTTAACCTGCAGCAACACCTCAAACACAAAGCAGCATCAATACAGGGCTGTTGGACACAAATCTTGATCCCTGTGTTAGATCAGACATTCTGCATGTCCACAGAGCACTCACACTGTATTGGGAAAAGACTGCGTTTTTCAGCTCTACAATGAAAGTGATGGATAAGATACTGCATAGCTTGCAGGTTATTTTATTCTTCTGTAGTTTAGGATAGTTATGGCACATGAGGCATCCTCTCAAAGGAATGTTTGTAGGATTATGTTGAAAATGGTGCTGAGTTTAAATCCCAAGTGGGAGTAGTACTGAACCATAATCTACAGGGATTTATCCTGCAACACTCAATAGAATTAAGAGGTTAGAAATCTACAGAATTTGGTGCTATAAAATAGTTCATTTTATTTTTCGAGCTGATTAATTGCTAGGTTAATGATATTTTATAATGTTACATTAACACTTTAACGATTTAATACTCTTGGTTCTGCACTGCAATATCCAAAGTTCATTAGAAATTAATCACATCTTACTGCTGATGGTGCAGCAGTCATTTGTTGTAATTATGATCTACTCCTCAATAAGACACAAAGTTTGGAAAAAATGGTGGTGCTTTGACTTTATTTTGGACACAGTCATGTGCACACACACACACACACACACACACACACACACACACACACACACACACACACACACACACACACACACACACACACACACACACACACACACACACACACACACACACACAATACAGTACACTAGAAGTACAAACAGAAATCAGAATATATGTTTTGGTTTTCACAAGCATTGATTCAGTCTGCTGCTTGTTTTGTGTCTGGTCTGCTCAGTCCCCTGTCCCCACAACCTACAAATCACATCTCAATGTATTTCAATACGGCCACAAGAGACCCACAGTGGATGCTGAAACCATGCAGCTACTACTGCCCTCTCTACCAAACATTTCTGGTACAGTACCATACAGTTACCAGTGGTACATGCTTCCGCTAGTGTTAGGGGACAGAAACTGCATTGTCTCTGCTGTTACTAAATAGGGGTAGCTATGATTTTATTGCAAGATTCATAATAACGGGTGCATGAATGATTATTGAGAAAATGTGTCCAGTATTTGATAGAGGAGTACCATAATATATTCAGTACACAAAGAAAGAGACGGTAGAAAAACACAATGATCTTTTAAACGGCTCATTGGTTCATTCTGGTGTAGGGCGGATTCTCCCTTTCTCTAACCAGATTCTTCCAGCGGTGTTAGCCTTCAAACAATACAGTCTAACAGTAGAGTCCTCCTCCTCTCGAATGACAGGCCTTTTATGGCGTGACAGTCGCACTATACCTCCGCAATTACTTTTCAATTAGCACGATGAACATTTCCAACACTGCGGCGCAATTATTTTATAGCCCAGTGTCTTAGCCCATTAATGGTGCTACCAACAGCACGGGAGTGATAAACCATCTGTCCAGGCTCCAAAAGAGATAGAGAACACTTAATGGAGTGAAAAAGTAAAAGCAATTAATGTCACATTAATATAATGATAATAATGCCTTCCCTTGCAGCACTGGCGAGCAGGGGGACTGGGGACTGGGGACTGGGACAGGGCTTCCACTGGGGCTGCTGCCCTGCTAAACAGAGGAGAGGGGACACATCCTGCCCAGGCTGTTGGTCCCAAAACAGCTCCCACTATGGGTTGGAGGCCAAACAAAACTCGCTTAAAGCTGTAAATGGGGCCAGTTTTTACTCTTTGAAAAGATCTATCGGTGAAATACTGTTTTACCTGTGTTTTAGTGGTGGTATGTTAGTGCTGAATTAATGGCTAGATGGCTGAATGGCTGAAATATTGAATTGAGGAAATAAAATTCAAGAGTGCACGAATTCATGTATTTTAGAGTTTTAGGTGATCACACTATGTCCTCTGTGTGTTGTACGGCTAGGAAATATACACTGTATATGTTTTCAAGGCATACATTCTTTAGGGATTTAAGTTATATTAGTCCTGTGGGAGTGTGTATGTATCCATGCAAATGTGTGTGTGTGTGTGTGTGTGTGTGTGTCTGTGTGAGTGTGTGTATGCATGTGTGTGTGCGCGTGTGTGTGTGTGTGTGTGGCAGTTCCTGTCTCCAGAGTGGCTCCCCTGTCCCCTCCTATCTCCTGACCCCTCTGTGTTCCCGCCGCCCTGCTCTGTTTGTGTTAATTCCTCTACATCTCCAGGGTGGCTTACATTAGAATATCTTAACCACTGGGCTGCATTAGCATAGCGTGATGGATGCCGCTGAATCTCCGTGCCAGATAATGTCCACATTTTGCATTTTAAACTAAGCTACGCCATGGACGTGCTATCCATTTTCACAGGGGGAAATTAGGCCCTGGTGGGAGAACGCCTGGCACTCTGTCATCCCAGGCAAAGCTCCCTGCCCAGGTTTTATGACACCTCTGGGGCACCATACTGAGACAGGTTGAGGGTCACTGACTGTCCAGAGCTGGACATCTATGATGTCATTGAAAATACATTGAATAAACTTTCAAATTATTCGACTTGTTGTTGTGAAGACTGAACAAAGTAATGGATGTTGGGTGTTTTCAGACAGAGAGATCTACTTCCTTTAGTTATGTCTATGTTTGCTGAACTACTATAGCAGTCGATAGCAGTCCCATTCAACACTGAGATACTTACAAGTGAAGCAACATACATCATATATCATGTTCTATTTAACCTGTATAGTTCTCCAGACGCCACCTGTGCATAAGTCTCAATGCATTCAGACGCCATCTCCTGTGTGACTGTGAGAGGCTGGGTGTTGATTTCCGTTACAAGGCTGTCATGGCCCCCAGCAGCTGATCAATAGGAATAAATCAACCCGCTCCTTTATGTGACATGAGATAGTTGTACATTTATAAGCCTCTTTATGAGATAAGATCTTGACACTTGAGCTTACGTCATACACAGCGACACACTCACAACCCCAGCACCAGCTCACAAGGCGCTGCAGTGCTTAGCGGGTAATAGAGTGGCAGAGTCTTTATCTGACCTCCGCTAAGGAGGAGTAATTGAATAGCAACGAATGAAGAAAAAAATTGAATCATACGAATGCCATTTTCAAGATACAGTACATTTTATAATTCTATTCATATTCATATAAAAAATGTCTGAAACTAAATAATTGTGATCTGTACAATTATTGCCTGGCAAATGTGTATGCATCCATTTTAAACACCACACCATAAGCACTTTAGAATGAATGTGCCTGTAATACTGTATGTGAGACTGATGAATTGCGTCTCTCCTTGCTTTCTCCTTATAGAAGCATGAAAGACATTCCAGAGCAGCTCAGTAATTCTGTAATGTTCCGCTAATTACGTTTGACTAATTATGATTATTTTACGTGGCAATATTATATGCTGGGAGTTTCCCCCCTCATAATGCTGTGGCCCCTCTTTCGGCTTCATTGATCGTGATTGGATACAAGGGCCTCTGTTTTTTGTTTATTTTCTAATTAAATATAAGCTTTGACCACTTTAGGGGTGATAATTAAACTATTAATCCCCCACTCATTGACCACCCAGAATGTGATCAAGTGAGACTTGGGAATTAATTAGATGGCTGGACATATTATTTTTTTCCTTCTAGGTTAGGAAAACCTAGACAGAATACTTTCAACGTTGAACACATTGACTGGGATCAAATTACATCCCATTCTAAGTACAACATTAATCTGAAAGAAAAGCCTGTCTTTATGACCTAAGTGTTTCTGAATACAGCACCACACAATGCTCCCCTTTGTCCTCTCACATGCCCTATAAAGACAGATCCCCTGGAATGGAGTGTGTGAAAAACAGGGCAGCTAATTTAACAGCACATGTGCTGCAGACGAGGAGGAGGACCTACAGTGGCAAACAAAAGATGTCTCAACAGTGGTGCTGAGAGAGAGAGAGAGAGAGAGAGAGAGAGAGAGAGAGAGAGAGAGAGAGAGAGAGAGAGAGAGGGAGGAATGGGAGGGAGAGGGAGAGGGGAGGGGGAGTGAAGAGAGCGCGACTGTGCTTTCCTCTGATGATGGATAGCAACAGTGGGGAGAACAAAACCAAGCATTCCTCATGCTGTCACCACAATGAAACAGGGACATAACAGGATTTGGTCACAATGCGAGCGGAGCACTTCAGAGAGATGCCAGGCCATCATGCCATTTCTACTGGAAGTCAAAGATTCGATCCATCAACATCTGACTGCCTGGGCTCCCCTCTCCACTCCTCTCCTCACCACGTTCTCTGTCTGTCTTTCCAGGGACTTCCCAGAGTAGCCCCAGAGCCTCTTTGATACATTTATTTTTGTGGCAATTGTTTTGCTGTTGTTGGTATTCCGTTGAAGTTGAAGGCAGGCGGGGGGAGAGGAGTGAAGGGTGTAATGTACTGTACAGTGAGAGAAAAAAGTATTTGATCCCCTGCTGATTTTGTACGTTTGCCCACTGACAAAGACGTGATCAGTCTATAATTTTAATGGTAGGTTTATTTGTACAGTGAGAGACAGAATAACAACAAAAAAATCCAGAAAAACGCATGTCAAAATTGTTAGAAATTGATTGGCATTTTAATGAGGGAAATAAGTATTTGACCCCTCTGCAAAATATGACTTAGTACTTCGTGGCAAAACCTTTGTTGGCAATCACAGAGGTCAGATGTTTCTTGTAGTTGGCCACCAGGTTTGCACACATCTCAGGAGGGATTTTGTCCCACTCCTCTTTGCAGATCTTCTCCAAGTCATTAACGTTTCGAGCCTGACGTTTGGCAACTCGAACCTTCAGCTCCCTCCACAGATTTTCTATAGGATTAATGAATTGGGATTGGTCCTCTGTAGATCAGCTGGTAGAGCACGGCGCTTGTAACGCCAAGGTAGTGGGTTTGATCCCCGGGACCACCCATACACAAAAATGTATGCACGCATGACTGTAAGTCGCTTTGGATAAAAGCGTCTGCTAAATGGCATATTATTATTATTATTATTAAGGTCTGGAGACTGGCTAGGCCACTCCAGGACCTTAATGTGCTTCTTCTTGAGCCACTCCTTTGTTGCCTTGGCCGTGTGTTTTCGGTCATTGTCATGCTGGAATACCCATCCACAACCCATTTTGAATGCCCTGGCTGAGGGAAGGAGGTTCTCACCCAAGATTTGATGGTACATGGCCCCGTCCATCGTCCCTTTGATGCGGTGAAGTTGTCCTGTCCCCTTAGCAGAAAAACACCCCCAAAGCATAATGTTTCCACCTCCATGTTTGACGGTGGGGATGGTGTTCTTGGGGTCATAGGCAGCATTCCTCCTCCTCCAAACACGGCGAGTTGAGTTGATACCAAAGAGCTCGATTTTGGTCTCATCTGACCACAACATTTTCACCCAGTTCTCCTCTGAATCATTCAGATGTTCATTGGCAAACTTCAGATGGGCCTGTATATGTGCTTTCTTGAGCAGGGGGACCTTGCGGGCGCTGCAGGATTTCAGTCCTTCACGGCGTGGTGTGTTACCAATTGTTTTCTTGGTGACTATGGTCCCAGCTGCCTTGAGATCATTGACAAGTTCCTCCCGTGTAGTTCTGGGCTGATTCCTCACCGTTCTCATGATCATTAAAACTCCACGAGGTGAGATATTGCATGGAGCCCCAGGCCGAGGGAGATTGACAGTTCTTTTGTGTTTCTTCCATTTGCGAATAATCGCACCAACTGTTGTCACCTTCTCACCAAGCTGCTTGGCGATGGTCTTGTAGCCCATTCCAGCCTTGTGTAGGTCTACAATCTTGTCCCTGACATCCTTGGAGAGCTCTTTGGTCTTGGCCATGGTGGAGAGTTTGGAATCTGATTGATTGATTGCTTCTGTGGACAGGTGTCTTTTATACAGGTAACAAGCTGAGATTAGGAGCACTCCCTTTAAGAGTGTGCTCCTAATCTCAGCTCGTTACCTGTATAAAAGACACCTGGGAGCCAGAAATCTTTCTGATTGAGAGGGGGTCAAATACTTATTTCCCTCATTAAAATGCAAATCAATTTATAACATTTTTGACATGCGTTTTTCTGGATTTTTTTGTTGTTATTCTGTCTCTCACTGTTCAAATAAACCTACCATTAAAATTATAGACTGATCATTTCTTTGTCAGTGGACAAACGTACAAAATCAGCAGGGGATCAAATACTTTTTTCCCTCACTGTATATGTACAGCTGGCTGTGGTCTGAAACACAACACAACTAGATAGGTTTAGTTGTGATGGTTTAAGCTGATCTTATCAATCTTACTGGACTCAGAGTCTCTCCTCCAGTACTGAGATCAGTTTCTCTAATTCAGATAAATTATGCTTTGCCTACCTCATATTCAGAGTAGCATTGGTCAATCTATTCCACATTCACCCAGGATTACTATCTTAATTTGTTTAAATTCAAGATCAATAATCAATTGTTTTATTACATTAAATTTTTTTCTATGACAACATAATTGTATTTTATTTCATTTTTAACCCTAGTAAGAACTGTAAGAATAAAAGTCACACAGTGCATCCCATGATTTTAATTGACTTGTGGACAGTCCATCTAGGGGAGCACTGTGATAGCTGACTAACCCCTCAGTGTCCAGAGGTAAGAGATCAGCTCTATCAGTATAGAGGGTGAGATCCCCTCTGTAGGGTGTAGTCTCCAGGTAGCCTCCCAGCCACACCATAGCAGAGAAGAACAGGGTAGGAACACCGCTTCTTCACAGAGCTGTATGGATGCGTAATGTTCCTATGTGATATGAAGGATTGGGGGAGGGTAGAGTTGGGGAAGGGGGGTATTCTCAAAATTAAAAGTTGTAGCCTATTAGTCTGTGTTTGGTAGCTGAGCACGCTCCCATGCCTAGCACAGCCGCTAATAGGAAAAGATGTCTGGAAGTGTATGATTTATGGTTGCACGCAGGCAGGGGTGGAATAATTTGGTGTAGAACGGGTACTTACTGAACGGAAACAACTCAGCTACTTATCCGTACTTTCTGGTGATAAATTAGCTCTTGTTTAAAGTAGCGGGAGACCCATTTTTCATTTTGATTACTACACTTGATATCTCTTTCTTTCTTACTCTTTCTTTGTCAGCAGTGGTCCTTAGCATTTTTTGTGTATTGAAGCAGTTTGTTTCAGTAGCTCTGTGCTCAGCTCAGGGCTGGTTCTTAATACTTCTCTGCCTGGAAGCTGCTCTGTGTTTTATTCTCTTTCCCCCCCATGTCATTTTTAAAAGCAGTAATTTTGTTAATTGTTTTGTGGCCCAACATGAGAAGTAAGCAACATGGCTTCTCTCATTGACCGTGGGGCTGTACTGTCCTGCTGCCAGCTGGAGGCTGGGGTCCTGTCAGTCACTGGGCGACCCCTGCCAGGACCTTCCCCTGCTCAGACAAGGTTCCCATTGATCCCCCCGTCGGCCCTCTGACAGGAAGCAGCCTTGGCAGGGGAAATAAGCAGGTGAAATATTAAGTTATAAGGCAGCTTCCAATCAATAAACAGGGCTGGGACCGCGAGGGGCAAGGCCAGGTCCCACAGCAACAGCTCCAGTGGCCCGAGGTAATGCGATTGAGGACTGTGGATCACCCCCAAAGACCTGCAGTCAGAGCCCCCCCTTCACTGACTGGAGCTATCACACTCTGTCCATGGGCAATTATCTGTAGAAGTCTGGCACCTGCTCCTATTGTCCTCTCCCTGGCACTGCCAGCCGTGCCCAGGCCCAGGCAGAGCTGGACACTACAGACAGCATAAATAAAGCATATGAGAGCTATAATGAGGACAGAGCTGCCGGGCCAACACAGCCAGAGAGCTGCAGGCACAGCCACAGACAGGTTCAGGGTCCACTGTAGGGCCAACAGAGCCAGAATGCCGCAGGTTCTCCAGATCCAATGGCTCCACCTTTAGTTGTCACTGAGAGTTACACTGAGATATTGACCATACAGTCAGTCCAGTGTGTGTCTAGATGTGTCTCAAGTCCATTGTCCAGGCGTTGCTTTGTGATTCAGTGTGTTTCTTGGCCCCTGGGTGCTAAAGCTTGGCAGGTGTCATTACTTATCTTAGCCTTTACTGTTTGAACAGGACAGCTGAAGCCATGGCATGCACCCTCCTGTCAGGCCTGTCCTCTGTCCCTGTTAGCCCCTGAGGGGACAGGGGAGGAGGGGAGGGCCAGGCCAGCGGGGCAGGGCGGCTCTCTGAGAGGGCCCTTGGTCCTGGAGGGCTGGGTCTCCAGGGTCTGCTCCTCCCGCCCCTCTCACCCTCTCCCCCTCTCCCCCTCTCCCACCCCACCGCTGCTGACTGACAGCTATCTTCCAGCTGCGAGACACGCACCTCAGCAACCCGCCGCTGATAAAATGTTAATGTAATTAACAGATAATGGCTGTTGTTTTTAGCTGTCAATACTCGGACCGTGAAGGGATAAAGGATTGAAGCTCACAAAGTCACATTCAGATACCTGCTAGCCATTGTAGAATTCAATTATTTTGCCAACACTACACCCACCTGTCTACTGCAGCCCCATCCACCCCTCCACCTGTCTACTGCAG
The DNA here is from genome assembly GCF_964263955.1 of Coregonus lavaretus. Lineage (NCBI taxonomy): Eukaryota > Metazoa > Chordata > Actinopteri > Salmoniformes > Salmonidae > Coregonus > Coregonus lavaretus. The sequence continues at coordinate 23,017,399 of NC_140005.1, read as the reverse complement.
CCCCATCCACCCCTCCACCTGTCTACTGCAGCCCCATCCACCCCTCCACCTGTCTACTGCAGCCCCATCCACCCCTCCACCTGTCTACTGCAATCCCATCCACCCCTCCACCTGTCTACTGCAGCCCCCTCCACCCCTCCACCTGTCTACTGCAGCCCCATCCACCCCTCCACCTGTCTACTGCAGCCCCATCCACCCCTCCACCTGTCTACTGCAGCCCCATCCACCCCTCCACCTGTCTACTGCAGCCCCATCCACCCCTCCACCTGTCTACTGCAGCCCCATCCACCCCTCCACCTGTCTACTGCAGCCCCATCCACCCCTCCACCTGTCTACTGCAGCCCCATCCACCCCTCCACCTGTCTACTGCAGCCCCATCCACCCCTCCCCCTGTCTACTGCAGCCCCATCCACCCCTCCACCTGTCTACTGCAATCCCATCCACCCCTCCCCCTGTCTACTGCAGCCCCATCCACCCCTCCACCTGTCTACTGCAATCCCATCCACCCCTCCACCTGTCTACTGCAGCCCCATCCACCCCTCCACCTGTCTACTGCAATCCCATCCACCCCTCCACTTGTCTACTGCAGCCCCATCCACCCCTCCACCTGTCCCCTGCAGCCCCCTCCACCCCTCTATCTGTCTACTGCAGCCCCCTCCACCTGTCTCCTGCAGCCCCCTCCACCTGTCCCCTGCAGCCTCCTCCACTCTCCACCTGTCCCCTGCAGCCCCTCCACCTGTCTCCTGCAGCCCCCTCCACCCCTCCACCTGTCCCCTGCAGCCTCCCCCACCCCTCCACCTGTCCCCTGCAGGCCCTCCACCTGTCTCCTGCAGCCCCCTCCACCACTCTACCTGTCCCCTGCAGCCTCCCCCACCCCTCCACCTGTCCCCTGCAGCCCCTCCACCTGTCCCCTCCACCCCTCCACCTGTCTCCTGCAGCCCCCTCCACCCCTCCACCTGTCCCCTGCAGCCTCCCCCACCCCTCCACCTGTCCCCTGCAGCCCCTCCACCTGTCTCCTGCAGCCCCCTCCACCCCTCCACCTGTCTCCTGCAGCCTCCTCCACCCCTCCACCTGTCCCCTGCAGCCCCCTCCACCCCTCCACCTGTCTCCTGCAGCCCCCTCCACCCCTCCACCTGTCCCCTCCACCCCTCCTCCTGTCTTCTGCAGCCCCCTCCACCCCTCCACCTGTCCCCTGCAGCCTCCTCCACCCCTCCACCTGTCTACTGCAGCCCCCTCAACTCCTCCACCTGTCCCCTGCAGCCCCCTCCACCTGTCCCCTGCAGCCTCCTCCACCTGTCTTTATCCTCTGCTCCACACATGTGATCATCCTCATGTGATATTGACAGCATCTCACCTCCACCTGTCTACTGCAGCCCCCTCCACCCGTCTCCTGCAGCCCCCTCCACCTGTCCCCTGCAGACTCCTCCACCCCCCCACCTGTCTCCTGCAGCCCCCTCCACCCCCCCACCTGTCCCCTGCAGCCTCCTCCACCTGTCCCCTGCAGCCTCCTCCACCTGTCTCCTGCAGCCCCCTCCACCTGTCCCCTGCAGCCCCCAAACCTGTCTCCTGCAGCCCCCTCCACCCCTCCACCTGTCCCCTGCAGCCTCCTCCACCCCTCCACCTGTCCCCTGCAGCCCCCTCCACCTGTCCCCTGCAGCCCCTCCACCTGTCTCCTGCAGCCCCCTCCACCTGTCCCCTGCAGCCCCCTCCACCCCTCCACCTGTCTCCTGCAGCCCCCTCCACCCCTCCACCTGTCTCCTGCAGCCCCCTCCACCTGTCCCCTGCAGCCCCCTCCACCCCTCCACCTGTCCCCTGCAGCCCCCTCCACCCCTCCACCTGTCCCCTGCAGCCTCCTCCACCCCTCCACCTGTCTACTGCAGCCCCCTCAACCCCTCCACCTGTCCCCTGCAGCCTCCTCCACCTGTCCCCTGCAGCCCCCTCCACCTGTCTCCTGCAGCCCCCTCCACCCCTCCACCTGTCCCCTGCAGCCTCCTCCACCTGTCCCCTGCAGCCCCCTCCACCTGTCTCCTGCAGCCCCCTCCACCCCTCCACCTGTCCCCTGCAGCCCCCTCCACCCCTCCACCTGTCTCCTGCAGCCCCCTCCACCCCTCCACCTGTCTCCTGCAGCCCCCTCCACCTGTCCCCTGCAGCCCCCTCCACCCCTCCACCTGTCCCCTGCAGCCCCCTCCACCCCTCCACCTGTCCCCTGCAGCCTCCTCCACCCCTCCACCTGTCTACTGCAGCCCCCTCAACCCCTCCACCTGTCCCCTGCAGCCTCCTCCACCTGTCCCCTGCAGCCCCCTCCACCTGTCTCCTGCAGCCCCCTCCACCCCTCCACCTGTCCCCTGCAGCCTCCTCCACCTGTCCCCTGCAGCCCCCTCCACCTGTCTCCTGCAGCCCCCTCCACCCCTCCACCTGTCCCCTGCAGCCCCCTCCACCTGTCTCCTGCAGCCCCCTCCACCCCTCCACCTGTCCCCTGCAGCCCCCTCCACCCCTCCACCTGTCTCCTGCAGCCCCATCCACCTGTCCCCTGCAGCCTCCTCCACCCCTCCACCTGTCCCCTGCAGCCTCCTCCACCTGTCCCCTGCAGCCCCCTCCACCTGTCCCCTGCAGCCCCCTCCACCTGTCCCCTGCAGCCTCCTCCACCTGTCTTTATCCTCTGCTCCACACATGTGATCATCCTCATGTGATATTTACAGCATCTCACCTCCACCTGTCTACTGCAGCCCCCTCCACCCCTCCACCTGTCTCCTGCAGCCCCCTCCACCTGTCCCCTGCAGACTCCTCCACCCCCCCACCTGTCTCCTGCAGCCCCCTCCACCCCTCCGCCTGTCCCCTGCAGCCTCCTCCACCTGTCTCCTGCAGCCCCCTCCACCCCTCCACCTGTCTCCTGCAGCCCCTCCACCCCTCCACCTGTCCCCTGCAGCCTCCTCCACCCCACCACCTGTCCCCTCCAGCCTCCTCCACCCCTCCACCTGTCCCCTCCACCCCTCCTCCTGTCTTCTGCAGCCCCCTCCACCCCTCCACCTGTCCCCTGCAGCCTCCTCCACCCCTCCACCTGTCTACTGCAGCCCCCTCAACCCCTCCACCTGTCCCCTGCAGCCTCCTCCACCCCTCCACCTGTCCCCTGCAGCCTCCTCCACCTGTCCCCTGCAGCCCCCTCCACCTGTCCCCTGCAGCCTCCTCCACCTGTCTTTATCCTCTGCTCCACACATGTGATCATCCTCATGTGATATTGACAGCATCTCACCTCCACCTGTCTACTGCAGCCCCCTCCACCCGTCTCCTGCAGCCCCCTCCACCTGTCCCCTGCAGACTCCTCCACCCCCCCACCTGTCTCCTGCAGCCCCCTCCGCCTGTCCCCTGCAGCCTCCTCCACCTGTCTCCTGCAGCCCCCTCCACCTGTCCCCTGCAGCCCCCTCCACCTGTCTCCTGCAGCCCCCTCCACCCCTCCACCTGTCTCCTGCAGCCCCATCCACCTGTCCCCTGCAGCCTCCTCCACCCCTCCACCTGTCCCCTGCAGCCCCCTCCACCCCTCCACCTGTCCCCTGCAGCCCCCTCCACCCCTCCACCTGTCCCCTGCAGCCCCCTCCACCCCTCCACCTGTCCCCTGCAGCCTCCTCCACTCCTCCACCTGTCTTTATCCTCTGCTCCACACATGTGATCATCCTCATGTGATATTGACAGCATCTCACCTCCAGCAAGCCTGCTTTGGACGTGTGGACAGAGGTCTTCTCTCTGCACTCTGCCCTGCCTCGTTAACTCTTTCATAATCAGCCACGTCAGAGCCACGTCTCAGAGCCACGTCTCAGAGCCACGTCTCAGAGCCACGTCTCAGAGCCACGTCTCAGAGCTAGAGTCAGTACAGCTGGGATCATAAATCATGTGACTGAGGCAGGCATGCAGCCACTAAGCCCCTCTCACCTTAGACACAGCAGCGGGTGGACGGTGACGCAGCCAGCCACAAGACAAATGTATTTATTTTAAACCAAAAACACAACACCTAACAGGACGTGGGCAGTGCTGCTTTGGGCGTCTGTTCCCTCACTATTCTCGTATTTTAATAAGTATCAAGCCCAAACAAGATTAGGCGCTTCCAGTTTACGAAATGTCAGGGAAGGCAGCGCTATCGCTCATAATAAATGGGTTTATGCAAACAGTGGGGTTTTTGCCATGCATAAGAGCTTGTTTGGTGCGCACCGCAGTGATGCTGTGTGCTGATATGCAATTATTCTAAAAAGTATCAAAGTTCAGGTGTGAGTCTGCCGCCTTGCTGGAGAAGCCAGGGATACTCTGAGCAGCTACAGATTACCACAGGAATATTTCATGAATAAAGAGATGGGAAAATATCTGAGACAATAAGCAGAAACCTGAAAGTATGATAAAGACGCATTCAATAATGGATGATTCTCTGTGTATTCATAATAGTAAATAGATGTTGTTTTGGTTACATTTAGGTAGCTGATATAACTGATTACAGCAGTGTGCTTGTGTTAGGTTGGATTACCCTTTATGAGAGTAGACCTGAACTTTGATCAGTCCATCTAAAATGTTTGTGTGTCTGCACTCTAATTAACCCAGTTTGTGTGTGCTGCTAATGACGCCTAATTATCATTTGTGTAACAAGATTGCTCTCATTGCCATAATGAGAAAAACTCCTTCAAATGTTTGGCTGCTTACAACTGGCTTTCTCCACTTATTAGTAGAGTGTTTATGCAATTATGGCTAATTGAAGTGTTAATTAAATCAGGAATACCATTTTTCTAAACAAAGATGCTAACAACACAAGTGCAGGGAGTTCTGTATACATAACAACCATGCAAACCACCGAGTTCTCCTCCCCTCCTCTCCCTTAACCCCATGACAGTGTACAGTCCAACTACCCTTCACCTACCTTCCCCCCTAGCATCCACACCAGGGGGACTCAAACCAATCACAGCTGATTGGCACTTTGACTGACTACTGAAATCAGCTCTCTCCCTCCCACTGCTACAGCGTTAATTGCCAAGCAGGAGAGGCGTGAGAGGCAGGAGGGCCAGCGGCTCTTGACCTTGTCTCTACTACTCTGAAAATATAGTTTACCAAGCTACTAATTACTTCACACTGGAAGAAGTTAAGCTACACTAAAGCTACTACTAAGTATTTTTTAAACTTCCTGCTTTGGGCTGGATGTGTCAATGTATAACAACACAAGTGCAGGGAGTTCTGTATACATGCATAATCTATGAACAGAATTACTTACTTCAATTAGCCATGAAATCCCTAGTTTGAAAGATACCGTTTTTCTGGAAGCTGTGCTGTGCCATTTTCCCTACATTTTCCCCCACGTGGGCCAGCCCCCTAGCAATTCGAGTTCTAGCCAATGAGCTTCAGTCCCTCGCCATTTGAGTGACAGCTAGCAAGATGCACACACAGCAGAGCGAGAGAGAGAGGGCAATGACGTGGTGCACATTTCTGCACATACAGATTGTGACATAGGACACAATTTTCGGGGACCACTTTTGGCTTGTGAGCACTACTTTCAGAACTACTGGCTAAAAAGCATACAAAAGTAGCGAAGTATCTCTTTAACTAAAGCTATTTTAAAAAGGTAGTTCACTACATCCACTACTTCGTGAAAAATTATCATATACAAATCTGAAATGTCATAGAATACAAATTGCAAGAACAGATCACTGTAGTCAGATGTTAATAGAATGTGTAATTTATCCCATTAAACACAAAAACTATATTTCTAGAAAGAATTGGGCAGGTCTGGTGCCTGAAAAGAAAGGAAAATCTGGCCTACTTCACCCATATTTTATTTTTGCATAAAAAGTAGTGTATAGTTCCAGTAGATAGCTACACCGCTACATGGCAAAAAAGGAATTAACAACTGAAAACACTACCAAGATTTACATTTTAGTTCAACCATTTTAATTTAGTTTTGCTAAAGTATTCAGAGCCCTTGACTTTTTTTTACATTTTGTTACGTTACAGCCTTATTCTACAATGTATTAAATTGTTTTTTTCCCTCATCAATCTACACACAATACTCCATAAAGCAAAAACAGCTTTTTAGAATTTTTGCACATTTATTAAAATAAGAAACTGAAATATTAAATGTAGTATTCAGACCCTTTCCTCAGTACTTTGTTGAAGCACCTTTGGCAGCTATACAGCCTTGAGTCTTCTTGGGTATGACGCTACAAGCTTGGCACATCTGTATTTGGGGAGTTTCTCCCATTCTTCTCTGCAAATCCTCTCTTGGCTGTGTTCTTAGGGTTGTTGTTTCCTTCGATCCTGACTAGTCTCCCAGTCCCTGCCGCTGAAAAACATCCCCACAGCATGATGCTGCCACCACCATGCTTCACCGTATGGATGGTGCCAGGTTTTCTCCAGATGTGACACTTGGCATTCAGGCCAAATAGTTCAATCTTGGTTTCATCAGACCAGAGAATGTTGTTTCTCATGGTCTGAGAGTCCTTTAGGTGCCTTTTGGCAAACTCCAAGCGGGCTGTCATGTGCCTTTTACTGAGGAGTGGCTTCCATCAGGCTGCTCTACCATGAAGGCCTGATTGGTGGAGTGCTGCAGAGATGGTTGTCCTTCTGGAAGGTTCTCACATCTCCACAGAGGAACTCTGGAGCTCTGTCAGAGTGACCATCAGGTTCTTGGTCACCCCCTCCCACCAAGGCCCTTCTCCCCCGATTGCTCAGTTTGGCAGGGCGGCCAGCTCTAGAAAGAGTCTTGGTTGTTCCAAACTTCTTTCATTTAAGAATGATGTAGGCCACTGTGTTCTTAGGGACCTTCAATGTTGCAGAAATGTGTTGGTACCCTTCCCCAGATCTGTGCCTCGACACAATCCTGTCTCAGAGCTCTACGGACAATTCCTTCGACCTCATGGCTTGGTTTTTGCTCTGACATGCACTGTCAAATGTGGGACCTTATATAGACAGGTGTGTGCCTTTCCAAATCATGTCCAATCAATTTAATTTACCACAGGTGGACTCCAATGAAGTTACAGAAACATCTCAAGGATGATCAATGGAAACAGGATGCACCTGAGCTCAATTTCAAGTCTTATAGCAAAGGGTCTGAATACTTATGTAAATAAGGTTATTTTTATATATTTTTTCAAAAATGTCTAAAAACCAGTTTTCACTTTGTCATTATGGGGTATTGTGTGTAAATTGATGAGGGGGAAATGTAGTTAATCCATTTTAGAATAAGGCTGTAACGTAACAAAATGTGGGAAAAGTCAAGGGGTCTGAATACTTTCCGAATGCACTGTACATGTAGTTCACTACTCCCCAACAATGCGCAGCACTGAATGAGGGGGATCTCAGGTGACGGGTTACGCACAACCAGAGGCATACCGGATACAGGAAGGAGAAAAATATGGACCAGCCAGCTGTCAGATAGAATGGTTCTACATTTACATTTTACATTTATGTCATTGGGCATTTAGTGGAAGAACTTGGGAAGGATGAACACCAGGCGGGCTGCAGCGTTCTGGATGAGTTGCATTGGTTTGATGGCACAAGTGGGGAGACCAGCCAGAAGCCAGTTGCAGTAGTCCAGACAGGAGATGACAGGATGCAGAATACAGACAGGCTAGACAGGATGCAGAATACAGACAGGATAGACAGGATGCAGAATACAGGGAACCGGAAGAGGAAAATAGTGGATGATTGGATGGGTCAGTCCTCGTTCCGAGAGATTTTCGCACAAATAGGCCAGGGTAATATCTGATGTTTTCTCCCCATGTCAATAGGGTTGGGTCCTCATCTGACATCATACTGTAGACATTCTGTTTCTCCATTGCCTCAAGAAGAGAAATCATTCCATCCCTCTCCTCCTCATCTCAAGTCATCCTACAGTCATTATGTCTCTACCTCTCCCACTCTGCTCCTGAAGAAACCCCTTGGTCTTGATTCATCATCTGCATTTGACTTAATGAGAGGTCATTCACATATCTGGTCACAGTGGTTACATCAATCAATGATGGATGGCCAATTGGCAGAAATCCCAAAAAACTGGATTGATATCCTCTGCTTACTGTATAATAGTATATTTTCAGTGGAGCAGGAAGTTGCGTTTTATGTGACTGTAGCATGAGTGCAAATCTATACCATTTGGATTCAATGTACAGTACTCAGCAATCGCTGTCTCAGTTGGAGAGGTAAGGTGAACCCAATGACTGAGATAGTGTGCCTTTGTATGTAAAGTAGATTCTATAAACACGGGATAGGTCAATCAGTAATATTTTCATCATACACATACTGTGGACACACACACACACACACACACACACCAGCCTGGTCTCATAGACTAGACATAACATAGTAAATGTAAATCCAAGACACTCAAATTAGTATGATATGTTATGTTTGGTATGGTTACATAAGACAGGAGGTTACGTAGCCCTTTTCTGCAGTCAAATGACCTAGTGGTCTCATGGCTGGAATGTTATTAATATTTTTCATAATGTCATAATTAATCAACATTATTTTTAAAGAACTGCCGAATATGTGGTGTTTCTACAGTAAGTTAAACTTTTTTCTTATATTTCAGTCTTCTGGGATGTATAAATAGTGTAATAATGGGATCAGACTGAAAATTGAATACATTTCAACTCTATATCTATATCTATATTATTATTATTATTATTATATATCTGAAATGATACAGGTCTTCTTTTTTTAAGCCCATAACCATGTGCGTGAGGTGTATACAGTGAGGGAAAAAAGATCCCCTGCTGATTTTGTACGTTTGCCCACTGACAAAGACATGATCAGTCTATAATTTGAATGTTCAGTTTATTTGAACAGTGATAGACAGAATAACAACAAAAAAATCCAGAAAAACGCATGTCAAAAATGTTATAAATTGATTTGCATTTTAATGAGGGAAATAAGTATTTGACCCCTCTGCAAAACATGACTTAGTACTTGGTGGCAAAACCCTTGTTGGCAATCACAGAGGTCAGACGTTTCTTGTAGTTGGCCACCAGGTTTGCACACATCTCAGGAGGGAGTTTCTCCTACTCCTCTTTGCAGATCTTCTCCAAGTCATTAAGGTTTCGAGGCTGACGTTTGGCAACTCGAACCTTCAACTCCCTCCACAGATTTTCTATGGGATTAAGGTCTGGAGACTGGCTAGGCCACTCCAGGACCTTAATGTGCTTCTTCTTGAGCCACTCCTTTGTTGCCTTGGCCGTGTGTTTTGGGTCATTGTCATGCTGGAATACCCATCCACAACCCATTTTCAATGCCCTGGCTGAGGAAAGGAGGTTTTCACCCAAGATTTGACAGTACATGGCCCCGTCCATTGTCCCTTTGATGCGGTGAAGTTGTCCTGTCCCCTAAGCAGAAAAACACCCCCAAAGCATAATGTTTCCACCTCCATGTTTGACGGTGGGGATGGTGTTCTTGGGGCACCATCCCCAGCATTCCTCCTCCTCCAAACACGGCGAGTTGAGTTGATGCCAAAGAGCTCCATTTTGGTCTCATCTGACCACAACACTTTCACCCAGTTCTCCTCTGAATCATTCAGATGTTCATTGGCAAACTTCAGACGGGCATGTATATGTGCTTTCTTGAGCAGGGGGACCTTGTGGGCGCTGCAGGATTTCAGTCCTTCACGGCGTGGTGTGTTACCAATTGTTTTCTTGGTGACTATGGTCCCAGCTGCCTTGAGATCATTGACAAGATCCTCCCGTGTAGTTCTGGGCTGATTCCTCACCGTTCTCATGATCATTAGAACTCCACGAGGTGAGATCTTGCATGGAGCCCCAGGCCGAGGGAGATTGACAGTTCTTTTGTGTTTCTTCCATTTGCGAATAATTGCACCAACTGTTGTCACCTTCTCACCAAGCTGCTTGGCGATGGTCTTGTAGCCCATTCCAGCCTTGTGTAGGTCTACAATCTTGTCCCTGACATACTTGGAGAGGTCTTTGGTCTTGGCCATGGTGGAGAGTTTGGAATCTGATTGATTGATTGCTTCTGTGGACAGGTGTCTTTTATACAGGTAACAAGCTGAGATTAGGAGCACTCCCTTTAAGAGTGTGCTCCTAATCTCAGCTCGTTGTCACGCCCTGGCTCCGGGGACTCTAGTATGTTGAGCCAGGGTGTGAGTTTTCATTTGTTTATGTTCTAGTTGTTGTATATCTATGTTGGCCAGGGTGGCTCCCAATCAGAGACGGCTGTAGCTCGTTGTCTCTGATTGGGAGTCATACTTAGGTAGCCGTTAGGCATTCATTATTTGTGGTTTCTTGTTCCGTGTTGGTTTGTTTATCTAACCAGGGACGTCACGTTTCGTTTTGTTGTTTTGATCGTGTGATCATTCTAATAAATAAAATGTTCGCATTCAATGCTGCGCCTTGGTCCTCCTCTATGAATGATGATCGTGACAGAAGAAACCACCAAGATGTGACCAAGCAGCGTGTCCAGGAGCCATCGCCAGGGAGATCCCTAACAGATCTCCTTCGCCTCCTCGACTGGGTCAAGCCGAGTGAGGAAGAGAAGGGCTTGACATTGTGGCAGAAGGGCGAAAGGCTGGCGAGGGACATGGAGACCTGGTCCACGGGTAGGGGAGACACCCAGAAAATTTTTAGGGGGGGGCTAACGCCGTGGACGACGGGCCAGCAGGAGACCGCGGCAGAGCGGCCCAGCGGATTGGCAGAGGAGGCCGCCAGGTTACGGGGGCCACTGGTCGAAGAGGGGGTGGAAGATGTAGAGGCACGGCGAGAGGTACTGGCGTGTGTTGCCAGTCCGGTCCGGCCTGTTCCTGATCCCCACGTAGGGCCAGTGGTTGTGTTCCCAGTACGGTCCGGCCTGTTCCTGCCACTCGCACCAAGTCTACGGTGCGCATCGCCAGCTCGGCCCGGCCCATTCCTGCTCCCCGCACCAAGTCAGTGGTGCGTTTCGTCAGCCCTGTCCGGCCCGTTCCTGCTCTCCGCACCAAGTCTGTGGTGCGCGTCGCCAGCCCAGTCCGGCCCATTCCTGCTCCCCGCACCAAGTCTGTGGTGCGTTTCGTCAGCCCTGTCCGGCCCGTTCCTGCTCTCCGCACCAAGTCTGTGGTGCGCGTCGCCAGCCCAGTCCGGCCCATTCCTGCTCCCCGCACCAAGTCTGTGGTGCGTTTCGTCAGCCCTGTCCGGCCCGTTCCTGCTCTTCGCACCAAGTCTGTGGTGCGCGTCGCCAGCCCAGTCCGGCCCATTCCTGCTCCCCGCACCAAGTCAGTGGTGCGTTTCGCCAGCCCTGTCCGGCCCGTTCCTGCTCCCCGCACCAAGTCAGTGGTGCGTTTCGTCAGCCCGGCTCGGCCCGCTCCTGCTCCCCACACCAAGCCAGTGGTGTGCGTCGTCAGTCCGGCACGGCCCGTGCCTGTTCCACCGGTGGCGGGTCCGGCATCGGTCAGGTGCTGCGTCACGCCGGAGCTAGAGCAATCCGCTCCACCAGTGTTCAGTTCAGCTCTGGTCAGCAGGGCCAGACCGGACCAGGGGTACTTTGGGGGGTTAGAGAAGGAGTGGGGGTCATGTCCGGAGCCGGATCCGCCGCCGAGGCGGAGTGCCCACCCGGTCCCTCCCCTGTTGTATTTGGTTGGCGCGGTCGGAGTCCGCGCCTTTAGGGGGGGGTACTGTCACGCCCTGGCTCCGGGGACTCTAGTATGTTGAGCCAGGGTGTGAGTTTTCATTTGTTTATGTTCTAGTTGTTGTATATCTATGTTGGCCAGGGTGGCTCCCAATCAGAGACGGCTGTAGCTCGTTGTCTCTGATTGGGAGTCATACTTAGGTAGCCGTTAGGCATTCATTATTTGTGGTTTCTTGTTCCGTGTTGGTTTGTTTATGTAACCAGGGACGTCACGTTTCGTTTTGTTGTTTTGATCGTGTGATCATTCTAATAAATAAAATGTTCGCATTCAACGCTGCGCCTTGGTCCTCCTCTATGAATGACGATCGTGACACTCGTTACCTGTATAAAAGACACCTGGGAGCCAGAAATCTTTCTGATTGAGAGGGGGTCAAATACTTATTTCCCTCATTAAAATGCAAATCAATTTATAACATTTTTGAGATGTGTTTTTCTGGATTTCTTTGTTGTTATTCTGTCTCTCACTGTTCAAATAAACCTATCATTAAAATTATAGACTGATCATTTCTTTGTCAGTGGGCAAATGTACAAAATCAACAGGGGATTAAATACTTTTTTCCTTCACTGTACTTTTGTTTCAAAGTAGATTTGTTTAGGACTACCAAGAAACACTCTGTGTGACCCTGATTTAGCCCACTGCAGTAAAAGGTTAAGGCAAAAACAAAAGTAGGGTGGTTGGTGGATTGGTGGATTGGTGGATGGGTGGGCATATAACACCAATGTCTAGCAACCCAAAGGTTGCATGGTTCCATCACGGACAACTTTAGCATTTTAGCTAATTAGCAACTTTGCAATGACTTACTACTTTTGTTAGCTAACCCTTCCCCTAACCCTAACATTAACCCTTTACCCTAGCTCCTAACCTTAACCCTAACCTTAACCCCTAACCCTAACCTCTAGCCTAGCTAACTTTAGCCACCTAGCTAACTTTAGCCACAACAAATTGGAATTCAAATCAAATCAAATTTTATTTGTCACATGCTTTGTAAACAACAGGTGTAGACTAACAGTGAAATGCTTACTTACGGGCCCTTCCCAACAATGCAGAGAAAATAATAATATTAATACTTTTTTATTTTAAAAATAATAACACAAGGAATAAATAACGAATAAGTAACGATAACTTGGTATCAAGTCGATGTGCAGGAGTCCATACTACCATATAGTAACATATCATACATTTTGCAAATTTCTAATATATTGTATGAATTGCAATTCGTAACATATCATAATGGATGATGGACATTGAGTCAGTTTGCACCAACACACCACACAAACACCAGTACACATGAAAATAAAAACCTTCAGTTAGAGTTTATGAATTGATTTATTCAGCCCTATAATGCCGATGTCTTCCTCCCTGAATGCCGTAATGTGTCCACTTGACCTTTTTTTGCGGCTCCTTCCTGGTGAATTGACTCCTAAGTGTTTGGCCCTGGCCTTTTCAGCACCACTGGTGTCCTCCATCTGCAGTGTGGCCTGCCTGGCAGATATTAGCAGCCTGTCAGCACATCTCACATACACACAGCACTGCTTAGCTAGAGATCCACACAGCACAGTCCAGTGTATCTAGCTTACTGTAGAGAGGCTACTCACAGCACAGTACAGTCCATCTAGCTTACTGTAGAGGCTACTCACAGCACATTCCAGTGTATCTAGTTTACTGTAGAGAGGCTACTCACAGCACAGTACAGTCCATCTAGCTTACTGTAGAAGCTACTCACAGCACAGTACAGTCCATCTAGCTTACTGTAGAGGCTACTCACAGCACAGTACAGTCCATCTAGCTTACTGTAGAGGCTACTCACAGCACAGTACAGTCCATCTAGCTTACTGTAGAGGCTACTCACAGCACAGTACAGTCCATCTAGCTTACTGTAGAGGCTACTCACAGCACAGTACAGTCCATCTAGCTTACTGTAGAGGCTACTCACAGCACATTACAGTGCATCTAGCTTACTGTAGAGGCTACTCACAGCACAGTACAGTCCATCTAGCTTACTGTAGAGAGGCTACTCACAGCACATTCCAGTGCATCTAGCTTACTGTAGAGGCTACTCACAGCACAGTACAGTCCATCTAGCTTACTGTAGAGGCTACTCACAGCACAGTACAGTCCATCTAGCTTACTGTAGAGGCTACTCACAGCACATTACAGTCCATCTAGCTTACTGTAGAGGCTACTCACAGCACAGTACAGTCCATCTAGCTTACTGTAGAGGCTACTCACAGCACAGTACAGTCCATCTAGCTTACTGTAGAGGCTACTCACAGCACATTACAGTCCATCTAGCTTACTGTAGAGGCTACTCACAGCACAGTACAGTCCATCTAGCTTGCTGTAGAGGCTACTCACAGCACAGTACAGTCCATCTAGCTTACTGTAGAGGCTACTCACAGCACAGTACAGTCCATCTAGCTTACTGTAGAGAGGCTACTCACAGCACATTCCAGTGCATCTAGCTTACTGTAGAGGCTACTCACAGCACAGTACAGTCCATCTAGCTTGCTGTAGAGGCTACTCACAGCACAGTACAGTCCATCTAGCTTACTGTAGAGGCTACCCACAGCACAGTACAGTCCATCTAGCTTGCTGTAGAGGCTACTCACAGCACAGTACAGTCCATCTAGCTTACTGTAGAGGCTACTCACAGCACAGTACAGTCCATCTAGCTTACTGTAGAGGCTACTCACAGCACAGTACAGTCCATCTAGCTTACTGTAGAGGCTACTCACAGCACAGTACAGTCCATCTAGCTTACTGTAGAGGCTACTCACAGCCATGAGATACAGCAGCCATGCAGACTATTCACTGCATGAAACTGTTTTTTAACGTAACATGTTTAAGATCTTATACCATGCTTATAAACCTGAGTCTGTTCAAATACTGTATATTCCTGTGACGATTTGTCACCGTGATATGTAAAATGATTGACTCTGTGGAATTAAATGGCATTTACTGTCTTTCTTTAAAAACTGTTCTAATTTCTGGAGCATGGTGAAAGAGAGGGCTGGTCAGTGCCACCCGGGTCCTGGGCATCTGAACTGGCATCTGCTGCAGCCGGGAGCAGCTCAGCGGTCGCCCTGTCCTCACCATTGGCTGACACCACCCTGCACTCTCAACTGTCTGTCACACCCAGCATCCTGCACAGTTAATTGTGAATTGGACTGCGCTGGCCAGGCCCCTCTCGGTAAGCAGCCCCCAATGACAGGCAGAGAGACAACTACACATGTTCTCCTCTCTCCCTCTGGAGGACGCTACAGATAGCGGGCCGTGCAGACACTGCCCTGTCACAAACATGTCAGCAGACAGACTGTCAGACAGCAACACAGCCCAGGCCCAGCACGTGGGCCCTATCCCAGGGTGCACCGGTGACAATCCCTCTCTCCCTCCACCCTGCTCTGCTCTGTCTCCTGCTCTGCCAAGCCTGCTGCAAGGATTCATTAACACTTTATTCTAATGCCTCACCGTGGCCAGTTCATTATCAACACACCAAAGAGACATATTGGACACAGATAAACAACATAGGGTACATACTTAATTATTGTAATTGTTATGATGTATAATAGTCAGTTATGCCGCTAATAGAAAAATAAGGGAGGGCACAAATTACATGAATCAGCTGTCAAACCAACAATCAAACCAAAATTCCCCCAAAATCAACCCACGTGTATAGATTCAGAAAATCCAGCTAGAAATCCCCCAAAATGCAAATAATCCAGCCAGAATAAATTAAATAAGTATTGATTTTACCAGTTCAGTTGTTAGTCTCTATAACAATCCAAAGGAAAATAGTCCACAGAGAAACCCCAAAAATGTATTATAGATCTTAGAAATAGCCTTTCACACTTTGGTTCTTGGAAGTCAATAGTCCACACAAAGGAAACTCCTGTTGGTGATCAACACAATATCCCATTGAGAAAGCTATCCCTTGGAAAAAGTGTTCTAGTTACCAAACACTTCTGACCACAACATAAAGATGACTGCACTTTGACACAGCCACTACCTATTTCATTCAAAACAGGAAGTGACTATGGGTGTGGCTAGGGGCTCCTCAGAGCAGGAAGGGGAGGACCATCCTCCTCAGAGAATATCACAAAAATATTTTTTTTTAAACATTTTTAGATAAAACTATACGAAATATATTCACGTCATCAAATAATTGATTAAAAAAACACTGTTTTGCAATTAAGGTTTACAGTAGCTTCAACAGCACTCTGTAGGGTAGCACCATGGTGTAGCCGGAGGACAGCTAGCTTCCGTCCTCCTCTGGGTACATTGACTTCAATACAAAACCTAGGAGGCTCATGGTTCTCACCGCCTTCCATAGACTTACACAGTAATTATGACAACTTCCGGAGGATGTCCTCCAAACCATCAAAGCTCTTGCAGCATGAATTGACATGTTATCCACACAATCAAATGATCAGAGAATGAATCTAGTACTGAAAGCATAAGCTGCCACCGGGGCCCACCAGTGTAAGTGCTAAACTGCTTACTGACTGTACACTGTAACGTTACTACATGATTGTAGCGGGTTTACTAACGTGTTAGTTCCATTAACTATGTTGACTATTACGTTACTTATGGTGAAAACGATGCAGGCTGTGTGTAGTGGTTATGATATGGTTTGGCTTGGAAAGGTTTTTTCACCTGGTCACATACAGCTGATGTGTTGTGCATTGAAGTCCACAAGCGAAGGGAAAAGGTGAGAGGAGGAGAGCGCATAGATGCGAGAAGGAGTACAACATGGCTGCTATGAAAGTGAACTGTGTTTACGCGTGATCAGGGGTGAATTCATTCTGCCGATTCTGTTGAAAAACGTTTCTTAAACGGAAGCCTACGGAACGAAACAAGGATTAACATACCTGAATTTGTCCAATAGAAACGTTCATTTGCAACTGTTGGTCTAATGATTACACCCTGGATCAGCTAGATGCAGGGAAGAGTGTGCAAGGCGGTATTGAATGTGTCACTGTCTGTCCATGTGTCACTGTCTGTCACCTCAAATTTTTCTCTCAACCTGTGTGCACCTACATTGTAAACTTTCATTCATAGACTAGGTTGTAGCAACCTCATGTTAGGTATAGGAAAAATGTGAGTATCATGTAGTAGCCTAAACCTATCGCTGTTACATTGAACTGGGTGAATGGAATATGAATGACAGTCATCAAATATGCTGTAATAGAAATAAGGCCATGCTCATGAAAAAGATGATCGTCCTCCCTCATCTTAAATGGCAGCGACTGCCACTGCAGCCTATACACATCTCAAGGAACTATGGAACCTTGTGGGTTACAGATTAAAAATATTAATCGTAGACTGAAAGCACATGGGCTTTATGCCTAAACGCTGTTGTTGATGGTGTCTATCTATCCAGTCGTCTTGTACCTCAGTGCAAATTCTGGTAACAACCTCACTCCGTTTCACTGACTTCCTCTCCTGCAGGTGTGTGTGGAGTATATGAAGGATTCTTCGGGTGGTGTAATAGACCTGAGCACAGACGTATGGAACACATGTGATAATATCTCCTCATAGGAACCCAAATGAGCCATTACAACAGCTAATCTGAGAGGCACACTCCATTCAGCTCTCCATCTGCCAGCCATGTCTCTAGGTGCCGCTTGCTAGGTTTGTCCTGAACACAGCACAGCCGTTCAGGGGCCAGATGGAATACACACCGTTAAGACTCATCCATTGGCAATAGGTAGATGGAATGGAGAGGAAAGAGGACTGTGGAGAGGCAGTGAGATGATGCAAGAAGAGAGCAGCCAACTTCCTGAAGAAAGGCCAGGTGAAAGCATTGAACAGATTCTCTCAACTCAACACTAACCTCAACATACTGACTGTGTAAGTAATCCAGTATTTATTTTATTCACTTGGCTGTGGATGACTTGGACCGCCATGCTTGGTAGTGTAAGCATGTGGTGCTAACACATCCACCACAGAGATACACCAGTAAACCTCCTGGCCCCGCTCCTGCTCTCCTCTCCCACTACCACTACAATCTCCCAGCTCTATCCCACCCTCACCGACCAGGGGGAGGAAAAGAGGAGGAAAGGGGAGCGAACAAAGGGGTGATAGGGAGGGAGAGAAGCAGTTTGTGCTGCCGTCTACCTCAGGGGGAAGAAGACATATAACATTAATGGTATCCTTTAACATCTCCTTAACCCCAATCCCCCTAGCCCATAGCCCTACCCCCCTCTCCACCCCGTTGCACCCCAACCCACCCTCCCAGGCGCTGCTCCCCGGGGGCCTGTTTGTTTCCCTGCCAGGGGCACAGGCGGTGGAACACTGATGAGGTGCTAAGGCCACCGTGAAATGCACCATAACCTGCCAGCGCGGGGGCCTGGTGAGATTGCCGTATTTACTTTTTAATCTGGCCGCCCTAATAAATGCGATAAAAACTTTGTCACATTAGATGGTGACAGATGGGCCTGGAGAAATTATTACTGGTCTGGGGGGTTGGGAGGAGTGTGACTGGGGGGAGGGGGGAGAAGCAATGCCCCCAATCACGATAATTTTTCATCACCCCAATTACATTGTTGAGTGCGTTTCGGCAGCAGCACGTGCACACCAGTCCTGCTGCTGGGAAGAGAGAGGGAGACACATAAATAAAGATGAAATTAGGTGCCCTAGGTCTCCTATCCTGCTGACTATTCCTCTGCCATCTCTCCAAACTGATGGAGGCCCGGTTTAAATTAAGTCTAAATCTTATTTAGTAAAGAGAACTGAACTGCTGCCCAGCTGGGACTCAAACATCATTGTTTGTTCCAGATGGAAGAGGGGGTTGGGGGGTAGTGAATGTATGCTTTATATACTGTAAGTGATTGAATAACATGTAAATGTGTGTGAGCTGGGAGCTATTCAGATCACATGCAAAACATATCTATCTATCATTATGCACATAAATTAGTGTAGATTTGAGTCGTATATATATAGACATTTTAGCAGACGCTCTTATCCAGAGCCACTTACAGTTAGTGAGTGCATACATTTTTTCATACTGGCCCCCCGTGGGAATCGAACCCACAACCCTGGCGTTGCAAGCGCCATGCTCTACCAACTGAGCTACAGGTGACTCCAAATGAATGAATGGAGTCACCTGCTAATCTGATTTTAAATCATTCATTTTATTTGTGCCTGTGAGTGTGCATGTCTGTGAGTGAGTGGTGCACCTCACAGTGGAGGCTGGTGGGAGGAGCTATAGGAGGATGGGCTCATTGTAATGGCTGGAATTGAATTAATGGAACGGTATCAAACACATCAAACATATAGAAACCACATGTTTGACTCTGTTCCATTAATTCCATTCCAGCCATTACAATGAGCACGTCCTCCTATAGCTCCTCCCACCAGCCTCCACTGGTACCTCACCACTGTTTGTGCTATTGTGCACTCACAACACCAAGCCTGCCTCAGGCAGCACAAGTTTACCAACTTTGTTTTCCACCTTAATTGTTGTCGAAAAAAATAAAGAGTGTTTGTGACATTAATATTGATGTAATGAGGAAGTCTGAGAGGAGAGCAGCTGCCTGCCGAGGCTGTGGGCCTGCGCTCCGCTCCGCTCCGCTCCGCTCGCATCATTAGGAGCTCGGAGCCTCCCTCCCTGCCTCCACGCTAGCGTAAGCAACTAATGAAAAGAATGTAGTCACAGATCTCATTTTTCAAGCAATTCTTGTGTAAACTGGAGATTTTCCAGTGTACGCACTGTGTAACAGGGGCTCCTCCATAAATCAGCCAGCTATGCCACTCTGCCGTGTGCTGCCTCCTGAGAGGGGGTTCTGAGCACACGCTAACCACACAGACATATGCTGCAGCAAAGCAGAATCTGCACAGGCACAGGGCCATTCACAACACCTACACCTGTCTCACACACACAAACACACACACACACACACCACCCCTCTCTCCACATCACATCCTCCCCCTCTCTATCCATCTCAACCATGTTGTCCAACTGCCCAACCCCCATCCTCTCTCCATATACACCCACTCTCAAACATTCCCTCCGACCCCCCAGGCAAAGCAGCCAGCGACGCCTGCATGCAAGCCACTGAAATGGGTCATTTGTTAATTAAATATAATATTAATTACTGCGAGCATCATTAACGATATGTGAGATTTGACTAATTAGTGTAATAGTTTTGAGTCACGCTCATTAAATATGAAAATTACAGCAGTAGAAAGGATTGGTTCCGTGATCAATCTTGTATGGACAGAGAGGAAATTATTTAGAGAATAGCTTTTATTGTTCAATTAACTCCATTACAACCTGGCAGACAGAAATAAAGAGAGCAGGGAATTTGGTCTGCCTTGCCTTGAGAGTTTCACAGATGTGGTGCCTTTGGCTGGTGGCTTTCCCTCCCTTTCAAATGCAATATTTTCCTTTTAACAAGAGGAGACACTTGCCAAAGCACACAGTCCTATCCAGGGAAGGCCCACCCCATCATCCAGTCAATTAGGACAGCTGCTAAATGGAACTGACTTGTTGATTGTTTCACATAACACATTTAGAGTTCATTGGACTTTAGTTCAGGTCAGTTGTTCTGACTCTCATTTCAAAACATATTTCAGAGTGATTCATTCCAAAAGGAAAAATAGAACAAATATACATATTAATATTATACAATAAAATGTCAATAGGTATGAGTGAATTGAGAGAGCCAAGCCAAAGAGATAACAGTGAGGAATAACCACAGGAGAGATTTCTACCCATCTTCAACTCACCAGCCTCTGTTCTCCAAGGCTGGAGCTGGAAGAAAGGAGCTGTCCATTCAGCACCACTCTCCACCATATTGCAAATACATGAGAATTTCACAACTCTCTAAAATAAGACCGTGAAACATTGCTGGAATATGAATAGCCTCCAAGGCGTGTCACTGGCCAGTGAGCTCCATGCCTGGTTTGTCCATATCAGGTTGTGTGTCATATGCTCTGGTAAACAGGCTGGCTAGGACCATGGCCAGACAGGCCACTGTGGGAGTGCTATTGACCCTGGTCTGTTTAGATTGCCTGAAGTGTGTTGGTTTAGCATTTTAAAGCTGTGAAAATAAACGTGTTTGCTGTGCATCCAGTCTGTCCAGGTGTTCTATCATATTTGGAGCCTGCCGCTGGATGGTATACACTCTGTTTGTGTTGATCACTATAACATCTGAGAGCAGGAAGCACCCCTGGCAACATGAGTGTGTGGGCTACTGACACAAATGATGACAGTCCAGAAAAAGAAACAATTAAGACCTCTTCAAATTATATATGTTTTTTTGTATTTTTTGTTGCACTTTTACCCCTTTTTCTTGATATCCAATTGGTAGTTACTGTCTTGTCCCATCTCTGCAACTCCCGTGCGGACTCGGGAGAGGCGAAGGTCGAGAGCCATGCTTCCTCCAAAACACGACCCTGCCAAGCAGCACTGCTTGTTGACACACTGCACGCTTAACCCGGAAGCCAGCCGCACCAATGTGTTGGAGGAAACACCGTACAACTGGCAACCGAAGTCAGTGTGCAGGCACCCGGCCCGCCACAGGAGTCACTAGAGCACGATGGGACAAGAAAATCCCGGCCAGCCAAACCCTCACGATGCTGGGCCAATTGTGCGCCGCCTCATGGCTCTCCCAGACACGGCCGGCTGTGACACAGCCCAGTATCAAACCCGGGTCTGTAGTGACGCCTCAAGCACGGCATGCAGTGCCTTAGACCGCTGCGCCACTCTGGAAGCCAAATGATAGTGCTTTTATTCAGACTTAAAAAATAATAATTGTTGAGCAATCGTATTCATATATTTTTTGGCTTGCAAATCTTTTTTTAGATGGACAGTTGCGTAAAGTTCAATGTGTTGAGATAAAGTTTGGCGAAGTTTTAACTATTGAACATATTGAATCCTCAATGATATTCCTCTATCCATAAAGTGAGACTGCATTGTTCATGACCTTGTAGTTCTGAGGCACTTTTGACGGCCTACTCTTGTATACATATCAGAAACATTTCCTCCTCTTTGAATATATGCAATAATACTATCTCTAGCCTCTTGAATACCATCCCTCCATATTGTAATGCTAACCTCCCGACTTCATGCGTGATAGCCAATACTTTATCACATTTTTAAAAAGGTTTATGGGTCCGGTGTCTCTTTAAAACGATTGCCCGTTTTGATCTGATTAATTTTGTGTGAGCACAAACAATTACTTTTCATCTTTATCAGTTAAAGGAATCATCCCTTTTTATGGGTATCATTTATTACAAGTGGACAGCTCCTTGTTTATTAGAATTTCAAGCAGCATATCGCAGCGCTGATCTCCTGCAGTCTATATTTACATTTCAACTTCAGCTAAACATGCATGACAAACACACATAGCAGAGGCCGGCGTCAGCAAGGCTTCATTTTCATACCGCCTCAGCAGGCCAGACAGAATGTAGAGATGCGTACATTTCCAGGGCCAGTGGCAGAAGGAGCTGACCGGGGAGAGGCAGAGGGAGAGGGAGGGAGGGAGGGAGGGAGTTTGACTAGGCTGAGAGTGTCTGTGTTTGAGCTTTCAGGTGAGTGTCCATCATTCAGCGAGAGAGGATGGGTTCATGGCCTTTGAAATCCATCCATGGCACGGGGTCTTCTCAGTGAATATAAATGTATGTGCGTGTGCCATGGCCAGGGCCACTCTTGACAAGCCAACAGCTGTTAATTATGAATTGGCCTGTGGAGAGGGAGACAGGCTGGTGAATATGTAGAGCTGAAGGATTGGGCAGAACCCACAGAACACAAGTGTCAGACCCCCACCGCACCCGGAGTGGCAGGGGCTGCCCTGTGTGTCAATCACCGGACCTGGCCCAGCCACCAGGGACAGCTTGGACTGGACACCAAAAACTACACTCTGGGTACCATTTAAATCACCAGGCTTTAATTTCCTCTTGGTCCTATTTCTGTAAAAAGTGGATCTAAACAGACAATGGTATTTTTACCTGCCAACCTTTGAGGTGTGGAGTCCTCTGGACAGATCTAGATGGATATGGTGAAGAGGGACAGCAGTCCTCCTAGTGTCTGGGACAGCAGTCCTCCTAGTGTATGGGACAGCAGTCCTCCTAGTGTCTGGGACAGCAGTCCTCCTAGTGTCTGGGACAGCAGTCCTCCTAGTGTCTGGAACAGCTGTTGCCCAGGGATGAGTCTAGAGAATAGGAATAATTTGCTCATTGCTGATTGGTGTAGTGGTCAGCCAATCATCATAATTATTCAACCCTTTGAGATAGCACCATTAATCTAGGGATCCTCAACAGCCTTTATTTGTCACCACTTAAAACCCCATATTTCTCCCTACAGCAGCACATGCAGGGAGCCTGGTGGTACGGTACAGCCACTCCCAAGCCCAGGGTTAACGGGGCTTATGCCTTTAACATGAGGAATATCTTCAGGAATTTTAATTAATTTTCCACTCTTAGCAGCTGAATCTACATTAACCCCCCTCCCCCTCCCCCCAAGGACTTTTAATGAATTTCATCATTAATAAAATCAGACATTCAATTAGTCCCAAAATCCAGATTGCCAACTGTTTCATAACAGTCTTGGTCGGAATCCTTTTTTTTTGTTATTAAGGTGGGGGGAAAGAAAGTTAAAACTAATTTCATTAATCTAATTGTCATCACTTCAAACCATCTCTTAATTAGTACAAATTAATATGATTAATCAAAATAATGACAAAAACTCATTCAATTACAGGTTTTCAATGGCAAGTGGATGTGTTGGGGGTGATAGGGGTATAAAGGATTAGGGCGGGAGGCAGAGACGGCTGTGTGGGACGGGATTGGTCCTGATTATTTCCATGACTGACAGGTTATCAATCACACCACACTTTTAATAACTGCTGGTGAAACTTCAAAGGAGAGACTGTTCGTTGTTGCCTCCTTTCTCTCACAATTTAGGAAAGTCTATCTAATTTTTAGAAAACTGATATTACAACAACTTTTTTATTATAAATAAAGCAATCTTCACCACAGCTCTAGGCAGCACTTTCCCCCTCTTTTCTCCACTCCCCCTCTCCACCTGTCCTCCCCTCGCGCTCTCTCGCTCTCTTTCTCTCTCTCTCTCTCTCTCTCTCTCTCTCTCTCTCTCTCTCTCTCTCTCTCTCTCTCCATCCCCCCTCTCTCTCTCTCTCTCTCTCTCTCTCCATCCCCTTCACTCTCTCTCTCTCTCTCTCTCTCTCTCTCTCTCTCTCCACCCCCCTCTCTCTCCATCGCCTCTCTCTCTCTCTCTCTCTCTCTCTCTCTCTCTCTCTCTCTCTCACTCTCTCTCTCCACACCCCTCTCTCTCCATCCCCCCTCTCTCTCTTTCTCTCTCCATACCCCCACTCTCTCTCTCTCTCTCTCCACCCCCCCCCTCTCTCTCTCCACCCCCCCCCCTCTCTCTCTCTCTCTCTCTTTCTATTTCTCTTTCTCTCTCTCTCTCTCCATCCCCCCCTCTCTCTCTCTTGCTCTCTCCCTCTCTATTCCTTTCTATCTGAGAAACAAGGATCTGAAAGTCGCCTGCTGTTTCAATATCCATCAGGACCTCCAATATAACCAAAGAGGAGAGCAGAAACATGTCACCATTTGTCACATGCCACTGGGGCACACAAGCCAAGCAGCAGGTACACCCTGGGGTGTGTGGGCCAGGGAGCTGGGGGAAGGGTGCAGCTGTCAGTCCCAGGCAGGTCCCCTGTCCCCTGGGACCAGCGACCAGGACGTCCCCTGTGAGGCGTCTGGGCCAGCCTGACCTGTGTTGCACCCATCTGGAGAGAAGGGCCAATATGGTCTTTCCCACCCAAGGGAAGGGGGCTGATCAGCAGGCCCATCTGGGGGTGGTGACCCCCCTGGAGAGGAGTCCCAGTAGTCCCTGGATAGGGTTCCCCAGGAAGGATGTTCAACTGTGCTCCTCAAGCTTACACCTCCTCATGGCATCTCCACAAAGAAAGGTGTAACTCCAATGGTTCCCGGGTTCATACTCTGGTCCTCCAGGGTGAGGTGGTGGTTTCATGGGCACTCTGCAGAGAATACACCTCCCATCCCTTGTAGAATCAGCACGGTCGTTTAGCATGGCTTTAGCATAGATCATGTATACACTGCTTATCATGCAATATACAGATGTAGGATCTTAATTTGAGCCAGTGTGCTACAGCAGGAAAATAATCCTGCAGCAACAGGAAATGTTAATTATTATGTTGATTATAATGAATGGACATTTCTGTAGGGGTTGACACATTTTTCGTTAGGAATAATCAAGTCTGAAATTTAAAAGTGGACATTATAAACTTTATAAACCTTTTTAAAGCTCAAATACACTACAAGTTTGCAGCAACAAAAGAGTGATCAAATTAAGTCCCTACATCTGTATTATGCACTCTCACACTGTAGGATACCCATTGGACATATCTCATGCAGTAGTGGATTAATGTTTGATAATTATCTTCTGTATTTGAGGATCAAGTTGACAGGCCTGTTGAAAGTCTGAAACATGCTACACAACCTATCTAGATGTACAAGTATACATTTCATGTCCCATATGTGTTCAGGTCTTTTCATTGTCCTTTCACGCAACTTTTCATTCATACTTCTTCCATAATGCCAATATTTTTAAACCCTTGTGTTAAAGTCTACTGTAAGTAATGCATAGCCAGTCAACAGTGTCATATTCAGGGGATGCTGTGGCCACATGGGGAGGCATATGGCGACATTTCCTACACTCTCCACTGCCCTATTCAGACATGTCAGTTGGGTCCTAATCATGCATTTGTCTGCATGGTGAGAGAGCTGAAGTATCTGTTCCGAGCCAGCCACTGTGCCCCCAATGCAATGCAATGCAATGTCTTTCAATAATACCACACAATGGCTTCAAACCCCATCCTTATTGTTGTCATACATTTTAATTAGAGTAGAGTGGGAGCCATGAAATGGGGACCATGCCACTCTGGCCCACACCACTGAGAGAAACCCAGGGACAAATGTGGCATTTCTCAAGGACTAAGCTCACTCTCTTTCCACACACACACACACAGCCACCTCTCTCTCACCTCACACACCCCGAGAGGACAGCAAAAGGCTTCTATGTGCGTAAAGTAGAAATAAACTGCAGTCCATATTTTCATTTGGGGAAAGTGAACCCAATTTACACACTGCTCCATTTGAGATGAGACCTCCACCATACCCCTGCCAGTCATCTTGCCCAGATTCCCCCTTTGTGTCCTGCATTATTGTAGAAATAAATAACCTTTCACTACAATCAGTGTGGGGATCTTCACTTGAATTATCGGCCCGTAGATAGCTCACTCATGATCTGCTTCTATATCCATTAACTATCCTGGGAAGTGATTTATTGGTGAAGGGGAAGAAAAAAGAGATGGAGAAGAGACAGAGAAAGAGTGGCTTCAGAAAGCCAATAGTGCCCTCTGCTGGTTAGTAATGTTACCATCACTTCTTACATGGAGATACAGTACACAGTACTTTGAATTGGTAGGATCTCAATATGTGTCTGTGAAAGTTAACTTAAACCTCTAATCTCTGTACAAATACCAACTGTTTCTAACCCCACAATGTTCTATAACCCATAATGTTCTATAACCAACCCAAAATAGTAACTTCTCAGAGGGGCCTATAATTCCCTCTCACCGAACAACCATCATCTTAGATTTAGGCTACAGATAGATTTGAGAAAGAGATGTGAGTGGTTATACAAAAGCGTAAATTATATACCCTCTCTCCCGCCAATGCAAGCCAATGCTCCAGTATCTACCCCCTCACCAGCCTCCCTCTCCTCCCCTCCCTCCCGGTCCCTCCTTCCCCACACTCCTGTGATGTGTCGTTACACGCTTGGCTGGCTCCTCTTCCATGACAGACTGTTACTTCCTGGAGCGGAAACACATTTGATTGTTAACATCTGGGCCATTACAATTGCAAACTAGGGCTCTGTACATCAATCAGGAAGTGATTTCAAAACAAAGAGACCGTCCTCCAATCAATCTATTGGGAAGCAGGGGCATTACATGCTCCTGTAATCCCGGCTAATTAGTGGGATAATGGGAATGAGATTTATGAATCTGCAGAGGAGAGTGGAGGTGCGAGGGCACACTCAAATTAGCAGGGATGCACGCCAAAGCCTCAATAAACTGGATTAGTTTTTTGAAGTGTTGTTTTTTATCAACTTCACTCCGCCTGTTCATCTCTCTGTCTCTATAGTGTGAAAACCACAGGCTGGTGGGATCAAGTTTAATGTGTAAATTAACATCAAATAGCTTTAAGAGGACATATACAATTTATTGAAATCATTCCTTCTTGAGGTAAATTGTCATAACCATTTAAAACCTCTGTCATTACCATATCCCATTGTAGGGTTTTGTTCTCTTACATTGACGGCTCTGGTGATCATCCTGGCCATAGTGACAAACAAAGTAGATCCCAATACCTATTCCATCCATAATGAGTCCATTGAATTGGCTGTGAAGGCATTAGTCACAAGCAGTGGCTCTGGGCTGTAGAGAACACTGACATATGGTGGTTTCTCAGATGGATAAACAGATGAAGAGAGAAAGGGCTACAGAATCTACCTCCCTCCCTGATCCTGAACCTGGGTTTGTTTACCCTAAAACAGGTGGGGCAGAGGGCATGGCCTCCAACCCCTATTGTCTGCTTGGCTTTCTCATAAGATGAGAGGTGGAAGGTCAATTAGGACATTTTCTATGGACCATTTAGAGGATAATTTTATGCCATATAACAGTTACAACAACAATTGTCAACATTGTAGAATACAAAACCAGAGAGCAGTTTATTATTCTTTGGTACATTTTCCTCACTGACTGATCCAGCTGTAATGACAGTCACGGTGGAGTTGAGCTCTCTCAGGGCTGTATGAGTGTGTGAGGGAGAGTGTGAGTGAGAGAGTGAGTTAGGCAGTGCATTGTCCCTGGAGGCAGCAGGCGCCTGGTGCCACCCTGCAGGCTGCCCTCCCTCCCCAGTGGCCACAGAGCCCTGACCTTGCCTGGCAGCGGGGGACATCACCCATTAGAGCTCGGCATTCTGATAAGGCCATTTCTTTTCCTTCAGCATCTCTGAATGTCATCCCTGAAATATGAAGTCATTAGGCGATATTAAAACAGTGCTGACAAACTAATTAACAGAAGACATTATACGGGATGGGCTCGATTAATCTGCTTTAATTGCTCTTTTAAATGGGGGCTCCAATTAAAATTAATAAAGATTTACCGGTGATCACACAAAACTATGCCAACGAGTGGCTGTCTGAAGGGCAGCTTAAAGTCAGCCTTCTCTATTCTCAAGTTTCCCTCCCTGTGCTCCCTACGCCCTCCCAGCGTGAGTGTGCCAAAGAGCCCATTTCTTGGAGGAAGAAATTGGAGATTAAGCATAATAACTGTCCCAGTGCCACCACTTTGCTCCTATTGTCTTCAGCTCCTTTGTGTTTGCTCCTGGCTTTGTCTACCAGACCCAGCTGAGGCTAGATGTGCTTATGCTGTTTCATTACAGTAATATCAAAGGGATGTTGCACAGCACATACTGTACATAAATCAAAGCAATTATGTAGACATTTCATCAAAAATATGTGCAAAAGTTTCTGTTTTTTTCCCTACCCAAAATTACAACCATGAAATCAGTGTGAGGCAAGAATGGCTGCTACAATCCAACAGGAGATGATGATTTTCAAGGTGATGAAATACATGCACCTTCACATGGTTGATTGTTTACATCACAGTTCATTTCTTATAGAAGTGTTGAACAGTTTTGTAACAGTGACTATGGCAGCCTTTGTGGAGACTTTAATAAACAACATGACTGTGGAACAATATTTAATATCGGATTGTTTAAAGATGATAACATGTTGAGAGAATAATACTGTATGCATGCTGTAAACTATCATATGGATAAACTACTGAAATATCAAATGGCTTAAAGCTGGATCTTGCGCAATAGTCCCACCACCTCTCTATGTTGCTTCAAAGATCCACTAGATGACACTGTTTCTCTACTGAGTCATTATTATGTCATTTTGTGAGGCTTAGTGATGATATATGCTTTCATTGTAGAACATTTTGAAACATTCCCCTTTCTATTCACTTTCACTGTTTTTATATATATACTGTATATAAGTCTCAATAAAGACGTAGGCTACTATACCAGGTCATCTCAATAACACAGCAGAGTCCATGACAGTTCCAATATGTAAATGTAGGGGGCATGTTTTCATTCAATTGTTTCTCATAATTGCTTCTTGACTAGAGGGTGTTCTCATAATTAACTAACAAGAATAGCTATCCCCCCATTGTTCCACCTCTCTAAAAATCAATGCAAACTCTTTTGAGTATTTGGGGAAACAAAACAGTACTTAAATACAGTAGAAGTCGCAAGTTTACATACACTTAGGTTGGGGTCATTAAAACTTGTTTTTCAACCACTCCACACATTTCTTGTTAACAAACTATAGTTTTGGCAAGTCGGTTAGGACATCTACTTTGTGCATGACACAAGTAATTTTTCCAACAATAGTTTACAGACAGATTATTTCACTTATAATTCACTGTATCACAATTCCAGTGGGTCAGAAGTTTACATACACTAAGTTGACTGTGCCTTTAAACAGCTTGGAAAATTCCAGAAAATGATGTCATGGCTTTAGAAGCTTCTGATAGGCGAATTGACACCATTTGAGTCAATTGGAGGTGTACCTGTGGATGTATTTCAAGGCCTACCTTAAAACTCAGTGCCTCTTTGCTTGACATCATGGGAAAATCAAAAGAAATCAGCCAAGACCTCAGCAAAAAAAAAAATTGACCTCCACAAGTCTGGTTCATCCTTGGGAGCAATTTCCAAACGCCTGAAGGTACCATGTTCATCTATACAAACAATAGTATGCAAGTATAAATACCATGGGACCACGCAGCTCAGGAAGGAGACGCATTCTGTCTCCTAGAGATGAACGTACTTTGGTGCGAAAAGTGCAAATCAATCCCAGAACAACAGCAAAGGACCTTGTGAAGATGCTGGAGGAAACAGGTACAAAGTATCTATATCCACAGTAAAAAAAAGTCCTATATCGACATAACCTGAAAGGCCGCTCAGCAAGGAAGAAGCCACTGCTCCAAAACTGCCATAAAAAAGCCAGACTACGGTTTGCAACTGCACATGGGGACAAAGATCATACTTTTTGGAGAAATGTCCTCTGGTCTGATGAAACAAAAATAGAACTGTTTGGCCATAATGACCATCGTTATGTTTGGAGGAAAAAGGGGGTTGCTTGCAAGCCGAAGAATACCATCCCAACCATGAAGCACGGGGGTGGCAGCATCATGCTGTGAGGGTGCTTTGCTGCAGGAGGGACTGGTGCACTTCACTAAATAGATGGCATCATGAGGAAGGAAAATTATGTGGATATGTTGAAGCAACATCTCAAGACATCAGTCAGGAAGTTAAAGCTTGGTCGCAAATTGGTCTTCCAAATGGACAATGACCCCAAACATACTTCCAAAGTTGTGGCAAAATGGCTTAAGGACAACAAAGTCAAGGTATTGGAGTGGCCATCACAAAGCCCTGACCTCAATCCTATAGAACATTTGTGGGCAGAACTGAAAAAGTGTGTGCGAGCAAGGAGGCCTACAAACCTGACTCAGTTACACCAGCTCTGTCAGGAGGAATGGGCCAAAATTCACCCAGCTTATTGTGGGAAGCTTGTGGAAGACTACCCGAAACGTTTGACCCAAATTAAACAATTTAAAGGCAATGCTACCAAATACTAATTGAGTGTATGTAAACTTCTGACCCACTGGGAATGTGATGAAAGAAATAAAAGCTGAAATAAATAATTCTCTCTACTATTATTCTGACATTTCACATTCTTAAAATAAAGTGGTGATCCTAGCTGACATAAGACAGGCAATTTTTACTTGGATTAAATGTCAGGAATTGTGAAAAACTGAGTTGAAATGTATTTGGCTAAGGTGTATGTAAACTTCCGACTTCAACTGTATGTAAGGCTGTTGACATTACACAAACAACACAATTGTACTAAAAGAAAGACGCCAGATCGGCACACATTCAACAAATCTGATCTAACAAAGTGGATATTCGTCAAATCCGTCATGATTTATGTATTATAACAGGCCCACAATGTGGTTAGTTATATTTTTGGCTGTTTTCGCTGCATAATATTTAGAACTTTTCAAGATATTATATAGATTCAATCCAGACAGGAACTATTATTTTAGCAGGTGACCTAAATCATACATTCCATAAGATAGACAGAGGTAGTAATAAAAAAGGCACATTTAGGGGGTCTCCGAAGAGGCAGACATTTTTTATCTCTACAAATAATTTACAGGACACCTGAAGATTACTATTCCCAACTACAAAATACTATTCCTTTTTTTTATCAAAGTAAGAAAAGATATTCAAGAATTGACTACATTTTTATTTACAAAAATGCACTAAACAATTAAAAAATGAATGATATAGTGATATCGATCATTCTATGACTGTTTTATGTTTAATTACACCAATATAAAATATGTTTAGCAACAGAATTTGGAGAATGAACAAAGCGCATCTTCTGGACCCGAAATGTATTAAATACACAAAGGAAAAAATTTAAACCTTTACCATTACAATTTTAGACATAGAGGACAGAGAAAAGCCGACCTGGATATTATTTGGGATGCCTTTAAGGCGTACATTAGGGGAATGATAATCTCATACTCGGTCAAAGTTAAATCTGATTTAGAAATTAAAATTAAGGAAAAAGGAAAATGAATCAATATCTTAGAAAAAGTCCATAAAAAATCTTTACAAGGTAAAGAAGAAAATACAATTTCTGAACTTAAGCAGGAATACAAACTTTTACTTCTGAAGAGAGCCAACGACTACAGGTTAAACTGAAATAAAGCATACTATTTAATGGCAAATAAACCTGGTAAATATCTCACAGCTCTCACAAAACAAATACATGCTAAACCAGTTATAATTTTTAAAGATAAAGTTACAAAAGCAGTAATTAGAAACAACAATGCGATTAATGACCATTTAAAACGTTTATATGAACATTTATATTAATTAGAATTAAACAATGGTTGAATTGCCTTCTTAGACTCAACAACTTTGAATCAACTATCAGCAGACCAAAAAAATATCACTAAAAACAGAGATCACCCAAGAATAGATATTATATACTGTTAAAACATTAGCAGGAGAAAAGCACCAGGAATGGATGGCTTTCCCATAGAATTCTATTCAATATTTTGGGACAAAGTAGCCCCCCTATTTACACAAATGACAACACACCTCACTCAATTCAGTACTTCCTAGTTCCATGTATCAAACAGATTTTTCAGTTATATTAAAACCAGGAAAATCTAGAGAGTCCCCTGCTGATTATAGACCTATAAGTTGAATACATTGTGACAATAAAATAATAACAAAGCTTATAAGTAATAGAATGGCAAAGGTCTTACCAGACGTGATACATATCAATCCAACAGGGTTTATTAAAAATAGACACAAACAAATACAATAACCATTTTTTATTTTAATACAATACCCCAAAAAACAAGATATAGATTAATCAATAATGTCTGTTGATACGGAAAAGGCTTTTGACAGTCTTGAATGGCCCTTTCTATTCAACATTTTGGAAGCTTTCAACTTTCCAGCTGCAATAATACATTTTCTAAAAATATTGTATAAATGTTGTAAAGCAAAAATATACACAAATAATACATTATCTGATTAAATTGATTTAGAAAAGGGGCACAATACAGGGATATCCCCTCTCCCCCCTCCTGTTTGCACTGGTAATTGAACTGCTTGCTGAAAGAATTAGACAAGACCCAAACGTAACAGGTATCAGTATTGGTAAACATGAATATAAACTAAACTTATTTGCAGGTGAATGCCTGATATACCTGACCAATATTGAAAACTCAATGCCCCCTTTGCTAAAAAATACTTTCAGAATGCTAAAAAAATCTCAGGTTATAAAATTAAAGTGGAAAAATCAGAAAATAATGGCAATAGGAAAAAGAAAGAGAATAACTCACGATGTACAGCAATCCTTTAAGTGGACCACAAAATATTTAGGATGCTTAAAAAGTGACAACAAAATACAAATATATAATGATAACTTTATTCCTCATTACTCAACAATATGAAAGCAGATCTAATTAAATGGAATAATCTTCCCATAAATCTTACAGGTAGAATAAACCTCTTTAGAATGTTGTATTTATTTTCAGTAATAGCAATTACCCCTTTCGAAGACATTCTTTAAAAAAGTATACTAGGTGATAACAGACTTTATATCAAATGCAATTCATAGAATAAAAAGGAAAGTTTTACATCTTTCTAAGTCTGAGGGTGGTTTTAACCTGTATCAACTCCCTACCCAAGGCTTTTACTTGAACATATAGTTAAAGATGCACTATGCAGAAATCGCTCCGCCATTTCATGGTTGCTAAAATTCTAATAGTTTGCCTAATTTCACTTTATGTGACAAAACAAGCAAGTATAGTGTAGAGAATAATTGTACCATCTAAACCCCTGTGAAATATATTTTCCATAACCAAATATATTGTATTTTCAGCTGTTTGAAGCTGGTGTACAAAACAGAAAGTAAAACATTCAAAAATGAAACTTAAGACCGGGAATCATAGAAATAGCGTACATAGAACATATAATAATTATATGTAATATGCCATTTAGCAGACGCTTTTATCCAAAGCGACTTACAGTCATGTGTGCATACATTTTTACGTATGGGTGGTCCCGGGGATTGAACCCACTACCCTGGCATTACAAGCGCCATGCTCTACCAATTGAGCTACAGAGGACCATATCTACTGCTTCTTAGACTTGCTTTCAATGAGAATGACAGATCTATAACTTACATATATATGTGTATTTGGTCAGGTCGCCCAAAAAGTTATATATTACAGCTTTAAATGCACTAGAGAGGAACAATGGGTACATATTGAAGATAGGCATGCTCATCCCCAGAATATTTTTACTTCTATTTTCAATGGATAAAGCAAAGCTTTATCTTCATAGTTAAGAACATTATAACAACATGGAAGAAAATGAAACGTATTCTACAAGAAACAATATCACTCCCTAAAAACATAACCTTATCAAACAATACTTGGATATCTTTTCAGAATTCACAGATAAATTGGTCCACATCGAAAACTAAAGGCATAGAAACTGAAAATGCATTTATTTCCATGACAGAATTAAAAAGTACTTTTGGACTGACCAATGTAGATCGTTTTAAATACATGCAACTTAAAAGTTACATATCACGAAACGTCGATTTGAAATCTTTTGGACATCAGTTCAACCTTGAGGGAATCTTATTTGAGTCAGAAAATGATGTTCATATGATAGGGAAGATACAGTGGGGGGAAAAAGTATTTAGTCAGCCACCAATTGTGCAAGTTCTCCCACTTAAAAAGATGAGAGAGGCCTGTAATTTTCATCATAGGTACACGTCAACTATGACAAACAAATAGAGAAAAAAAAATCCAGAAAATCACATTGTAGGATTTTTAATGAATTTATTTGCAAATTATGGTTGAAAATAAGCATTTGGTCACCTACAAACAAGCAAGATTTCTGGCTCTCACAGACCTGTAACTTCTTCTTTAAGAGGCTCCTCTGTCCTCCACTCGTTACCTGTATTAATGGCACCTGTTTGAACTTGTTATCAGTATAAAAGACACCTGTCCACAAGCTCAAACAGTCACACTCCAAACTCCACTATGGCCAAGACCAAAGAGCTATTAAAGGACACCAGAAACAAAATTGTAGACCTGCACCAGGCTGGGAAGACTGAATCTGCAATAGGTAAGCAGCTTGGTTTGAAGAAATCAACTGTGGGAGCAATTATTAGGAAATGGAAGACATACAAGACCACTGATAATCTCCCTCGATCTGGGGCTCCACGCAAGATCTCACCCCGTGGGGTCAAAATGATCACAAGAACGGTGAGCAAAAATCCCAGAACCACACGGGGGGACCTAGTGAATTGACCTGCAGAGAGCTGTGACCAAAGTAACAAAGCCTACCATCAGTAACACACTACGCCGCCAGGGACTCAAATCATGCAGTGCCAGACGTGTCCCCCTGCTTAAGCCAGTACATGTCCAGGCCCGTCTGAAGTTTGCTAGAGTGCATTTGGATGATCCAGAAGAGGATTGGGAGAATGTCATATGGTCAGATGAAACCAAAATAGAACTTTTTGGTAAAAACTCAACTCGTCGTGTTTGGAGGACAAAGAATGCTGAGTTGCATCCAAAGAACACCATACCTACTGTGAAGCATGGGGGTGGAAACATCATGCTTTGGGGCTGTTTTTCTGCAAAGGGACCAGGACGACTGATCCGTGTAAAGGAAAGAATGAATGGGGCCATGTATCGTGAGATTTTGAGTGAAAACCTCCTTCCATCAGCAAGGGCATTGAAGATGAAACGTGGCTTGGTCTTTCAGCATGACAATGATCCCAAACACACCGCCCGGGTAACGAAGGAGTGGCTTCGTAAGAAGCATTTCAAGGTCCTGGAGTGGCCTAGCCAGTCTCCAGATCTCAACCCCATAGAAAATCTTTGGAGGGAGTTGAAAGTCTGTGTTGCCCAGCGACAGCACATCAAAACATCACTGCTCTAGAGGAGATCTGCATGGAGGAATGGGCCAAAATACCAGCAACAGTGTGTGAAAACCTTGTGAAGACTTACAGAAAATGTTTGACCTGTGTCATTGCCAACAAAGGGTATATAACAAAGTATTGAGAAACTTTTGTTATTGACCAAATACTTATTTTCCACCATCATTTGCAAATAAATTCATTAAAAATCCTACAATGTGATTTTCTGGAAAAAAAATTATCATTTTGTCTGTCATAGTTGACGTGTACCTATGATGAAAATTACAGGCCTCTCTCATATTTTTAAGTGGGAGAACTTGCACAATTGGTGGCTGACTAAATACTTTTTTCCCCACTGTATACAAAACCATGCAGAGAGCATATCCGACTGACAATCTCCAAGAAAAAAAACTATTGGATCCAAGACTTAAAAAGAACCGATGTTGACACAAGATGGAGGGAAAGTTGGAGCATACTAACGAAATTAAAGTTAACAAAAAGGTACACTTAATCCAGTATAAACTCATCTATATAATTTGTTATACAAGAGACAAAATTCACAGAATCTACAGGCAGAGTCATGTCTCAAGTGTAAAACTAATAGTGACTCAATAATCAATGCTTTCTGGGAATGTTATAAAGTCCGGAAGTTGTGGGCAGAGCTAGAAAGTTGGTTGTCAGAAGTATTACAATGTAAATTTACTTTTAATCTGTCTGTCTGTGTCACGAACGTTGAGAGACGGGTCAGACCAAGGTGCAGCGTGAAAAGCGTACATGTTTATTTAACTCAATAAACATAAACAAAACAAGAAACAACGTAACGTGAAGTCCTCAGGCTATAAACATACAAGCCTAATACGGAACAAGATCCCACAACTAAGGTAGGCAAACAGGCTACTTAAGTATGATCCCCAATCAGAGACAACGAGCGACAGCTGTCTCTGATTGGGAATCACACCCGGCCAAACATAGACACACAACCTAGAACTGAAACATAGAAATAGACTAACTAGAACGTAAACATAGAATATAGAAACTCACGCCCTGACCAAACCAACTAAAGACAACAGGCCTCTCACGGCCAGGGCGTGACAGTACCCCCCCCAAAGGTGCGTACTCCGGCCGCACCAACCTGACTCATTAGGTGAGGGTCCGGGTGGGCTTTCAGCCTCGGAGGCGGATCCGGCTTTTCCTCTCTGCCTCCCCGTTGCGCCCCTGGTCTGGTCTGGACCTCGGCGCGATGCTTCCCCTCTCCTTCCTCCCACGATGCACCAAGCCCTGTCTGGACCCTGGTGTGGGAGACCCCGAACCTGGAGAGGTGCTGACGTCTGGACCTGGATCGGCAATCCCCCCACGATGCACCAAGCCCTGTCTGGACCCTGGTGAGGGAGACCTCGAACCTGGAGATGGGCTGACGTCTGGGCCTGGATCGGCAATCCCCCCACTATGCACCAAGCCCTGTCTGGACCCTGGTGTGGGAGGCCCCGACCCTGGAGAGGGGCTGACTTCTGGGTCTGGAGTGGAGCCGCTGAACGGAGCTGAACTGGACCCTGGTGGAGCTGACTGCTCTGACTCCGGAGTGGAGCCGCTGACTGTTGCTGGACCAGGCACCGGTGGAACAGGCCTGGCCGGACTGGGGACACGCACCACTGATCTGGTGCGAGGAGCAGGAATGGGCCGGGCCGGACTGGAGACACGCACCACAGGTCTGGTGCGAGGAGCAGGAACGGGCTGGGCCGGACTGGGGACACGCACCACAGGTCTGGTGCGAGGAGCAGGAACGGGCCGGGCCGGACTGGAGACCCGCACCACAGGTCTGGTGCGAGGAGCAGGAACGGGTCGTGCCGGACTGGAGACGCGCACCACTGGTTTGGTGCGAGGAGCTGGCACGGACCGTACCGGACTGGATACGTGCACCACTGGGTTGGTGCGGGGAGCAGGTATGGGGCTTACCGGACTGGATACACACACCACTGGTTTGGTGCGGTGAGCAGGTACAGGCTGTACTGGACTGGATACACGCACTAGTGGAGAGGACTGCTCTGGCTCCGGAGTGGAGCCGCTGACCGGAGCTGAACTGGGCACCGGTGGAGCGGACTACTCTGGCTCCGGAGTGGAGCCGCTGACCGGAGCTGGACTGGGCACCGGTGGAGCGGACTGCTCTGGCTCCGGAATGGAGCCGCTGACCGGAGCTGGATCAGGTGCCGATGGAGCGGATTGCTCTGGCTCCGGAGTGGAACCGCTGACCGGAGCTGGACTGGGCACCGGTGGAGCGGACTGCTCTGGCTCCGGAGTGGAGCCGCTGACCGGAGCTGGACTGGGCACCGGTGGAGCGGATTGCTCTGTCTCCGGAATGGAGCCGCTGACCAGAGCTGGATCAGGTGCCGGTGGAGCAGATTGCTCTGGCTCCAGACTGGATCCGCTGACCGGAGCTGGACTGGACCCCGGTGGAGCGGACTGCTCTGCCTCCGGAATGGAGCCGCTGACCAGAGCTGGACTGGACCCCGGTGGAGCGGAATGCTCTGACTCCGGAATGGAGCCGCTGACCGGAGCTGGACTGGGCACCGGTGGAGCGGACTGCTCTGGTTCCGGAGTGGAGCAACCGACCGGAGCTGGATCAGGCACCAGTGGAGCGGTCTGCTCTGGCTCTGGAGTGGAGAAAACCTCCGGACCCGTCTCCATCCCCATTTCTGGAGCAGGACTAAACGGCGTGCCCAGCCTGGGCACCGACGCAGAGGAAATTTCCAGCCTGTAATAGGACTGGTTGCCGGCCCCAGACTGGGCACCGACACGTTTAGGAGCTCCTGCTCCAAAACGGGGCTGTACGTCGTGCCCACCATGGGCACCAACGCAGAAGTGGTTTCCAAACCGGTCGTTGGGATGGTTGCCGGCCCCTGACTGGGCACCGACACGCTAAAGTGCTCCCTGCAGGAGACTGGAGGTCGGGTGAGTTGTGTGGTTGGAGGAGGTGTAGAAACGCCACCTCTCTCCCATCGCTCCAATGTACTCACCACGCACCATTGCGCTGCCGAGCGCCTGGATCCTGCTCGCCTGCCGTTGGATACGTTCCTCGCAAGAACCGGACGGACCGGCTGTACCTGCTGACTCCATTTTAGGTGCGTGTTCCTGTCCTGGAACGGGCCGTGCCGGACTGGGAACACGCACTACTGGTTTGGTGCGAGAAGAAGGCACAGGACATACCGGGCAGGGAACTGCCATTGGATATGGACAACTGTTCCAGTCCCTCGCTCTTCGCGCCCAATCCTCCTCCAGTGAGGACTCCTCCGGGAGCCCCCACGAGTTATGGAACAGAAACTCATCGTCGTCGTCATCCTCCGATTCCTCAGTGTAAAACTGTTCCCATTCCTGTTCCCATGGTCGTAGGGACTCCAACTGGAACCCCACCAGGTGCAGTGGTCGGGGCTCCTCTCTCTCGATCCGCAGGTCTTGGAGAACCTCTAAAATAGCGGCCTCCTCCTCACTAGTCAGCCCTTTCCCGGCCTCCTGCTGCCTCGTCGTCCACCCCGTGAGCCCCCCCTCAACATTTTCTTGGGGCTGCTTCTTGGGCTTCCTCGTCGGCCGGCTTCGTTGATGTCGCCGTTGATCCTCTCCTACCCGGGCTTCCTCCTTCATTGCCTTACCGTAACGGACGGCCTCCTCCTCGGTGATTCTCCCCCAACCGAGGAGGACATCTACCAACGTAGCCTCCCGTTGAGTACCAGGCGTTTGCTCCTTCTGGGCACGCTGCTTGGTCCTTCTGCGGTGGGATCTTCTGTCACGAACGTTGAGAGACGGGTCAGACCAAGGTGCAGCGTGAAAAGCGTACATGTTTATTTAACTCAATAAACATAAACAAAACAAGAAACAACGTAACATGAAGTCCTCAGGCTATAAACATACAAGCCTAACACGGAACAAGATCCCACAATTAAGGTAGGCAAACAGGCTACTTAAGTATGATCCCCAATCAGAGACAACGAGCGACAGCTGTCTCTGATTGGGAATCACACCCGGCCAAACATAGACACACAACCTAGAACTGAAACATAGAAATAGACTAACTAGAACGTAAACATAGAATATAGAACATAGAAACTCACACCCTGACCAAACCAACTAAAGACAACAGGCCTCTCACGGCCAGGGCGTAACAGTCTGCATATTTCAAGACATGGCATATGGGGGTGTAGTAGGATACCCAATGGGCTGGATGATTCTCTTCTCATCACTCATCTTGAAAAAACACATACTAAAAACTTGGAAGTCAATCAATCCGCCATCATTGATACAATGGAAAAATCTGATGATTTATTATTGAATTATTGAAATTGCATGGGCGACCGATACATTTGATTCCATTTGTTTTTCTCGGTCGCCCATGCTATTTCAATATTTCAATAATAAATCATTAGATTTTGCAGGCACTAGGGATGGGCTGTGAGCATGTGGGTCTAGGCAGATGAGATGTAGTTATTGTTTGTGTGTGTCTGTAAATTGTTGTTCATATGTATACGTTTCTTTTTGGAGTGTAAAAAAAGGGGAAGGGGGAGAATTTTTTTAAATAAAAACAAGAAGTTGCCCCTTTTCAGGTTTAGAAGAAGTGACTGCTAAATGCTAACTCCTATTAATATAAACTGGTTAGCATAGCTAGCATACAGAAATCGGTGGTGGTAGTCAAAGTCGTTTTTAACTGTAATGAAGTTGATTAGTGATGATGACATGAACAAGTGTTGGGGTTGACATCCAACAAGCATTATACTCTGATTTTTATCTGAACATAGTGTGAAATACACATATAAACTGTAGCCTAAATGTAGGCTAATTTTGCTGGGGGGCAATGAGACGATTCAGGATCTTTCCCCTACACCCCTTTCCCCCACGCGTTTCCATGGCAATTCCATTGTTTTGGTGGAGTTCAATTGACCTCTTTACCTTCCTATTTCTATGTTGTCACAATGGGAGCTTTAGCATTGTAAACCCTGGGGGCAGTTGGACATTTGAGACAATTATTTTTGTTTTCTTTGATCATATCAGACATTACCAAGTCTTGTACTGAAAATGTCAAAACAAATTGATTTGAACAAAGCACTTTGGTTCAACCGGTGGATTTTTAATTTAGTTGACATTTTAAATAAATTTACAGAGGAAGATGATCTAATTGAAAAGAAATGTCTATTAAATGATTACCTAGGTTGGTATTCTCCACTCCTCCTCATGAAGCTAATGAAACTAATGTTTTAATTTCTTTAACGTTGTCATTTCAGATGTAATTGGTGCTTGGGTGCCTAGCAGGTTTTCCAATTCAATGTTTGTTTTGTGAATTGTCTAAATAATTTAACACATTAACATGAAACAGTCTACTTTAATGAAAAGCTTCAACTCTCACAGTCTCCTTTTGTATTTCCTTTTCCTTTCTATTAATTTATGTTTATAAGAAGTCAAAGCTGTAGCTACAGCATGTTTATTCATACATTTAAGGATATTTTATTGATAGTCTTTTGATAGATTTATAATCAATCATCATGGCTGAATATCATGTCAGGTTTGAAGTTGAAAGGCTTGCATTGAGCTAACTGCAGGCGGCTCTCTATCAGATAACAGGGAGAGGAACCACGCCATTCATAGTTGTGGTGTCATAGTGTGTGTATGTGTGTGTGTGAGCGTGTGTGGGTTTGTAAAGTGATTAACACGCTTTGAGCGGGCCGGTGCCTGGAAGAAAAAGTCAACGGGTTTGTGGAATTTTGCTTTGGTGGCACAACTCTGATATGAGGTCACATTGGGCATTACTCATTAGGAGGGAATGCATTGTGTCTGTTTTTAAGACATGGCAGTTGTTCGCATCCGCGCTGCCCGCAGAATGAATGCAGGCCTTAGAAAGTCGACTTGTATTGGCTTCAGTGAACAATGTGAGCAACATAGTTTGTAGGACTTTGAACAGCTGTCTTTATGACATGGATTAGAGGCACCTTAGTGGCTCAGAATTTAGGCATAATACTTTCTATGGGTTGTTGGAAACATTAGTATTAAAAATATAAATTATATTTACTAAATGTTTGTGAGGCCTGAAATTAATGGTGAAATAATTCAATAAAATAAAATTGTGCTTGTTTACATTTAAGTAATTTTAATAGACACTCACCCAGAGCGACTTACAATCAGTTATAACAAAACAAGACATCCCAAGATGAAGTTTTAGTGCAGCTTTATTCTATCAACTGGACTTTCAAATAACCACTCAAAATATGATGTCTATGGAAGTAAGTTGACAGTAGACCATAGACTATAGTAATAGGCACAAAACAAACATAGCTTTTTTTGTACATGTGATTTTCTCTTCATTTGCAATATTTAAATTGGTCATTTGGCAGACGCTCTTATCCAGAGCGACTTACAGGAGCAATTAGGGTTAAGTGCCTTGCACATCGACAGGTTTTTTCACCTAGTCGGCTCGGGGATTAGAACCAGCGACCTTTCGGTTACTGGCACAACGCTCTTAACCACTAAGCTACCTGCCGTTTACATGTTATTAGGTTAATATATGTGGGCTTAAACACTTTAGAGTATCCAAATGTAATTCTAGCGTATTTACATTTACATAAAACACTTGATACGAATGAATATTTCTCTCACCTATA
Source organism: Coregonus lavaretus (assembly GCF_964263955.1). NCBI lineage: Eukaryota > Metazoa > Chordata > Actinopteri > Salmoniformes > Salmonidae > Coregonus > Coregonus lavaretus. Next base: position 22,975,488 of record NC_140005.1, on the reverse strand, counting down.
AAGACAATTAAATCATCCAAAACCGCATGTCCATTGAGGAAGCATAAGTAAAATATGTATAAAAAGTACAAATATCTTAACACTTGTAAGTCTACCAGACCTAGCAAGCACACTACAGTATTGAATGCATTTAAATATCACACTGCATTTAAATATCAGTAAATCTACAAACATTCAACTACATCTTGCATCAATTGAATCCATATGGTTACACAAAGACACAGTAATACTATCTGCTCTCAGCTAAGTCTTTAAAAAAACTTGGTAACACTTTACTTGACACCTGGTCATAATATAATAATAATATGCCATTTAGCAGACGCTTTTATTCAAAGCGACTTACAGTCATGTGTGCAAACATTTTTACGTATGGGTGGTCCCGGGGATCGAACCCACTACCCTGGCGTTACAAGCGCCGTGCTCTACCAGCTGAGCTACAGAGGACCACTATATAACCCTATCATATGTCATAACAGCTGACATAACTTGTCATAACCTGTTATAATTTGGTCATAACAATGTCATGACACATATATTTAGACCTGTTGTGCCATATATTGAGTTATTCTATGGCTGGTTATGACACCTACATAAGAGTGTCAAAACCCCAAAAACCTACCACACAAGGCAAAACATTCAATTACACCATAGCCTACGTGTCAACAGTATGTTTATGTTAAATATCTATATATATATTTTTAATTGACCATATTAAATTATCATTGTAATTGTGCACACATTGATGTCAAACATGCACCTACCCCAATGCTCTGTTGATGATGACTGGGATGAATGCAGGAGCAGATTTCAGGAGCAGGACAAGACACCCTCTTTTTGACTGATGACTGATATAAGGGCATGTACGTGATAGGCCTATCTGGCTTATATGATTATGATGGTTATAATGCTTCTTGACAGTGTTATAAAGTGTATTTTCTTAGTCCAAGTAAAGTGACACAGGATGGTCATAATACTTCATGACAGTGTCATAAAGTATATTTCCTAGAAGTTATTAGAAAAATATTTTTAAAAATACATGACTGTAAAGAACTCATAACAACAACAAAGGATTTAAGAAACAAACTTTAAAACGAAAGGATACTTCTTGGCAGGGAAAAAACAAATGTGGTAGGTTTTGACACTATTATGTAGGTGTCATAACCAGCCAGAAAATAACGCAATATACAGTACCAGTCAAAAGTTTGGACACACCTACTCATTCAAGGGTTTTTCTTTATTTTTACTATTTTCTACATTGTAGAATAATAGTGAAGTCATCAAAACTATGAAATAACACATATGGAATCATGTAGGAACCAAAAAAGTGTTAAACAAATCAAAATATATTTTATATTTGAGATTCTTCAAATAGACACCCTTTGCCTTGATGACAGCTTTGCACACTCTTGGCATTCGCTCAACCAGCTTCACCTGGAATGCTTTTCCAACAGTCTTGAAGGAGTTCCCACATATGCTGAGCACTTGTTGGCTGCTTTTCCTTCACTCTGCCGTCCGACTCATCCCAAACCATCTCAATTGGGTTGAGGTCGGGGGATTGTGGAGGCCAGGTCATCTGATGCAGCACTCCATCACTCTCCTTCTTGGTCAAATAGCCCTTACACAGCCTGGAGGTGTGTTGGGTGATTGTCCTGTTGAAAAACATATGATAGTCCCACTAAGCCCAAACCAGATGGCATGGCGTATCGCTGCAGAATGCTGTGGTAGCCATGCTGGTTAAGTGTGCCTTGAATTCTAAATAAATCACAGACAGTGTCACCAGCAAAGCACCCCCACACCATAACACCTCCTCCTCCATGCTTTACGGTGGGAACTACACATGCAGAGATCATCCGTTCACCCACACCGCGTCTCACAAAGACACGGCGGTTGGAACCAAAAATCTCCAATTTGGACTCCAGACCAAAGGACACATTTCCACCAGTCTAATGACCATTGCTCGTGTTTCTTGGCCCAAGCAGGTCTCTTCTTATTTGTGTCCTTTAGTAGTGGTCTCTTTGCAGCAATTTGACCATGAAGGCCTGATTCACGCAGTCCCCTGTAAACAGTTGATGTTGAGATGTGTCTGTGACTTGAACTCTGTGAAGCATTTATTTGGGCTGCAATTTCTGAGGCTGGTAACTCTAATGAACTTATCCTCTGCAGCAGAGGTAACTCTGGGTCTTCCATTCCTGTGGCGGTTTTCATGTTAGCCAGTTCCATCATAGCGATTGATGGTTTTTGCGACTGCACTTGAAGAAACTTTCAAAGTTCTTGAAATGTTCTGGATTGACTGACCTTCATGTCTTAAAGTAATGATGGACTGTCATTTCTCTTTGCTTATTTGAGCTGTTCTTGCCATAATATGGACTTGGTCTTTTACCAAATAGGGCTATCTTCTGTATACCCCGCTACCTTGTCACAACACAACTGATTGGCTCAAACGCATTAAGAAGGAAAGAAATTCCACAAATGAACTTTTAAGAAGGCACACCTGTTAATTGAAATGCATTCCAGGTGACTACATCATGAAGCTGGTTGAGAGAATGCCAAGAGTGTGCAAAGACACTCAATCAAGGCAAAGGGTGGCTATTTGAAGAATCTCAAATATACAATATATTTTGATTTGTTTAACACTTTTTTGGTTACTACATGATTCCATATGTGTTATTTCTTCACTATTATTATACAATGTAAAAAATAGTAAAAATAAAGAAAAACCCTTGAATGAGTAGGTGTGACCAAACGTTTGACTGGTAGTGTATGTCACAACAGGTATAAATATATGGGTCATTGCAGTGTTATGACCATATTATGACAGGTTATGACAGGTTATTTCAGCTGTTATGACATATTATGACAACCGTGTGGTAACGTGTTATGACACTTGGTGTCAAGTAAACTGTTACCAAAAACTCATAGGAGCGAGCTGAAGCAGTGTTATAATGTGTTGACTGAGACGGTAAAAAGTGTGTGCCATAAGTAGGCTCCTGCAGCGTATAATATGTAATATATAACATCATATTTTTTTCCAGAATTTCCTCACTAAAATCCAATTCATTGGCAACGTCTTAAAATCAGCACTTATTGTCATTGCATGACTTGAAAATGTCCTTCCTTCCTTGAGCATGGCTTTTGCTTGCTCTGTCTATAGGCAAGTGGATGATTTGAACTCATCTGGGACATCACTGTCCAGCTTACAGATTACCTTGTAGATTGCCTTCTTCCAAGAGGGGTCAGAATCTTTAGCAGTTGAAATGGCGCTGAAAAACTCTTGAAGAGTAATTTCAGAAACCTCAAGGAATCTCTCAGGAACCTGTTGGTAGAGGGATCAAACACAATGTTGTGCTTAAAGTCAAGTATCATCATAATCACCTGCACTGGTAGCAACAAAGATCTAAGAGCTTTGATGTTGTGAGTGCAAACCACTACAGTGGATGGTAAGTGTGTTCTCTCATTAATTTACATTACTGGTGCATGTTTTTCAAAAACAGACAGCTTCTTGTTCTCTGTGCTCATAAAACAAATACAATGTCCGAATCATTAGCCTTCTGTGGTGGGATTCTGCTTTGAATTTGAAGCCTTGTTGCCTTGAACTTAACTGTTTGGAAAGAGAGAAAGCACCAAGCTTTCCCAGGAATTTCACTCCGCTCCCAACAAAGATCATCAGATCGAGGCTTGGATGCTGGGACAAGGATCTATCCGGTGCCATTATTTCCCATAGACCAGCTAACAGTCCAGTTGTTGGCATAACTTATTTTTCTTTGCCCTCATCTCCCAACACAAAGCATCCCTGGGAAAGGAATGTCTTGGTCCCAAGGTAAAGAAATTTGTCTCGGCTCTTTCCCACCAAATAGCCTTCTCCCTCGGAATTTACAGCGTCTTTCTCAGCATTCCGCATCAGTAGCAATCTGAGCCTCGCTCAGGCGTACTGGTCCTCTAATCCCGAGTTATTTTAGTGGGATTCTGCGGCTTCCTCTTCCCACAGTTTGATAACGCATCACTCTAGAGTTTAGATAATGGCAGCAAAGGCTGTGAAGCCACAGGTGCAGAGTGACACATGGGTCAGGGCAAGGACACGGTCATATGTGACCACAACCACAGAGGTAGGAGTTAGCTGACCAGACCAAAATCACAGAGGTAGGAGGTAGCTGACCAGCTGACCAGACCAGAACCATAGAGGTAGGAAATAGCTGACCAGACCAGGAACATTTAACACCCAGGTTTCTGTGAGAAGTTCTCTGATATGCTAAAGAAGGTATATTACATTTATATTACATCACACACACAATATATCACATTCATGCCAAAACAACTTTATTGTTTAGCTCACTTTAATACAAATTGTAGTTTCCAATTGTATCTCTCAGGACAAAAAACACAGAATTGGCTGCATAAACTGAGGAGTGCTGATGAAAGCAGAATGAACACACGGTTCCCATACATAAACATAATTCGCTCAATTTACTTTGGAAAGGGAGAATGTTAATGTAATATCTAATCATTTAAAAGTCATGGAAAAACATTGACAAGCTTATATAAAGTATATAGTTACATTGGATACCAGGGGAGGAGCTGACCATATGGTAAGATACAAGTATTTTGACTTACCTGGAAGTCATTGGCTTTGTTGTAGTGCATGTTGAGGGCTCTGAACAGCTCAGAGTCTCTGCTGATGGACATGTCTTTCACATCGGTGACCCCGTCCACTATGGCCTGGCGGGCAAACTTCTCCATCTGGATGTAGTAGAACTCCCGGAAGTTACTGAACCACTTGATGAGCTGAGACGTGATGCAGCGATTGAACTGGAGACACAAGATCGACAACAAGTTTGAGAAGATGGCCTGATTTTGTCTTTATCAACCAAATCATGATCAACTTGATATCAAGATGTTCGGAAAAAAAACCTATGGGTAAAAACTGTGTCATAGTTATTTTTCATTATTGACTTTCAAATCTAAACTGTGTCGTCGGCAAACTTAATGATGGTGTTGGAGGCAATGAAAAATAACTATGACACAGTTTTTACCCATAGGTTTTTTTTCAGAACATCTTGATATCAAGTTGGCCTAATCACCAACAACGATGAGACAGCCTATAGGGAGGAGGTCAGAGACCTGGCCGTGTGGGGCCAGGATAACAACCTCTCCCTCAACGTGATCAAGACAAAGGAGATGATTGTGGACTACAGGGAAAAAAAAGAGGACTGAGCACACCCTCATCCTCATTCTCATCGGGCTGTAGTGGAACAGGTTGAGAGCTTCAAGTTCCTTGGTGTCCACATCACCAACAAACTATCATGGTCCAAACACACCAAGACAGTCGTGAAGACGGCACGACAAAGCCTATTCCCCCTCAGGAGACTGAAAGATTTGGCATGGGTCCTCAGATCCTCAAAAAGTTCTACAGCTGCACCATCGAGAGCATCCTGACTGGTTGCATCACCGCCTGGTATGGCAACTGCTCGGCCTCCGACCGCAAGGCACTACAGTGGGTAATGCGTACGGCCCAGTACATCACTGGGGACAAGCTTCCTGACATCCAGGACCTCTATACCAGGTGGTGTCAGAGGAAGCCCCTAAAAATTGTCAAAGACTCCAGCCACCCTAGTCATAGATAGTTCTTTCTGCTACCGCATGGCAAGCGGTACCGGAGCGCCAAGTCTAGGTCCAAAAGGCTTCTCAACAGCTTCTACCCCCAAGCCATAAGACTCCTGAACAGCTAATCATGGCTACCTGGACTATTTGCACTGCCCCCCCACCCCACTCCATCCCCCTCTTTTACGCTGCTGCTACTCTGTTTATTATCTATGCATAGTCACTTTAACTCTACCCACATGTACATATTACCTTAATTACCTTGACTAGCCGGTGCCCCCGCACATTGACTCTGTACCGGTACCCCCCTGTATATAGCCTCCCTACTGTTATTTTATTTTACTGCTGCTACTTTTTTATTTTACTTTTTCTTAAAATAACTGCATTGTTGGTTAAGGGCTTGTAAGTAAGCATTTCACTGTAATGTCTACACCTGTTGTATTCAGCCCATGTGGCAAATAAAATTTGATTTGATTTGATTTGAAATATATATCTTCTTTTTTTCTTTTTCTTCTTCCACAAGAGAATACATTTATGTATGCATTGTATATGGATATGTTTCGCGTTAGTCTGTCATTTTATTCAACGTTAATTGCTCTGAACTTTTCCCACCAACTTACTGAATAAAAAAAACATCTGTCAAAGCCGTGTATTTCTAAACTCAGTCTTGACATTAGCCTTCTTATTCTATCTCTTCATCCAGAAAGAAAGAAGAAAAAAAAACGCCCAAGGGCTGGGCAGGCATCAAAGACGTTTCTTTTCTCTGGTGTTATCGGATGGTGAGAAAGCCGCAGCGCAGTGTAAGGACAGAAGGAAGCTTCCCTCTCAATGACTCTGCCTGATAGGATGGAATCAGACACCAGGATTAGAACTGTCTTTTGTTCAGTGCCACTTCCCACCACAGGGTCGTGGGCAAGGAGGAGACGCAGTAGGCTGCTGGCTGCAGGCCTCCCCCATGACCTTAGGGGTCAGATAGAGTAGTGTGGAGGCCAGGGCCAGACACAGACAGGCTCCAGCAGGACATGTCCCGGCCATGTTGCAAGGAGAGGAGACAGGAGAGGAGACACACAGGGCACACAGACATACAGGATGCTGTGGTTAGGCCCAGTGCTCGCCTCACAGCCTGCCTGCCTGCCTGCATGTTTAAAACCTGCCCTGTGTTGACGCCAAATGACAGTAGCTTTATTACAGAGGCTTTTGTCACTCCATTTGCTGACTGGAGTGGCTTTTTAAATAAATAATGCCTCTCTATCTCCCTGGCCTATGCCCCAGGACATGCTACTGGCTTAACAGCTTTGTTTTTCTAAACCATGTATTCTTTTGTTTCCTTCCTCCACCCCACTTCTCATTCTGTCCCAAAAATACATCCACAAGTATTCTGTAGGCAAATATGGTGAACATAGAACAAATAATATTGTGATTGCTTACCTTGACATCTGGAAAGTAGGTTTTCAGCACATTGGAGCTGGGGTAACGGGTGTAGAAGAACATCAGCTTAGCTTTCTTCAGATGGTTGGGGGTTAGACCTTCCTGGATGTGTCAATGTGTTAAGGCCGCAAGTATTGTCAGTCGATCACAATCACAATACAGTTCAAATACAATTTACAAAGTGTTAATGGACTAGAATACTAGGTTGCTTCTGTCTCCAGTTAAAATGGATGACACTAAATAACAGCTCTGCAGTAACCAGGGAGTCAATAATGACCCTACAACATTATGAATTAGATTAGGGATTTTAATTAGTGACTGCGGCTCTTACACACCTAATGCTTAGCAGTGGTGATGGTGATTGTTTGAAAAAATGCTTTGAATAGTAGCTAGTTACTTGATCTTTGAAGACATTTTACAGCTATTTAATTGTATTAAACTAATCAAAGTAATTGCTTGTTTAACATAAAAAATTAAAAAATGTCACTGCATAGTATTTTCATAAATTATGTTTTACATCATCCCTCTGAACTGTAAAAGATTAGTAGTTTGGGAGGAACAATTTAGTTTTATTAAATGAAATACATCATGTAACAAATAAAATCATATCTCAATGCAACTTTTCTATGCAACTAGATCTTCAGAGGCCTTTCTCTCTGTAGCCCACAGCCACGCCTTAGCTAATATTTCCTTATCAGCAGGTTACAGCACACCATACATTTATTAGGGAATCCTACCTTGAAATAAGGAAGTTGGAATGAAAGATTGATGAGAAATTGTTCAAAGAGAACCATAGCTCATTGCACAGTAAAGATAAAGCATACCATGAGAGAGAGAGCTGATAATATTCTTCTCCAGATACTTACAACCAAGGACAATGACCACTTCGGACCATGTTAAGGATCTTCACATAGCTTTGAGTTCTTCAGTAGCTGTAATAAATATCACACAGGAGCTGCCTTACTACAGTTTACCTGTAATGTCTCTATAACGTATCCGATTTTCGAAAAATGATGAACAGCAGCAGCCAAGGAATATTAGATGTTTTTCTATAACAGTGATTATGGACATAATACATATTATGCTGCTTATGATCATGTTATTATATTAATAATTATCATTATAGTTAACATAATAATAGAGTTCATTGTGATAAAATGCAGAGTGGTGTGGTTGAAAATACTCTCACTGGATTATATTTCTTAGATTGCTTGTCTCTCTATTTTGCAAAAACATTATTTAGAAAATGTACTCATTCATGTACTTTATAAACATATATTTTTTTTTATGGCTGTGTATGTATGCTCAAGAAGACAAGTGTTCTGGTAGGGAGGCACTTCTGCTTTCCACAGGCACTCAGCTCTGACCTTTCAGATACACCCCTATCATACTGATGATAGAGAAATATATTCTGTACCTTTTCAAGTCTGAAAAAAGCACTGTTTCCTGGACAGAAACTGATGCTTTCTCTGCCTTTGAAAATTGGCTTTTGTTCCGGACAATTCTTATCAAAGCCTTGTATTCCTTTTTATTTGTCTTTTTCTAGACTTAAAGTCATTACTCTGCTCAGATTAAAGAAGATGCTATAATTTTCTTTGTGGTTAGCGAGATCAAAGAAAAATGTTTCCTTGAAGTCTGTTTTACTGGAACTGCTCATCCTGCAATGAACCTCAACAAGTCATTGTTCAACTGGGAAGGCAAAACACAGGTAGTTTGAATACTGAGGTACTGGATACTAAGGTATATATCAGATAACAAAATATTACTAAACATTTAGGATTCAGTGTGTATGTAATGCTCTATAGGCCATCTTAGTGGGAAAAAATATAATACAATTTTATTCATACAGCCATTAATTATATCAAATCCTACGCAATTACAGAGGTTAACTGGGCCACTGTGACAGTAAGAGATTTTTCATGCCAGTAAAAGGATATATTGAGAGACATGTAGGAGTTTCTCTCTGCCATGCTCTGCAGGTCCCCACACTCCATCTTGACGTGAGGGAGACACAGACTGTCCACGGTCACTGGTCCCAGGCCTGATGGGTGAGAGTGGTGGGCCAGGTGGCTGGATGTCACTTTGGACCTCATGGTGATGGCATCCCAGGGCAGCTCCATCGAGTTTGGGGAGGTTCTGTCCATGGATGGGGGCATGCATGGGAGACCTCCGAAGTTAGTGTGTGGCCCGTATTTGAGGAGGTGTTCCAGGATTTGACTGTCATGGAGAGGTGTGCTGTAGTTGAACTGGAATGGAGACTGGTGTAAGGGGTAGGGCCTCTTCACCGTCGGGGTAACTGACCTAAGGGGCGGCTTAAGGACCACTAGAGACAGAGCCTCGGTCTGATCCTCAGGACTGTGAGCCTCACTGCTCTCATAGTACTCCAGAGCCTGGGGTTTGACTGGCTCCTCAGTGTGTGATTGCTCCTGGTTACAGGCTACCTGGCTCTTCCTCTCAGCTCCCATAATGACGTGCTCTGGGGTGTGACACATGCGCTGATGAGGTGACTGGTTGAGTCCCGTGGAGGAGAGTTTCTTGAACACCCTATCTACACTCTCACTCACCGCTTTGGAGAGCTCATGCTTCAGAGTCTCCTGTAGGTTCTTGCCTTCCCTTTGATGTGTCAGATAACTTCTGTATGTCTTCACTCTGTCCTTACAGCCCCCTTTAGCACTGTCATGCTTCCTCTCTAACTCCTCATCCATGTTTATACGGAACATGAACCCAGACTCTTTTCTTGGTGTGGTGTCGTCCTTTTCAGCAGTGCTGGCTGTGCCCGTGTCATCTCTGTCTTCACGCTCAGCGTCTTCCTGGTTATAAACCTGCAAGAACTTCTCCTGGAGCTGTCTCAGGAGCCTCTGCATGCTCTGGAGCTGCACCTTCAGCTTGTGGAACTCTTCATCCTTACTACTGCTGCTGCTGCTACTGCTGCCTCTGTTAGCCGGCGCTGTCGCATTGAGACTGTGCTCCTGATGCTGGGGGAGCCTCTGTTTGCGTTTGTTCTCCCTGTAGGCCTCTCTAGCCTCCCTGGTGTCTGACTCAGCCCTTTCAGTGTCCCCATGGAGCCTACTGTTGGGAGACCCTGCCATGCCTCGGATGATGTTCTCCACACGGGCACGCTTGGCCTGGAGGTGATCACTCAGGTGCCTGTCCTCCTTAGGGCTGACCCTGTTCGAGAGGTTCCTGCCTGGGGATGCAGACTCTGCCGCGCTGTCCTTGGACGAGACACTGCTCTGGTCCTCCTGACTGGAGTCAGCCATAGTGGAGCTGGAGACAGCCGATGTGGGTAGGTAGAAGTGGCTTTCGTCCAGAGCCTTCTTGTTGTGGATGTTTTTGCGCAGGAGGTGAGAGATGATGGATCCATTGGAGTATGAGATTAGAGGCTCATCGTACATGTTTCTGCGGAAGCAGGGGATCATGAACTCAGCCTTGTTATCCTCCAGACCGCCGTCACTGGGGTTGTGCATGTTCTGGTCAGGGAGGCTCAGGTTCATGCTCACTGTGCAACCTTTTTACTAGCTGTGTCAGGACACCTTGGAGTGAGTCAGGATGAGACGACTGGATCACAGACTGCTCTAGAAAAGGAAAGGGGGAAAAAGGAATATACCGTAAATCTCTCATTCAGTACACTATCTATAGCACAGCATATCTCTGAACAGTCTAGCACACTTAACAATATTTTTTATTCATATGGTTATGTTTTGGGGAAAGTAGAAAGCACAAGTGCAAGTTAAACATACAAAACATAGAGCAGAGGACTTGCACCAGAACACTTCGGCTATTAAACACTTCGGTGCTTCTACACCTGCATTACTAGCTGTTTGGGGTTTTAGGCTGGGTTTCTGTACAGCACTTCGAGATATTAGCTGATGTAAGAAGGGCTATATAAAATAAAATTGATTGATTGATTGATAGTAGACAGCTCTCCCTCATTTCTCTATTACATGCCACTTAAATTATATTCAACAGAGTTGATTGAATCTATGTCATTTTGGGGGAAACAATAATCTCATCCTTCCATTATGCTTATGACACCTGTGTTAGGAGCTTAAAACAGTGATGTCCACCACCACAGAAAAAAAAACTATTATTTAAAATAGTATAAAATATAATGCGATAGCCTCAAATTTTTTAAACATTACATTTAATCTGGGATCTTATAATGACTGCCTCAGCTAACAAAGTTGTTATTACATATTTATAGCATGGAATGTCAAATGACCCTCAGATTTATAAGAGAAATCTCTAAGATCTCAAGGCACAGGGGAGTGCACACTTGTGTCTCCCTTTTATCTTGGGTTGGAGATAGTCAATATGAATGATAAAAAGAATAACAAATGTATACTCATGAAATGTATTCTTTAATCAGTATATGAAAGGCAAGAAAAGAGTCTGAAAAACCACACAAAGGTTCAATGTAAATGTAACTGCCAAAATAATGGAAACACTTGAGTAAATGAGGGATACAAAGTATATTGAAAGCTGGTGCTTCCACACTTGTGGTTCCTGAGTTAATTAAACAATTAACATCCCATCATGCTTAGGGTCATGTATAAAAATACTTGTCAGAGAATTATTTTGGCCATTATTTTGGCTACCATGGCTATGCCCCCATAGGATGACAATGTCCCCATCCACAGGGCACGAGTGATCACTGAATGGTTTGATGAGCATGAAAACAATGTAAACCATATGCTATGGCCATCTCAGACAACAGATCTCAACCCAATTGAACACTTATGGGAGATTCTGGAGCGGCGCCTGAGACAGCATTTTCCACCACCATTAACAAAACACCAAATTATGGAATTTCTCGTGGAAGAATGGTGTAGCATCCCACCAATATAGTTCCAGACACTTGTAGAATCTATGCCAAGGTGCATTGAAGCTGTTCTGGCTCATGGTGGCCCAACGCCCCTTTAAGACACTTTATGTTGGTGTTTCCTTTATTTTGGCAGTTACCTGTATATTATTAAGAGGAAAATAAATTAATTAATCTTTTCATCTCTCAATTGCGTAAAATTGTAGTTTCTTAGTAAGTGGATTTTATTCCGATGTGTGGACCATGTATGCATTGTTTTAAAATCTCTGTAAAAACAATAGGTTAAGTTGGCTAGTAAAAATATATCCTGGTGAAAACATGCATGGTTCGAATTGACCACTTATTCACCTTTAACTACACATTACAAATGACAGACTTTCAGTCTATAAAAACAAAACAATGAATTTGTGTATGAGAGATCCACATTTGATATATTTCTATTTCACCTAGTCCTCACACCATAGATCTCTAGTTTTATATAAGTCCAAAATAACCATAAGCCTAGAGCCAATAACATGAATCATTTTTTTCCAATAACAATTTATGAGGGGATAAAACACAATAAAAGCTAACTAAAGAGCATCTTCTGACCACTAGGAGGACAAAACAACAGAAAAATAGAAATACTAGGCATCCTTAATAAACAGTGAAGTCATTCATATTCCACAAACAGCACATATCCCAGGTGTCATAATTTACAGCACATTCCACATTGTATACCTGGTATATGACTGAAGAGCAGATTGATTTACAGTTTGAAGAAGGATTATTTCATAATTATTTCATCTTCTTTATTTGATGGAAACCCTCCTTGCAACTTTTAGTAAGGCTAGTCTCTTTAATATATAGTAAGGTAAGGCTATCTAATATCTCTTATTCTTTAGGCAACTCATGATAAAAGGTACATTATGAAGTACTTTCCTTTGGATCAATCCTAAACGAGGCAAGATATTCTACCATAATACCAAATAGCCTATACATCAATCTGCATGGAAATGACTAAACTATCCATAAAATTATAATCAATATAATCAATATTAATATGTTTTCACAAGACAAGCATTACAAACTGTTACAGTGCAGCTTGTATCTGTAATGAAAAGTAGTCTATATGTGCTCATTGATGATGAGATAAGTTGAGAGTTCTTGTTTATCAAATGTTTGATCAATTAGCCTACCATCACCATAAAATACCAAATAAACGTGCCTTTATTCACTGAATTATTGATAGAAACAAAAAAAAACGTACAGTATTCAACATTGATGAAATCTTTGAAACTAAGGATTTTACATTTTAGTAATTTAGCAGACGCTCTTATCCAGAGCAACTTACAGTTTTAGTGAGTGCATACATTTTTCATACTGGATGCATCTGAGTTATTTAGGATTGGTTGTCATCATGAGCATGTCCCAAAGTAAAAGAACACAAAGCATGCGGACCTTACCTGTTATGTTGAGTAGAGTCGGGTCGGGTTATACGCAGAGTGATGAGATGAGATGAGTGCGGGAGCGACTGTCAATGTATCAAACAGAAACAGAGGCGTGGCCTCTGAGTTGACTCAAACAACTTGGAAAGTGAAAAGAGACAAGCATATAAAGGATTGTCATTCAAAATAACTCTTCAATGCAAATTAGTTGAGCTCAAGTTAGTTGTTTCATATATCATGTTTTCCCCTAATTTACAACAAATCTATGTAGCGGTCTAAGGCACTACATCTCAGTGCTTGAGGCGTTACTACAGACCCCCTGGTTCGATTCCAGGCTGTATCCCAACCGGCGGTGATTGGGAGTCCCATAGGGCGGCACACAATTGGCCCAGCGTCGTCCGAGTTTGGCCGGTGTAGGCCGTCATTGTAAAATAAAATAAAATAAAAATAAAATAAAAATTCTGAGTGGTGAGTTAGAGGACAATTTGCAAGAAAACTGATTATGGAATGGAAAAAAAATCTAGGCTACAATTTGTGGTGAACTCATAGTTTGTTTAGGCACTGACTAGAAGAAATCACATACCATATGTAAAATGTGTGCACGCATTACTGTAAGTCGCTTTGGATAAAAGCGTCTGCTAAATTGAATATCATATGGTCATGTTACCATATTTTAAAAGTTATATTACACATGAATAAACTGTCATAAAAAGACGAATGTATAATCGTTTTATGTAATTATATTTAGCCAAATCTAGATGAATAAATATAAGACATTTTTTATTTATTTTTTATTTCACCTTTATTTAACCAGGTAAGCCAGTTGAGAACAAGTTATCATTTACAACTGCGACCTGGCCAAGATAAAGCAAAGCAGTGCGATAAAAACAACAACACAGAGTTACATATGGGGTAAACAAAACATAAAGTCAAAAATACAACAGAAAATATGTATACATTAAGCTATTTTATTGTAGCTCATTCATTCCCACTCATGCCACTAGCTTTTCCACGGTGAATCCTCTTTGGGACATACTTTGATCACTCCGATCACTCCACTCTTTAGCTGGTTCCTCCCAGTCCCTCACTGCTTCCGCTGGATTTAGCAGTTTTGGGTTTCCACTAGTTACCACAGCCGCAATGTCAAAATGGACTATATCATAAAAATTCATGAAAACAAAAATTAGCAGTGTGGTTAAGGTTAGCGTTAGGTTTAATAAAATCACAAGATACATTTTAGAAATAGGCGGGGTTCATGACTTTGTGGCTGTGGTAACTAGTGACGACCCAGCTTGGTGTGCTGAAGGAGATTCCCTCCCGCGGACAGGTTGCTGTCACTACAGCTACCATGTTATCCCACTCCCGGTGTGTCACCCGGAATTTTGGTCGTTCCATCTCTGTCATTCGTCAGGTAAGCATTATACCATTGGCAAACTTGAGTGTTTTCTGTGATCGCACGGGTAGATTCATCCATGCTGCTGCCAATGCTAACGTTAGCTCGCTAGCTAGAGTGTGGCGCCGCCGGTGCGAGCAGTAGAGGCCATGGTAGGCCTTCTTCGCATTGTCAAGCCAAGGACAGCCTGACACCCTGTTTGGTTCAAACCGATTTTGAATTCTAAAGTAGTCTCTCCCATGTAGCTAATCTGATTTGTTAGCTAACATTTTTGGTTTCACTTGCTAACTTGTTCGTTAGTCAACCAGTGGTTTATTTAGCTAGCTAACTTAGCTAGCTTGCCTCTTGGAAACAATCTGAGGTCATTTGAGAGTTTTGGCTAGCACACATACCAGTAACAATTTGTATAATGATGAAGACTTATATTTAGCCTAGCTAGATACATTTTTATTGAAATTAACTTTACATTGCACATGATGTTCGAATTCCCTCTTCAAAGTTACATCACCCCTCTATTGACTGTCTTAGCAAAAGATAAACAGATCGGTCTGAAGTTGAACTTTCACACACAGATAAGAAAGCCCTCTATTCAATCTATTTTCACTTGGTCATATATTACATTATAGTAGCTAGTTATCCCCTAGTGTAGTAGACCTTATGTTTACATTGTTTCCATGTGTTGAATTCACTGATTGGTCCAACACACATGTATGTTGACCTCCCCCTACCACCACTACACTGACCTTTGACTGGGGAGCTAAAGAACAGTATGTCCCAGTTTGCAATTTCAGAATGTGGGGGAGTGAAAGTTTCACCCCTGCATGTGGACATTGTAAAAACATGATCCTTGGTAACAAACACCTGTTGTTGATTTTATGCATATTCACCCCCTTGTTTTGGAAGTGGGGAATACAGTCAGTGGCATATGATATGAGCCATTTGAGTACTTCAACTTTTTAAAACTATGTCTGTGAATTCTACTGTAAACCACCTGAACAACATCACATCTGGAGTAGATTATTTTGAATTGTTTAATAAACACTTTATATTGATAGCTAACAGGTTGCTGTTCTCTATGACAGGGAAACAATGTCTTGGCACGGCAGGCTGTGTCAGGTGAGTGTGTTTTGAAACTGCATGTACAGTGCATTCGGAAAGTATTCAGACCCCTTGACTGTTTCCACATTTTGTTACATTACAGCCTTATTCAAAAATTGATTTTTTTTTTTTTTTTTTTTTTTTTACCTCAATCTACCTACAATACCCCATAATGACAAAGCAAAAACAGGTTTTTAGACATTTTTGCAAATTTATAAAAGATAAAAAGCAGAAATGTACATTTACATAAGTATTCAGACCCTTTACTCAGTACTTTGTTGAAGCACCTTTGGCAGTGATTACAGCCTCAAGTCTTCTTGGGTATGACGCTACAAGCTTGGCACACCTGTATTTGGGGAGTTTCTCCCATTCCTCTCTGCAGATCCTCTCAAGCTCTGTCAGGTTGGATGGGGAGCGTTGCTGCACAGCTATTTTCAGGTCTCTCCAGAGATGTTAGATCGAGTTCAAGTCAGGGCTCTGGCTGGGCCACTCAAGGATATTCAGAGACTTGTCCCGAAGCAACTCCTGCGTTGTCTTGGCTGTGTGCTTAGGGTCATTGTCCTGTTGGAAGGTGAATCTTCGCCCCAGTCTGAGGTCCTGAGTGCTCTGGAGCAGGTTTTCATCAAGGATCTCTCTGTACTTTGCTCCGTTCATCCTTCCCTCAATCCTGACTAGTCTCCCAGTCCCTGCCGCTGAAAAACATCCCCACAGCATGATGCTGCCACTACCATGCTTCACCGTAGGGATGGTGCCAGGTTTCTTCCAGGCCAAAAAGTTCAATCTTGGTTTCATCAGACCAGAGAATCTTCTTTCTCATGGTCTGAGAGTCTTTAGGGGCCTTTTGGCAAACTCCAAGCGGGCTGTCATGTGCCTTTTACTGAGGAGTGGCTTCCGTCTGACCACTCTACAATAAAGGCCTGATTGGTGGAGTGCTGCAGAGATGGTTGTCCTTCAGGAAGGTTCTCCCATCTCCACAGAGGAACTCTAGAGCTCTGTCCAAGGCCCTTCTCCCCCGATTGCTCAGTTTGGCCGGGCGGCCAGCTCTAGGAAGAGTCTTGGTGGTTCCAAACTTCTTACATTTAAGAATGATGGAGGCCACTGTGTTCTTGGGGACCTTCAATGCTGTAGACATTTTTTGGTACCCTTCCCCAGATCTGTGCCTCGACACAATCCTGTCTCGGAGCTGTATGGACAATTCCTTCAACCTCATGGCTTGGTTTTTGCTCTGACGTGCACTGTCAACTGTGGGACCTTATATAGTCAGGTGTGTGCCTTTCCAAATCATGTCCAATCAATTGAATTTACCACAGGTGGACTCCAATGAAGTTGTAGAAACATCTCAAGGATGATCAATGGAAACAGGATGCACCTGAGCTCAATTTCGAGTCTCATAGCAAAGGGTATGAATACTTATGTAAATAAGGTATTTCTGTTTTTTATTTTTAATACATTTGCAAAAAGATCTAGAAACCTGTTTTCACTTTGTCATTATGGGGTATTGTGTGTAGATTGCAGAGAAAAAAATAATATTTAACCCATTTTAGAACAAGGCTGTAACGTAACAAAATGTGGAAAAAGTCAAGGGGTCTGTATACTTTCTGAAGGCACTGTAAATCACAGTAGTAGAACCCAGCTCTTGCCTGTATGAAGTAGTTTTAGATTCTGCACTAGAAGTGAGTGATTTACTTTTGTCATCTCTGCTGCAGGACTGTCAGCTAGCCGTAGTGTCATAGTCAACAACCCTGCGTAAGTATTATCGATACACCATTGACCTCCGTCTTCTCATTAGAGCATGGCTTCAGCTGTGTTTTAGCCTCGTAATGTGCAGTTGGACTTTCTATATTGACACTGTGTTTATCTGTAGGAAATGCGAAGCCAGGTCCAGCGTCTTCCAAATCAGATACTTCAAGACATCTTCAGCTTGCAGTATGTATCGGCTTCGACTCTTCTCCCTTTATTTGACCCTTGTGATCTGAGCAGTAATGTTATTCTGTATAATACTACAGGAGTTGTATGAAGTCAATATTGTGTGGTCTGTCTTCTAGGGAATGAAGTCATCACAGTAAAGACACCTGCGTTTGCAGAGTCAGTCACAGAGGGGGATGTGAGGTGGGAGAAAGGTACAGTAACTTAGGCTTATTTAGTTTGTGTCTGTTCTTTGGGCTCATTTAGATGTTGGTTGCAGCCGGTAGATATTTCTGTTAGCCACGCTAAATGTAACTCTCTCCTTGCAGCGGTTGGTGACTCTGTCAAAGAGGATGAGGTGGTTTGTGAAATTGAGACGGACAAGGTATGACAGCTCTGGAAGTCTATTGTTTATGGTCACGGAATAACTCACCTTTTGAAATTCAATTTTTACAACAGCCTATATTGTAATAGACTAATAGGGTTGACTGTTTTTTTGTTAATAACAGATCTAAGGATAGTTTGTTGTATCATGCATGGTCTGCAATGGTTTGTCTCGCTCCACAGACATCAGTGCAGGTGCCGTCTCCTGCTGCTGGGGTGATTGAGGAGCTGCTGGTCCCTGATGGGGAGAAGGTCGAGGGAGGACAGGCTCTCTTCAAACTCCGAAAAGGAGGTCAGTACCACTGAGTTTACCAGGTATATGGTCGGCACATCCTCCACTGGTCTGACTTGAGTGTGGCATGTTAATGTTGGAGGACCCAATAAAAAATAATAAAAAATCTTCTAAATTCCATCAATTCAAGACACATGGTAGATGTCGTGTTTACGGAGGGATTAGATTATATTTACCTACACAGTAAACAAATGTGCTATTGTCTAGTGTTAATCTTGCCTGATGTGCATTCTTATAACTTTCTCTCCTCAGCTGTTGCTGCCCAAGCTGCAGAGGCTTCAGCAGTAGCAGTAGCAGCCCCTCCACCCCCTGCTGCTGCCACACCTCCCTCCCCTGCTCCCTCTGCAGTGGGCCCCATCCCCACCACTATGCCCGCCGTGCCACCCGTGCCAGGAGCTGCCATCTCTGCCACACCAGGTTAATCAATCAATCACATTTACTTATAAAGCCCTTTTTACATCAGCAGATGTCACAAAGTGCTTATACAGAAACCCAGCCTAAAACCCCAATTAGCAAGCAATGCAGATGTAGAAGCACGGTGGCTAGGAAAAACTCCCTAGAAAGGCAGGAACCTAGGAAGAAACCTAGAGAGGAACTAGGCTCTGAGGGGTGGCCAGTCCTCTTCTGGCTGTGCCGGGTGGAGATTATAAGAGTACATGGCCATTAAGGCCAGATCATTCTTCAAGATGTTCAAACATTGTTAAGAGAAGAGAGAGAGAGAAGGAAATTAGAGGGAGCATACATGCGTTCACACAGGACACCAGGTAAGACAGGAGAATTACACCAGATAGGACAGACTGACCCTAGCTTAAAGGTTGAGACCGAGTCTGCGTCTCTCACATGGATAGGTAGACCATTCCATCAAAATTGAGCTCTATAGGAGAAAGCCCTACCTCCAGCTGTTTGCTTAGAAATTCCAGGGACAATAAGGAGGCCTGAGTCTTGTGACCGTAGCGTACTTCTAGGTATGTCCCGTGTAGCTCAGTTGATAGAGCATGGCGTTTGCAACGCCAGGGTTGTGGGTTCTATTCCCACGGGGGGCCAGTATGAAAATGTATGCACTCACTAAAAAACTGTAAGTCGCTCTGGATAAGAGCGTCTGCTAAATGACTAAAATGTCAATGTATGTACAGCAGGACCAAATCGGAGAGATGGGTAGGAGCAAGTCCATGTAATGCTTTGTAGGTTAGTAGTAAAACCTTGAAATCAGCCCTAGCCTTAACAGGAAACCAGTGGAAAGAGGCTAGCACTGGAATAATATGATCACATTTTTTGGTTCTAGTGAAGATTCTAGCAGCCGTATTTAGCACTAACTGATGTTTATTTAGTGCTTTATCCGGGTAGCCGGAGAGTAGAACATCGCAGTAGTCTAATCTAGAAGTGACAAAAGCATGGAATAGCTTTTTTTTGCAAAAAAAGTTTCAGATTTTTTGCAATGTTGCGAAAATTGAAAAAAGCTGCCCTTGAAATGTTCTTGATATGTTCATCAAAAGATAGATCAGGGTCCAGAGTAACGTCGAGGTCCTTCACCGTTTTTTTTTAGACGACTCTACAACCATCAAGATTCATTGTTTAGATCAAACAGCAGATCTCTTTGTTTCTTGGGACCTTGAACTAGCATCTCTGTGTGGTCAAGGTTTTTAAAAGTAAAACAATTCCCACCATCCACTTCCTTATGTCTGAAACACAGGCCTCCAGGTTAGGCAATTTTGGAGCTTAGTCTGTAAGCCGGCCACTCAGTGGACTCAATGTCATGAGAGGTATTTAGCCTGACCTGTGTGCACTGTTGATTATGGAAATGGAATAAATCACTTAGCCCTTGCCTGTTGACAGTGACAATTGCTAATGGATAAATGGAGGTGGTGAGGCATTAACAGCTCCTGTTCCCCTGTCTGTCTGACACAGTTTCAGCCATCAAACCCACTGCTGCCCCAGCCGCTGTTGCAGATGGAGGGGGTAAACCAGCCAGGACAGAGCACAGGGTGAGGCATCATAATCAGGAAATACTGCAGTAAAGGACCTAGATTATTCACAATGGTTGAGATCGTAGGTGGTGTTCGTAGAGTAAACACAAATAATAATAATAAACAGTATATGCTAGTATGCATAGCTGTTGTGGCAGTGTTTTAGTTTTTTTCTTCAGATAAAATATTTTGAGAAATTCTTAAAATAGTTTTTTGTTTTTGGTGTGTATTTTCTATCTCAGGTGAAAATGAACCGTATGCGTCTGAGAATCGCCCAGAGACTGAAGGAAGCCCAGAACACCTGCGCTATGTTGACAACATTTAATGAGGTCGACATGAGGTAGGAAATAACAGAGTAGTTGGCCCTCTAGCTGTATTAACATTATTAGAAAGGAAATGGTTCTTAAGGGAGATGATTACTCATCCACCACATATTAAACATTAGCAGTACACTTTCAGTGAAACAGATTCACTTATATTAATGTATACATTTATATTAGGGATTATATATCTTATCTGGAAATATAAATCATGTATCTAAAATAAATGTCTGAATAAAGTCAGGTCAAAAGTAAAGAAATGCTATACTTATCTATGTTATTCAAGCTGAGGCCATACAGACAATGGTTATAGATTGGAATCTGCTCAATAGGAAAACCTGATCCCCTCTTAAACGATGGAATGTAAATATTTGGTTCTAATGTTGGTGAAAACAAAGATAAGATTTGTTAAAACGGGGGCTTTATTAATTTACAAGGAAATGTTAGTGCCCATGTTTGCCCCCTGTGCTGAAGATGACACTTTGAGGATTTCTTTTCTGTGCAAATGTGGGGTGTCAGCTTTCAGCTATTCAGGGGTTTCTGTGCATCTTAATTGAATTGGCATTGATGGTCTGGAGGAAGACTTCCAGGCCTGGGCTCATCTGGAGCTGAAGGAGCAGCCAGAGCAGGAGGCCAGAGCATCTACTGGGGCCCACAGAGACCTGTGCTCTGAGTGGACGAGCTGCCTCAACCGATATGGGCTTTTATGACAGGCCAATAAGATTTGGAGGGTTTGGAAAGTGAAGATTTTTATCGCTTCTTCTCTCCTTTCTCGGAGAGTGCGTGTCTTGGGAGGGGCTAATGCCGTTAGCGGAGAAACCCTAGAGTTTAAACCGGGTTAGAGACAGGAAAACAAACAATTAAAAAGTGAGATATAAGAGCCCTTCTTCATCATACAGAGGAGAAATGAGCAATGGTGTAACATTAGCAGCCCAGTGTCAATAGCACTCAATCACCATGACCTGGAGAAGCTGAACTTTGACAGAAAAATACAGTGCCTTCGGAAAGTATTCAGACCCCTTGACCTTTTCCACATTTTGATACGTTACAGCCTTATTCTAAAATGGGTTAAATAAATAAAAACTCAGCAATCTACACACAATAACCCATAATGACAAAGTGAAAACAGGCTTTTAGAATTTTTTGCACATTTATTACAATTTAAAAACAAGTCTTATTTACATAAGTATTCATACCCTTTGCTATGAGACTCGAAATTGAGCTCAGGTGCATCCTGTTTCCATTGATCATCCTTGATATGTTTCTACAACTTGATTGGAGTCCACCTGTGGTAAATTCAATTGATTGGAAATTATTTGGAAAGGCACACACCTGTCTATATAAGTTCCCACAGTTCACAGTGCATGTCAGAGCAAAAACCAAGTCATGAGGTCGAAGGAATTGTCCGTAGAGCTCTGAGACAGGATTGGGTCGAGGTACAGATCTGGGGAAGGGTACCAAACAATTCTGCAGCATTGAAAGTCCTCAAGAACACAGTGGCCTCCATCATTCTTAAATGGAAGAAGTGTGGAACCACCAAGACTCTTCCTAGAGCTGGCCGCCCGGCCAAACTGAGCAATTTGGGGAGAAGGGCCTTGGTCAAGGAGGTGACCAAGAACCCAATGGTCACTCTGACAGAGCTGTAGAGTTCCTCTGTGGAGATGGGAGAACCTTCCAGAAGGACAACCATCTCTGTAGCATTCCACCAATCAGTTCTTTATGGTAGAGTGGCCAGACGGAAGCCACTCCTCAGTAAAAGGCACATGACAGCCCGCTTGGAGTTTGCCAAAAGGCACCCAAAGACTCTCAGAAACAAGATTCTCTGGTCTGATGAAACCAATATTGAACTCTTTGGCTTTAATGCCAAGCATCACATCTGGAGGAAACCTGGCACCATCCCTATAGTGAATCATGGAATTGAGGAAAAATGAACGGAGCAAAATATAGAGAGATCCTTGACGAAAACCTGCTCCAGAGTGCTCAGGACCTCAGACTGGGGCAAAGGTTCACCTTCTCAAATCAAATTTTATTTGTCATATGCGCCGAATACAACAGGTGTAGACCTTACTGAAATGCTTACTTACAAGCAATGCAGTTTTAAGAAAAATAAGTGTTAAGTAAAAAATTAAAATAATAAAAGAGCAGCAGTAAAATAACAGTCGCTAGGCTATATACAGGGGGTACCGGTACAGAGTCAATGTGCGGGGGCACAGGTTAGTCGAGGTAATTGAGGTAATATGTACATGTAGGTAGAGTTAAAGTAACTATGCATATATAATAAACAGAGAGTAGTAGCAGCGTAAAAGAGGGGGTGGGGGTGGGGAACAATGCAAATAGTTCGGGTAGCCATTTGATTAGCTGTTCAGGAGTCTTGTGGCTTGGGGGTAGAAGCTGTTAAGAAGCCTTTTGGACCTAGACTTGGCGCTCTGGTACCGCTTGCCGTGCGGTAGCAGAGAGAACAGTCTATGACTAGGGTGGCTGGAGTCTTTGACAATTTCTAGGGCCTTCCTCTGACACCGCCTGGTATAGAGGTCCTGGATGGCAGGAAGCTTGGCCCCAGTGATGTAGTGGGCCGTACGCACTACCTTCTGTAGTGCCTTGCGGTCGGAGGCCGAGCAGTTGCCATAGCAGGCAGTGATGCAACCAGTCAGGATGCTCTTGATGGTGCAGCTGTATAACTTTTTGAGGATCTGAGGACCCATGCCAAATCTTTTCAATCCCCTGAGGGGGAATAGGCTTTGTCGTGCCCTCTTCACGACTGTCTTGGTGTGTTTGGACCATGATAGCTTGTTGGTGATGTGGACACCAAGGAACTTGAAGCTCTCAACCTGCTCTACTACAGCCCCGTCGATGAGAATTGGGGCGTGCTCGGTCCTCTTCTTTTTCCTGTAGTCCACAATCATCTCCTTTGTCTTGATCACGTTGAGGGAGAGGTTGTTATCCTGGCCCCACACGGCCAGGTCTCTGACCTCCTCCCTATAGGCTGTCTCATCGTTGTCAGTGATCAGGCCTACCACTGTTGTGTCATCGGCAAACTAAATGGTGTTGGAGTCGTGCCTGGCCATGCAGTCATGGGTGAACAGGGAGTACAGGAGGGGACTGAGCACGCACCCCTGAGGGGCCCCCGTGTTGAGGATCAGTGTGGCAGATGTGTTGTTACCTACACTTACCACCTGGGGGCGGCCCGTCAGGAAGTCCAGAATCCAGTTGCAGAGGGAGGTGTTTAGTCCCAGGGTCCTTAGCTTAGTGATGAGCTTTGAGGGCACTATGGTGTTGAACACTGAGCTGTAGTCAATGAATAGCATTCTCACGTAGGTGTTCCTTTTGTCCAGGTGGGAAAGGGCAGTGTGGAGTGCAATAGAGATTGCGTCATCTGTGGATCTGTTGGGGCGGTATGCAGATTAGAGTGGCTCTAGGGTTTCTGGGATAATGGTGTTGATGTGAGCCATGACCAGCCTTTCAAAGCACTGCATGGCTACAGACGTGAGTGCTACGTGTCGGTAGTCATTTAGGCAGGTTACCTTAGTGTTCTTGGGCACAGGGACTATGGTGGTCTGCTTGAAACATGTTGGTATTACAGACTCAGTCAGGGACAGGTTGAAAATGTCAGTGAAGACACTTGCCAGTTGGTCAGCGCATACGTCCTGGTAATCCGTCTGGCCCTGCGGCCTTGTGAATGTTGACCTGTTTAAAGTTCTTACTCACATCGGCTACGGAGAGCGTGATCACACAGTCGTCCGGCACAGCTGATGCTTTCATGCATGCTTCAGTGTTGCTTGCCTCGAAGTGAGCATATTAGTAATTTAGCATGTCTGGTAGGCTTGTGTCACTGGGCAGCTCGCGGCTGTGCTTCCCTTTGTAGTCTGTAATAGTTTGCAAGCCCTGCCACGTCCGACGAGCGTCGGAGCCGGTGTATTACGATTCAATCTTAGTCCTGTATTGACTCTTTGCCTGTTTGATGTTTAGTCGGAGGGAATAGCAGGATTTCTCCTTGAAAGCGGCAGCTCTACCCTTTAGCTCAGTGCAGATGTTGCCTGTAATCCATGGCTTCTGGTTGGGGTATGAAGCCAGTGACTGATGTGGTGTACTCCTCAATGCCATCGGAAAAATCCCTGAACATATTCCAGTCTGTGCTAGCAAAACAGTCATGTAGTTTAGCATCTGTGTCATCTGACCACTTCTTTATTGACCGAGTCACTGGTGCTTCCTGCTTTAGTTTTTGCTTGTAAGCAGGAATCAGAAGGATAGAGTTATGGTCAGATTTGCCAAATGGAGGGCGAGGGAGAGCTTTGTACGTGTCTCTGTGTGTGGAGTAAAGGGGGTCTAGAGTTTTTTTCCTCTGGTTGCACATTTAACATGCTGGTAGAAATGAGGTAAAAACGGATTCAAGTTTCCCTGCATTAAAGTCCCAGGCCACTAGGAGTGCCACCTCTGGATGAGTGTTTTCCTGTTTGCTTATGGCCGTATACAGTTCATTGAGTGCGGTCTTAGTGCCAGCATCGGTTTGTGGTGGTAAATAGACAGCTACGAAAAATATAGATAAACTCTCTTGGTTAATAGTGTGGTCTACAGCTCATGAGATACTCTACCTCAGGCGAGCAAAACCTTGAGACTTCCTTAATATTAGATTTCGTGCACCAGCTGTTATTTACAAATATACACAGACTGCCACCCCTTGTCTTACCGGAGGCAGCTGTTCTATCTTGCCGATGCAGCGTATATCCCACCAGCTGTATGTTATCCATGTCATCGTTCAGCCACGACTCGGTGAAACATAAGATATTACAGTTTTTAAATGTCCTGTTGGTAGGCTATACGTGATCTTAGTCTATTTTGTTATCCAATGATTGTACGTTGGCTAATAGGACTGATGGTAGAGGCAGATTACGCACTCGACGTCTGATCCTTACAAGGCACCCCGACCTACGTCCCCGATATCTGTCTCTTTCTCATGTGAATGACGGGTATTATGGGCCATATCGGGTGTCTGAAGAAAATCCTTTGCGTCCGACTCGTCCAGTACGAGGTGAGTAATCGCTGTCCTGATATCCAGAAGCTATTTTCGGTCACAAGAGACGGTGGCAGAAACATTATGTACAAAATAAGTTAAAAATAACGTGAAAAAATACACACAATAGCACAGTTGGTTAGGAGCCCGTAAAACGGCAGCCATCTCCTTCAGCGCCATTCTGATAACTATCCTAAGCACACAGCCAAGACAACGCAGGAGTGGCTTCGGGACAAGTCTCTGAATGTCCTTGAGTGGCCCAGCCAAAGCCCTGACTTGAACCCAATCAAACATCTCTTGAGAGACCTGAAAATAGATGTGCAGCAATGCTCCCCATCCAATCTGACAGAGCTTGAGATGATCTGCAGAGAGGAATGGGAGAAACTCCCCAAATACAGGTGTGCCAAGCTTGTAGCGTCATACCCAAGAAGACTTGAGGCTGTAATCACTGCCAAAGGTGCTTCAACAAAGTACTGAGTAAAGGGTATGAATACTTATGTAAATGTAATATTTCCGTTTTATTTAATTAATTTTTTTAAATTTCTAAAAACCTGTTTTTGCTTTGTCATTATGGGGTGTTGCGTGTAGATTGATGAGGAGAAAAAATAATTTAATAAATTTTCGAATAAGGCTGTAACGTAACAAAATGTGGAAAAAGTCAAGGGGTCTGAATACTTTCCGAATGCACTGTATGTATTGTTTTTAGGCTTGGTTGAAAAGATTGAGAGAGTAATGCATGTTTGTGCTGTCCATCAATATCAGAGATGTCTATGAAAAATGTATTTCAGTATTGTCGATTTATTTAGTACATATACTGGGTGTTGGTTAGGACAGCAGCATTCTGACTTGGTCTAGTTTCTGTCCACAGCAACATCAGTGAGATGAGGAAGGCCTACAAAGACGCTTTCCTGAAGAAACACAACATCAAGCTGGGCTTCATGTCTGCCTTTGTCAAGGCTTCAGCATACGCTCTGATGGACCAGCCTTCCGTCAACGGAGGTATGCTTTCCTTTACCCAAAGTCACTTTAACTTGTCATATCAATCTGAATATGGCAAAACAAATGTAGCATCCACTGGTATCAGGCGTATTGTGGATAAGAACAAGAACGCAATTTAAGTTTTTGCCTCTTACATAGACAAACTTCAGAACCACATTGTAGTTATGTACTCCACCAAGGCCTCTCTGGCCTATTTAAACTAGCCACAGCCAAGGAGGTTGTGGCTAAAATTGTCTGTGGGTTTCCCCTCCCACAGACAGAAAAAACACTATATGCTTCAAGGAAGTGAATCATAGAAGCTAAAGCAATATTTAAAGTTAATTAGTTACAGTATTTTAAATGTTTAAAACCTATTTTCACACCTTTTCTCTTTTTAGTAATTGATGACACCACCAAAGAGATTGTGTACAGGGACTACGTAGACATCAGTGTGGCTGTAGCAACACCAAAGGTAATGCCAATGTTTGGCTATTCACTTTTAACACATTTACAACAGGGCTAATATACATGAACCGAAAATCTGAATATCTCATTCGTCCTGTCTCCCAGGGCCTGGTGGTGCCTGTGATACGTGGAGTGGAGGGAATGAATTTCACTGACATCGAGAAGACCATCAATGAGCTGGGGGAGAAAGTAGGAGAACAAGGATATGCTCTGTTTCGCTGTACTTTGTTGTGCATTTTCTAAGTTGATGTTGATTGCAGGCCCGTAAGAATGAGCTGGCCGTGGAAGACATGGATGGAGGCACCTTCACCATCAGCAACGGTGGCGTATTTGGATCC
This sequence comes from Coregonus lavaretus, assembly GCF_964263955.1. Lineage (NCBI taxonomy): Eukaryota > Metazoa > Chordata > Actinopteri > Salmoniformes > Salmonidae > Coregonus > Coregonus lavaretus. The sequence continues at coordinate 22,948,071 of NC_140005.1, read as the reverse complement.
ATGTTTGGCACGCCCATCATCAACCCTCCGCAGTCTGCCATCCTGGGCATGCATGGCATCTTCGACAGGCCAGTGGCCATCGGGGGCAAGGTGGGTGTTGGCTCTGTTCTGTAGACTTTGAATTACTCCATATATTATACTCATATCTCAGGAGACCCCCTTATCAGATGTGGAATAGAGACAGGAAGCATTATTTGTTTGTCTCTGAAGCTCTTCCTCCTCTGCTGCAGGTGGAGATCCGCCCCATGATGTACGTGGCTCTGACATATGACCATCGGCTCATCGATGGCAGAGAGGCGGTCACCTTCCTGCGTAAGATCAAGGCTGTGGTAGAAGACCCCAGAGTGCTGCTCCTGGACATGTGAGCCAGCCTCTCCGCAGTCACAACAAACCACCCTACCGCCCTTCACACACAGTGGCTATACCCTTCCTCCTGATGACATTTATTGTTGGTTAACTAGACAAAGGGATACTTGAAGAGAGCGAAAGGTGCATTGGACTTATTGCATGGGCTGAAATAGTGAAAGAATTTATGCTAAATGTTCTATATGTCTGGAGATGGAGAGGGTGTTGTACAACTCAAAGCACCATTTGCCATTTTCTACCTACAATAAATATTTGTCAAATAATTGTAATATAAATGGCAAAAAAAAATTGCTTAGTTATGTATTCATTTATTTTTGCTGAGAAAATAACAATTGTAACTTATCATAAGATGGACTTCAAACAGTGAACACTATCGCCTAAGATGTGGTACATGGGACAGGTTTTTATGCTTTGTTACACTGATGAAATCACAGTGGGTCCTTTAAAAAAAAATCTGATTCACGCACACCCTAAGAAAAGTATTTAACAAAATCTTAACCATCTTTTTTGTTGTATACTGTTTACACAGACACTTGCCTTTTTTACAGAATGCTCTCAAAATGACTGATGATAACAATAATTCAGAAACCAGGTGGCTGTTGTGGTTTAAAATAGATGCTGCCAGGGCTTGGAAGCTAAAATAAACATTTAAAAGAAGCATGCCAGTGACAAGCCACTACACAAGTCAGTTTCAAGTTTTAATTTCACATGCTCAAGTCAGGAAGTGGGTAGACTGTCTGAGCTGTGGTAGACATTTCTAGTCATAAAGCTCATGTACAGATGACCAAGCAAAAATGCCCACCATGAGTGTGTTTCAAAGACAAGCGCTGCAACGAGGCATTGCTTCTTTTTATTAACCTCATTGTTGAAGCTGTTTATCACAGCCATTGGCTGACGGTCCAAAAAGTATTTGTGTAGTCAATGTTTGACAATGAAAAACATTTCATGCTTGGTGATAAGGATGATATGCATGGATATACACTGAACAAAAATATAATCGCAACATGCAAGAATTTCAAATATTTTAACATAATCAACCAATTGAAATATATTCATTAGGTCCTAATCTATGGATTTCACATGACTGGGAATACAGATATGCATCTGTTGGTCACAGATACAGTACCTTTAAAAAAAAGGTACGGGCGTGGATCAGAAAACCAGTCAGTATCTGGTGTGACCACCATTTGCCTCATGCAGTGCAACACATCTCCTTCACATAGAGTTGATCAGGCTGTCGATTGCGCAAACCCACAGTTTCATCAGCTGTCTGGGTGGCTGGTTTCAGACGATCCCGCAGGTGAAGAAGGATGTGGAATTCCTGGGCTGGCATGGTTACACGTATTTTGCGGTTGTGAGGCCGGCTGGTCGTACTGCCAAATTCTCTAAAACAACGTTGGAGGCGGCTTATGGTAGAGAAATTAACATTAAAGTCTCTGGCAACAGCTCTGGTGGACATTCCTGCAGTCAGCATGCCAATTGCACGCTCCCTCAAAACTTAAGACATCTGCGGCATTGTGTTGTGTGACAAAACTGCACATTTTAGAGTGGCCTTTTATTGTCCCCAGCGCAAGGTGCACCTGTGTAATGATCATGCTGTTTAATCAGCTTCTTGATATGTCAGGTGGATGGATTATCTTGGCAAAGGAGAAATGCTCACTAACAGGAATGTTAAATTTAAAAATCACAACATTTGAGAGAGATACGTTTGTGCGTATGGAATATTTCTGGGGGCTTTTATTTCAGCTCATGAAACATGGGACCAACACTTTACATGTTGCGTTAATATTTTTGTTCAGTATATTAATAACAGAAGTACCCCGAAAGTCAGCTGATAAAGAGTACACTTTAGTCTTTAAAACATCTTGCCCTACCATATGTCAAAAGGCCAGGTGAGGTTTACACTAGCCTCTGTCATTCAAACATGGAGGTTGGTTGTTGCAGGGTTATTTTAGCCACAAGGGGGCAGTGGCTGCATTCAGGCCAGACACACAGGTAGTCTGTTGGCATGTTAACTCGACAGTGCCTTCCAGGAGACACCATTGAAGAAGGGGTGACACTTGATGTCACTCACACCACCGCCTCCAGAGCCCAAACGATAACCAGCATCAAACTGCAGCAGCTGTGGAACATACAATAGTCACTCATTCAGAAAGATATGAGTTTGTACAATGTGTGTGGCTGTGTGTATCTGTGGTAGCAGGCTAGCAGCAAGTGTTTATATGTTTACGGTACTTAAAGTACAGGCCACATGGGTGTGTAAGGGGACACAGGCCTTACCTCAGTGAGCAGGGAGGCGGCTGCAGTACTCAGGTGGTCTGGGATCAGGAGCTGGGTGTGAGAATGCACCCTGGCTGGGTGGAACTGCCACAGGGGCTGGAGGCACAGGAACAGGCATACAGTTTCATTAAACAACCATGCCTAGATAATGACACCAACAACAGATATACATTATCAACAGGCCTAGTGGGCAGCATTGTCATTAATCTATACAGGTTTGGATTTACTACAGAGATCATGGAAAAACAGATTACCGGTATTCAATAGAATGTTGTTTACCATTCCAGTAAGAAGTTCAATCAGCAATGCCCCCAGACTCCACCAATCACAAGCCTCTGTGATTTTGGACACACCTCCAATCTCTGTTGGCCAACAACAAACAGAACTTGTTATTCACAGATTTATTAATGGATCAAACAAAATGTCTGACTCTCACCACTAGATGGCACTTTATATCTAGGGTAGGAACCCTATGTGTAACTGTTGTAACATGTGACATTGAAAAAGTGTTTTCACCTGGGGCACAGTACATCTGTTCCATAGCTTTAGAGTTGATTTCTGACTGAACTTCACTCCACTGGCCAAAGAATGTCAGGCAGACCTTTCCTAGTGAGAAACATGACATTATGTCACAATCAAAGTTAGTTGAATTTTCAAGACTCATGCCAAAAACAGAGACCAACAACAGGTTAAAGTGATTTAGGTGACTAACCATTGCTGGTGAGCAGGATATTCTTTGGGTTGAGGTCTCGGCACACCACACCTTGCTGGTGAAGACTTTCCAGGGCCAGGAGGATCTGAGCCCCCAACAGACGCACCTCTGCCTCAGGCAGCCCCCAGCAGCCCTGCCTGGCCTTGTCTTTCCCTCTGGAGGCCTTGCCTGGGAACTTGGGTAGGTGGCACCAGCCATCCACCTCAATGATCTGATCCTCACCCTGTCCATCCGATCCCTCTGACTTTAGGAAAGCATCCATGTCCCCCTTCCGACACTGTGGGGAGGCCCCTGTGGGGTCATGGGTGTTGGGGTAATATAGTGATCCTTTCTCTCGGGGGATGTCCTTACTCACAGGGCTCAGCAGCTCCCAGCCCTCCTCTACCTCCTCCCCTGGCTCTCTGCCAGGAGGCCCCACATGATACTTCACCCCTGTGAGGGCCAGAGAGGTGCCTGGCTGGGTCCCCCGCTGTGTCCCTGTACTGTGACAGTGAGAGACTGAAGGGTGTTGAGAGTTCCCTGAGGATGTCCTCATGAGCTTCAGCTTGTCTACTGTAGAGGGGGACACATCTCTGCCAGGCTGGGAAGTCTCTGTGCCCCTGGTTACTGAGTTTACCTTCTCCTCCTGCCCTCTCCCCTGGTGTGTGTCTGTCACCATGCTCACAGTGTTCTCAAGTTCTCTACCTGAAACACTGTCTTGGTGAGAGCCATTGGTAGTCAAAGTTTCTCTCTCACTAACCTGGCTTTGATTATGGAGGGGTAATTGCAATGTAGTGGGAACATACCTTTTCTGTGAATATAAACTGATAGAATGATTCTTGAAGTTCACTGTTGACCCTGCACCACCAGAAGAGGTCTGAGTTGTTTGAGGTACAGATTTACCTGCAGCTATATTGGAGTCAGTATCAGTCTCTGCATAGGGGGCTGAACTCTCACAGTTACAAGTCAGATCAGCCTTCCACACCATGTCGAAATCCGAACTGGATTCAATTTTTTCTGTTCCAGTCGCCTTCCCAGAGGGCTCAGAGGTGACATCAGGAGCCTGATCGATGCACGGATGACCATAGAGAGCAAGTTTGTCCTGAGTTTTAGAGTGCAAACACTGACTGAGGCCTGTTGGATGGAAATGGGGACTGGTGTCTGTCCTCATTGGCCTAGATAAGTAGGGCTGTGTCGCCGGAGCGTGTGGCGCTGCAGACCTGGAATTGTTCTGCAGGCAGCCTGTCTCCTCACAGTAGGAGTGGGTCCTGCAGCTCTCCAGGCGTTGCTGAGCCTCGTGCCAGGATGCAGGGGAGTCTGTGTCTGGGCTCTCCTCGCTCTCCCTCTCCAGGAGAGGGGTTGTCCATGTGCCCCCTCTGTCATTCTGCTGGTAGTCTGAGCTGATGGTAGGGGAGGTATAGCTGTTCTTCAGTTTGATCCTGTGCTGGCTGGGACTGGAGCATTCTGGGTGCTCCTTGGCTCGGTCGTTCCTGACCTTGTGCAGTTTGGAGAAAAGCTTCCCACCTACAGATTATAGAAAAGTCAATACATCAGACAATAGTTGTTTTTCTTCATTTTAATTCAGCTATCTTTTCTACTCTCTATGGCATCCTTGACCGAAAATGGCTGAAGATTGCAGCCATCAGCAAAAAATGAAAACTGTTGGTCCACTGCCTTTGCATGACTATAGGCTAGGTAAGAGCATCAGCTAAATCTCCCATACTGCAGGGCTGGCAGGCAGAACCTGTGTTCAGCTCACCTTGAACATGCTCCAGATGCAGGTACACAGCGTCCTCACTGACATAGTACCTCAGCAGCTTCACCATGAAGGGGACCCCCTGGGGGATGATAGTGGGCTGGTCCCGGCTCTCCCAGCTCGACTTGGGCAGGCTCTGTGAGGACACAGAGAACAACACACATATTACTATGCTGTTATTACCTTTGTCAAAATACAACTTATCACTACTGTAATACAAATTATTTTCAGTCTAGGCTTAATTAAGTCTATGGTTAATTTATCTAAAAACGAATCTCTCTACAAAAGCTGTCTCTACCAGTGCCTAGATAGATAGCATCTTCTCTGAGACCTACGCCTTAGCCACCCCTGCTACAGCATGTTCCAATAGCAACTCTCTGGTTACAGAAATGGGAGGTGCATTTGCACTAAGAGGGTCAAAGTAGAGGGCTTTTAGCCAGATCAATGGAGAAGGATACTCAGGGAGACAAGGCTGATAGTATTCCCATCAACTGGGCTGCCACAGAATGGCTGGCAGGGATCCAGACAGTACAACAGCCATCTGTGCACTGGATATGCATCTACACAGATATACATTTTACATTTAGCAGACACTCTTATCCAGAACAACTTACAGGAGCAATTAGGGTTTAGTGCCTTGCTCAAGGGCACATCAACAGATTTTTCACCTCGTCGGCTCGGGGATTCAAACCAGCAACCTTTCAGTGACTGGCCCAACGCTCTCAGCCGCTAGGCTCCCTGCACTACATGTGTACTCTGTCATTCTGCCCTGCCACCCTCCCCCCTGACATACTGTATTGGTAGTGTTGAGGCATAAGTACTTACTTTAACAACACATTTCTCCTTGGTAATCAGGCTTTGGACAATCAGGACCTTGGGGAGAAGACATATTTTATGTTAGTTTAAATAGAGCTGAGAATAAATTGAGTAGTTTGTTATTAGATGGTTATGACAGTTTTGGGACAAATTCATATTTGCAAAGATAAGCATCATGGTTCACTGGATCTATAAGACATGGTTAATAAAGGGGTAACTACAGCCAGGATGTCTGTTCAAGAGATGATCATCAGCTGTAACAACCAGGATGTCTGTTCAAGAGATGATCATCAGCTGTAACAACCAGGATGTCTGTTCAAGAGATTATCATCAGCTGTAACAACCAGGATGTCTGTTCAAGAGATTATCATCAGCTGTAACAACCAGGATGTCTGTTCAAGAGATGATCATCAGCTGTAACAAACAGTTCAAGTATACTCCGTCTGGTTGAGAGCAGTGGGTGTAAAAACCTCCCTACCTTATCGATGATCCCCACCACTTTACACATCTCTAGATCCTCCACTGGGGAACTCAGGTGTCTGATTGGCCGGAATCTCAGACTACTGTAACCCTGGTGATAAAAAGAGATTACAGCACAGATGTCAGCAATGTGGACACGTGTTTGTGTTGAATTCACATCAAAGTGCTTCTACTCTGGGATTAGTTACAATCTTAGGACAGATATTAGAATGTTACATAAGAGAGAGGAGGGAGAGAGAGCGCCCAGCCGTCCAGTGCGAGCCACCCTGGCAGATATAATGTGATCTCCCCCCGGTCGGGTGTAGTGTAACAGTTGTAACAGAGGGGATGTTGTGCTGCTCTGTAGCCAACATCCAGAGACTGTTAGCAGCACAGACTGATTACTCTGAAGATGTGACTCCGGCTTTCCCAGAAGGAAATGATTCAGAGTGGTGGACATATAAATAGCATATCAACCAACTCTTCAATAAACAGACTAGACATATAAATCAATACAGGAGTGAAAAGCTGGAAAATGAGTGCCCAGTATCATTGAGTAACACGGATGGTCAGAGCGGGTTGATACCCATTCATAAGATGTGCACAGTATTATGGAATGTTAGTCTTGTCAAGGGAGGGTTTACTGTAAAATGTAATCTTCTTACCCCTAAGTGAGAGTTCCCCTTCCCCAGGTTGTCCTGCAGGTGGGAGATAAAGATTTCCTCTGCCCTCTTTAGATACTGAGTAGTCTTCCTCTTCACTGCCTCCCGGCGCTCCTTGTTAGGGTCAACTGGAAGACAGACCAACCTTAGATTTCTCTCCCCCTCACACAGAGAGGGAGAGAAACCTCACTTCACTAAACTCAAATCAACTCACAGGGATTGACATTAAGGGTTGCCCTATTATATAAGAATTCCAGTAGCCTAAAACTCATCTTTCTCATTCCTCCACATTGTTTAACCTAAGTGAATTTATGGCATTTATGCCAGTCAGACAAGCTGAGCCTGCTCTGAGATTTTTTTTACTGATAACAACCAAATACAAAGAATTCCAGTCCTGATCTTTCTGATCCCTCCCCTATGGGGTCTTTGGCCTGGTTTGCTAACTACCACTCTCAAAGAGTGCAGTGTATAAAGTCAGAACATCTACTGTCTCAGCCACTGCCTGTCACCAAGGGAGTACCCCAAGGCTCGATCCTAGGCCCCACGCTCTTGTCAATTTACATCAACAATATAGCTCAGGCAGTAGGAAGCTCTCTCATCCATTTACAGTGGGGGAAAAAAGTATTTAGTCAGCCACCAATTGTGCAAGTTCTCCCACTTAAAAAGATGAGAGAGGCCTGTAATTTTCATCATAAGTACACGTCAACTATGACAGACAAATTGAGGAAAAAAAATCCAGAAAATCACATTGTAGGATTTTTTATGAATTTATTTGCAAATTATGGTGGAAAATAAGTATTTGGTCACCTACAAACAAGCAAGATTTCTGGCTCTCACAGACCTGTAACTTCTTCTTTAAGAGGTTCCTCTGTCCTCCACTCGTTACCTGTATTAATGGCACCTGTTTGAACTTGTTATCAGTATAAAAGACACCTGTCCACAACCTCAAACAGTCACACTCCAAACTCCACTATGGCCAAGACCAAAGAGCTGTCAAAGGACACCAGAAACAAAATTGTAGACCTGCACCAGGCTGGGAAGACTGAATCTGCAATAGGTAAGCAGCTTGGTTTGAAGAAATCAACTGTGGGAGCAATTATTAGGAAATGGAAGACATACAAGACCACTGATAATCTCCCTCGATCTGGGGCTCCACGCAAGATCTCACCCCGTGGGGTCAAAATGATCACAAGAACGGTGAGCAAAAATCCCAGAACCACACGGGGGGACCTAGTGAATGACCTGCAGAGAGCTGGGACCAAAGTAACAAAGTCTACCATCAGTAACACACTACGCCGCCAGGGACTCAAATCCTGCAGTGCCAGACGTGTCCCCCTGCTTAAGCCAGTACATGTCCAGGCCCGTCTGAAGTTTGCTAGCGTGCATTTGGATGATCCAGAAGAGGATTGGGAGAATGTCATATGGTCAGATGAAACCAAAATATAACTTTTTGGTAAAAGCTCAACTCGTCGTGTTTGGAAAACAAAGAATGCTGAGTTGCATCCAAAGAACACCATACCTACTGTGAAGCATGGGGGTGGAAACATCATGCTTTGGGGCTGTTTTTCTGCAAAGGGACCAGGACGACTGATCCGTGTAAAGGAAAGAATGAATGGGGCCATGTATCGTGAGATTTTGAGTGAAAACCTCCTTCCATCAGCAAGGGCATTGAAGATGAAACGTGGCTGGGTCTTTCAGCATGACAATGATCCCAAACACACCACCCGGGCAACGAAGGAGTGGCTTCGTAAGAAGCATTTCAAGGTCCTGGAATGGCCTAGCCAGTCTCCAAATCTCAACCCCATAGAAAATCTTTGGAGGGAGTTGAAAGTCTGTGTTGCCCAGCGACAGCCCCAAAACATCACTGCTCTAGAGGAGATCTGCATGGAGGGGCCAAAATACCAGCAACAGTGTGTGAAAACCTTGTGAAGACTTACAGAAAACGTTTGACCTGTGTCATTGCCAACAAAGGGTATATAACAAAGTATTGAGAAACTTTTGTTATTGACCAAATACTTATTTTCCACCATAATTTGCAAATAAATTCATAAAAAATCCTACAATGTGATTTTCTGGATTTTTTTTCCTCATTTTGTCTGTCATAGTTGACGTGTACCTATGATGGAAATTACAGGCTTCTCTCATCTTTTTAAGTGGGAGAACTTGCACAATTGGTGGCTGACTAAATATTGTTTCCCCCACTGTATATGCAGATGATACAGTCTTATACTCAGCTGGCCCCTCCCCGGATTCTGTGTTAAATGCTCTACAACAAAGCTTTCTTAGTGTCCAACAAGCTTTCTCTGCCCTTAACCTTGTTCTGAACACCCCCAAAACAAAGGTCATGTGGTTTGGTAAGAAGAATGCCCCTCTCCCCACCGGTGTGATTACTACCTCTGAGGGTTTAGAGCTTGAGGTAGTCACCTCATACAAGTACTTGGGAGTATGGCTAGACGGTACACTGTCCTTCTCTCAAGACATATCAAAGCTGCAGGCTAAGGTTGAATCTAGACTTGGTTTCCTCTAATCGCTCCTCTTTCACCCCAGCTGCCAAACTAACCCTGATTCAGATGACCGTCCTACCCATGCTAGATTACAGAGACGTAATTGATAGATTGGCAGGTAAGGGTGCTCTCGAGCGGCTAGCTGTTCTTTACCATTCGGTAAATCAGATTTGCCACCAATGCTCCTAATAGGACACATCAATGCACTCTATACTCCTCTGTAAACTGGTTATCTCTGTATACCCGTCGCAAGACCCACTGGTTGATGCTTATTTACAAAACCCTCTTAGGCCTCACTACCCCTATCTGAGAAACCTACTGCAGCCCACATCCTCCACATACAACACCCTTTCTGCCAGTCACATTCTGTTAAAGGTCCCCTATGCACACACATCCCTGGGTCGCTCCTCTTTCCAGTTCACTGCAGCTAGCGACTGGAACGAGCTGCAAAAAACACTAAAACTGGACAGTTTTATCTCCATCTCTTCATTCAAAGACTCAATCATGGACACTCTTACTGACAGTTATGGCTGCTTCACGTGATGTATTGTTGTCTGTGCCCAATAATGTTTTTACCATGTCTTGTGCTGCTGCCATGTTGTGTTGCTACCATGTTGTTTTCATGTTGGGTTGCTACCTTGCTGTGTTGTCGTGTGTTGCTGCCATGCTATGTTGTTGTCTTGGGTCTCTCTTTATGTAGTGTTGACTCGTTGTGATGTGTGTTTGGTCCTATATTTATATATATATATATATATATAATTTTTTTATCCCTGTCCCCGCAGGAGGCCTTTTGCCTTTTGGTAGGCCGTATTGTAAATAAGAATTTGTTCTTAACTGACTTGCCTAGTTAAATAAAGGTTAAATAAGAAAAAAGAAAAAAAAGAATGTGTAGGTAAAAGGCCGGCAATACTGGAAGGCATTTCTGCGTGTAAATAGCCTATTGCCATTTTCAGGCAGGTGATCATAATCTTCAGGCAACCAAAGAATACTCCTGACTTGCTGGATGGGCAAGTGCCTTTCAGACTTTAATGTCAACCCCTGACTCATATAATTCAAAAGCGTTTGTTTTACCTACTTCACTAAAACAGCAGAGGAAAGAGCAGAATAATATTCAGCATACTTTGCCAGTATGGAAATCTCTCGCTGACCTTGGCTTTCTGACTTCCTGTTTTTCATAGGAATGATTTAATTCTGCTTTTCAATGGATGAATCATGGACGGACAAATCCACATGTTCCTGTTTCATGCCGCGTGACTTGTTCTCACAGTGTTGAGTAGCTGATCTATTCAATATCACCCTAACCAGAACCCTGCATGTTGATAGAATACAGTACAGTACAGTAGATTTACCACTGTACCTTGAACTCCATTGAGCAGCAGGTCAACCCCATTCTTGTAGTAGCTGAAGGCAGCCTCATAGTCTTCATTGACCTCCCTGTCCAGAGCCATGCGGATCTGCTTGGCTGCCTCCACCAGGTAGTCTCTCTTGGCCATGGCTGTCCTGTCTGTCCTGGCTTGACTCTGTGGAGGTCCAGACGGGCCTAGCAGCCACACAACAGACCTGGTTAAAGGAGTGTACTGTAGGAACGTCCTAGGAGGAATCATAACACGACCAGCCACCGCTAAGACTTTACTCTCTTTAAGGGAAGTTCCAAAGAATAATCCTTATTCTGGTGGTGAATGATTGATCAAATCTCCAGAGGTGGTAACTGCCGAAAACCAAGAGTCAATATTTCTCAGGGCTACAGTAAATCCCTTAACTAGTCACTTGTCTGAGAAAAACATGACAGCAAAGCACAAAACAGAGAGTAATGTGAAAGTAATGTGACCAATAACAGACTGTTTCTGTTCTTCTCCATGCTATCGTTAGATCATAAACATGTGGAGTAAGTTGTCTCACCTTTGCTCCCTGGTCCTGTCAGCAGTGGGACTCATCACTGGCAGCAGTCAGTCGGCTCACTGGGGGGTTATCCTCCTCCACTTGAAGGTTAAAGTCTTTATTGACGAACATGACGATACGAACCTGGGTAATCAGAGAGTTTGGTTCAACTTCAGCAGAGCACAGAAACTGAGTATGAGTGTGCTGCTCCTGTATTATTGGTGATGAATGAACAGACACTGTCAGTGCTGCTGCGGTGGCCGAGGAACGATGACTCGGAGTGCTTAACTGCCTGATGTCCACTCACTCATGTCAGATTAAATACATATAGGAAAGCTGTGGGCAGATCCCTGTTGTCAGAGGACTTATAAATGCTAATGTATTGCAATACCACAAATGTGCACTATGAAAATGTGCTGATGCCTTACTACAGTACAATTGTGACATGGGGTTAGCTCTGTATACACACCCACACACATACACTCATTATCATCCCTCATACAGTCTGATGAGGGGAAGTCAAGCCAAGTAGCACTGCAGCACCCTAGTGTGTCTGTCGTTGAGAATCCACACAGCAATAACATGCAGTCAGCCTCCTGCAGTATTCCCATGATACATGCACCAACATCCTTGATACCAATGACAAACATATCATGTGAACATAGAGACAAGCCAGAACACACAAGATTCACAATGGAATAATCACATTTGTTTGTCTCGAATGGATAAATGCTTGCATAATACACACATCATGGTCGCCACACGACAGACAGGGATGCTATAGCATATAATAAGCCACTGTTATGAAACACAGCCATCTGCATTCTCTCTCAATCCTCCCTCACACTGCTATTTCAGCATCCCTGATCTGGCCCTCCTTAGAGGGGGAGGCAGGCTAGAATAGATCTAAAAATCAGTGCTGCTGCACACACACACACACACCACTACATATATACATATATATTCTACCTACCTGATGTGATCAGAGCATGCCCTGGACCCACCGCCCCAGCAGCTGCCTGCATCCTCAGCAGCCGACCTCCCTTCACAGATCTCAGGAAAAGGAGGGCGCTCATCTAGGCTGCCTATTGGCTTGCGATGATGTCACTAAGGGTACCATTTGCCACAAGGCCTTCACTTCCCCCCTCCCATCCTGACAGATGCAAGATTTAAAAAGACAGTGCTATCTTTGTCTTGCTGTGTCTCCAGACCTATTTTTCTATTTCAGATAGATTTTGCAATATGTTACAGTATGTTATAGTATAATGTTGTATGAAAATGTGAATGAGTCAATGGATTTGTACAACAATTACCTGAAACCGTAAGAATAAAACAATGTGCATGGTTCATTGTTGTATATGTAGTGGGTGGATACTATGTGGGTCTCACCCTGCCTGGTTAGTGTAATCTGCTCTGACTTGGTCCTCAGTACCAGATGGAGCCAGCTTCTTGCTGGAGCACAAAGAACAACCCCAGGGGAGGGCTTGCTTACAGAGGAGCTGGGCGGAAGCCCCAGCCTGAGCCAAAGGAGGGGAGAGGGGAGGGGGAAGGGAGGAAAAGGAGAGGCCCAGCCCTTCAGCCCAAAGCTAGGGTGGGAGGGGTCTGATATCATACTGGGGATGAGTCATATTGAGGTGCTAGTTATACGGAATGACTCAAATTCGACTGAAAAATAAGGGGTGGGATACCGCACCCCTATACTCTTTCTCATTGGACTGCCCAGGTAATGGGAGGGAATCTGACACAGTGGCTGGGTATTTCTAGTAATGATAATAATGAACATTTTATTTTTCAATTCAATTTCAAATTAACCGAAATAGAACACATAGTTATTTTAATGCTTCAGTTTGATTTTATTTCAGAAATTCAAGGGACGTGATTTTCAAATGCAAGTCAATGCATCAGACAATGTAATGAATATCTATCTGTTCAACAAAGCCCCATGCTGTCAGAAAGTAATATCAGTCGCATCAATCAAGATACAATAGACCAGAGGGGGAATCTAGTCTTTGTTAAACTTGACACTATAGGACACATAGTAGCCCTTGTTGTACATATAGAGTTTCTGATCAATAGGGTTGTAGTGCAGGTTTATACATCCATCCTGGAACTTCTCCAATGGAATGCTGAGGTAGTTCTCCTGCTCTGTTTTGGTGTCATAAGAGCAGAAGATCTCCTCTGTGTGAACATGGACTGGTCTGGTAGCATAGAGAACACCACACACCATGAAGGCATTGCCTACCAATGATTTGTACACACCGGTGCTCCATACATCCTCTATACCAAATTCAACCTTGTTTACTTTGGCAATGACCATTTTACCTTTGGATTCATCTGTGGCATATGTTACCCACAGTCCATTCTCATCGGCTGAGAAGTCCATGTTCTGATTGGCTGAGAAACTGTATGAGAATGTTGCATTGGCTTTTTCAATTACTCTGTAGTCATATTTGGATGTGGTCAAATTCAGTTTAGCCATGCTGAATGGGCTGTTTTTCTGGTAATACAGGGTGTTACCATGAACAATGTAATTGTTGCCGGTACCCTGCCATCCATTTGGTAAGTCATGTCGTTTAAATGAATTCCTCAAAACCAGACTTTGATAGTCGGAGTAAAGATAAAAGTTATGCACTGAGGCACTGCTATAGGCACCATACCAATACACTGATTCAAAGCCACAATTGGGTTTTGAGTCTTTTCCCCACCCCCCAAATCTGTAGCCTGCATTCAAGTCTGCATTGAGTTGGCTGACCACTGGCTTCGCTACACTGGTGATGCCTTTGTGGTTGCAGGAACCTGGGGGGAAATATAAATAGCTATTGATAATATATATGACAAACAAATCCACAAACTACTGCTTTTGATATAATGATACAATCTGTCAACAATGCTACCATAAGAGGCTCCTTACCAATATCTGGGTTTATGCCCTCCTCTTGGTTCTTCTGACACTCCTCCAGCTTCTTCTGCAGTTTTCCAAACTCAATACGGATCACCTCCAGGTTACTCTTGTCATAGCTCTCCAACTGGTTCACAATCAGGCTCATGTTGCAAATCTATGGATGCATGTGTACAAAGGACAAATTAGTCATTCGTTCCACACAGCAACATTCCTCTTGCTCCTGCTTCATATTGCCTGTCACTTATTTATTATGCCACTGTCAGACATGAATAGTCATTCCGATATATCTGTCTATCTATCACCCATTTACCTCTGTGTACAGGCTGTCGAACATAGGCGAGGAGGAGTTGAGGGAATCCTTCAGCTGTGTCACCAACAATTCAAACTCTCTCAGCTTGATCCTGAGAAGCTCGAAATCCAGTCAGATGTACTTATCAGGGCCACTCTCCACAATCTCAACTCTCATAGTCAGGTTCCTCAGCTCAGCCAAAAAGATCACAAGCTTGCCCTTGTAACTGTCGCAAGAGAGACACAGGTACTAGTCCCGGTGTAAGATATCTAGTAGGGTATACTGTGAATGAGGTCTCAGTTAAATATACACATGCATCTCCTCTGAGGTTTACGAGACATGTTCCATTTACCGGAGTAGGCGACTTTTAACATCACTCTAAAACCTGGTGTGTAAATGCAATATGAATGTAATCCTGTTCATGGGGCTCACACCTTATGGTGTTCAGTACAGTGCAATACAGTACCTTATTTATCTGGATTCCCACTTCCAGCATCAGATCCTTGGTGACTTGTTGCATGTGTTCCACACGGTCGGAAGGGAAGGTGGTGTCAGGTAGAAACATATGACAAAGGCATTGCCCTGACTCCCCTACAGATGCAGTCACATTGCCAGAGTCCCAGTCCTCCATTGGCTGGAGGAAAATACAGAAAATACTAGTTAAGAGTGAACTTCACAGTGGTACCTCACAATAGTAGTAAACTAGTGGTCTATTTGGAAGTATCTCTAGCTGTTAAGTTTTAGTGGAAGGAGAAAATGAAAGTCCTTTACCAGCCTAGCCACCGCAGGGCAAAGAAGAGGCAGGAGCAGTAGAAATGGAACCATCTTGTCTCCAGTGTTGTTCTGGTGAGTCTCCTTGTCTGTTTGCTCTGGATTTTTAAAGACCCTCCTATCAGCTCAACAGAAACATCTTGCTTCTTCCCACGGGGGGCCAGTATGAAAATGTATGCACTCACTAACTGTAAGTCCCTCTGGATAAGTGTCTGCTAAATGACTAAAATGTAAATAATTACTGCTGTTGCATAAGAGACTCCCTTCAATTCTTGAGACATTATATGCAGACATCCTTGTTTGCTTGTGATAAAATACTATTTTCTGAAACCTGTCTCTTATCCTTTTATTGATCACAATGATGATGTGGACATGGAGTTCATGAGAAACGGGCCATATGGACAGTTTCTCAGTTATGATGACGACATGTTATAGATGGTACCTGATATTATCAACCGCGTAACCAGATCTTACGATCAGTCATCAACAATGTGGCAGGATATCATATGTTGAGATAAGCATATGATTGTATGATAAAGTATTTTCATCCTTATTCCAATTATATAGCCTAGCAAGTTCCAGCAAACAAATATTACTTTACTTCTCCCGATGGGACTTTAGATTGTATGTTGGTAAGTATAGTACTGGTTTGGGTTTGATTCTGCCCTAGTTTTTCCATGAACCTCATTTTAGTAGTTAATTCACTCAAGCAACATTCCATAGTCCGATCAATACTGTTATGTATGCTTGAATTGCTAACATAATAAATGGCCTTTGTAAATGATTATTTAATTTACAGGAAATTATGGGCAAAGCGGATTGGGTCTATGTTCAACATAGTTCTATCATAGCATTTTTTTAGATAAGAAAGGGAGTTGTGTTGTGTTTACAGTGGTCTGTGTGTCAAACCAGAAGTGATAGTTGACATAGTAGCCATCGTTGTACATGTCAAGTTTCTGTTCAGTGGGTTGCAGTCGAGGTTGACATACTTGTCCTGGAACCACTCAAATGGAACGCTCATGTAGCTCTCTTGTTTTGTCTTGGTGTCATAAGTGTAAAATATATCCTCATAGTGAATGTCAACTGTTCTGACAGCATAGAAAACCTCACACACCATGAAGGCATTGCTCACAGATGGTTTGCACACACTGGCTTCCAACAACTCCTCTATACCAAATGATGGTTCATGGATTTGAGCAATTACCATTTTACCCTTGGATTCCTCTGTGGCATAGGTCACCCACAGCCCATTCTCATCAGCAGCAAAGTCTAGGTTCTGATTGGGTGAGTGACTGTATGAGAATCTGGTGCTAGCCTTTGCAATCACCCTGTGCTCATATTTCATAGTAGTAATATTCAGTTTGACCATGCTAAATGGGTTGTTAAATTGATAATACAGGGTGTTATTACCAACAATGAAGTTGTTACCAGTTCCATACCAGCTACTTGACAAGCTTTGGTGTTTAAATTGAGTTCTCAAAATAGGATTTTTGTAGTTACCGTAAAATCTCATGTCAACAATTGAGGCACAACCCAGAGTAACAGTATTGAGATTCAGAACCATGCACAGGTTTAGAATCATTTCCCCACCCTCCCCAGTTTGTAGCCAGCATTCAAGTGGGCATTCAGTTGACTGACGATGGACTTGCTGATTGTTGTTATACCTCTGTGCTCACAGGACCCTGAGAAAAGAGGGTACAGTCAGTGACATCAAACGTGCAAGAGTCTAAGACATTTTGGCATGAGGCAGGTGCGTATCATTTAAAAACTGGTCTTAGACTTACCGATTTAGGGGTTGATCTCATTGTGGCAACTCTCACACTCCTCCAGTTTGAGCTGTATCTTGATGTACTCACAACTGGTCACCAGCACCAGGTTCTTGTCATACCTCTCCAGCTTGGTCAGGACCACCACCATGGAGGAGATCTGAGAGAGAACACCGATAAGCATGAGCAACCACAAGACCAAAAGTTTTAAATCTTACAAAAGAGAAATATCTCAAGTGAAAAGTCGACATGGTCATTGACCATAGCTGTATCATGACCATATGAGTTGTTAGGGACAGTCTTTGGGTAATTACCTGCTGGTGCAGAGACTCAAAAGACTGTAGTGGAGGTCTGTATGGAGCCCAGGAGCTCCTGCACCAGAGTCTCCACCTGTTTGATCTGCACCTTCACCTCCTCCATGTAGGCCTCGCTGTACGCTTCATGGTTCTTCTCCATCAGCTCCACCAACACCGTCAGGTTCACTAACCATTCTGCACACAGTCAGCTTGTTCTCATATGTCTCAAACTGGAGGGAAGGATATTTGATATACAGTAAGTACCTTCTAAGTCACATATCATAGGCAAACAGAATTATTGTTAAGGAAATAGTCATCAGAACCATTGCTCATTGCAGAATCTATGGCGTACATCAGAGAGTGATAGGCCTTCACACCCACACTGTCACCATCAAAGACACATGTCACAGAATATCTAGACACCTTTTACAACTGTGTGACGTCAGTTATCTTTGACAAACAGATTCTAACTGCTAGGATGTTTTTAGTGCAGGGATGTCATATAATGTTGTGGTGGGTTTTAGAATTTTCACAGATAATTCATGGGTGTGCACTTTGCATCTACACCTGGGAACTTTCCCAGACATAATGAAAAGTACTATGGTCTGAGCAGGATCTTTGCCAACCCTGCCACTAAATGGTATCTTAAATAAAAGAGTTCATACTATTGAGCTAAGGCACATCAATTCAACAACTAACAGGATACATTTAAAGATAATCATACCATCTAATTTAGCTGGGTGAGAATAAGGTTTGCATGAAACGTGGCTATGTATACTGGAATAATATTTATTTTGTGGTTATATGTGTAATATATGGAATTATTATTATTATATTTCCCAGTAAAAATATATAACAAAGGGTCAGTGGAGCTGTTACTGCATAGTAAGACACAGCAGCATCAGTCACTTCGATGATTGTGTTTGATTCTGTTGACGTGGAGTTTTATCCACGTGTTTCTTGGTCTTCTTTTTCTTCACTTTGGTGGTTTTGATTTTAGTAGCTGGCTGCTTGGAGTTCAGTGCTGGTCTGGACCTGGTCAGGTGGTTGGCAGTGGGGCTCAGCTTGGTGTGGTCAACATCAGGGTTGGAGTCAGAGAGCATCCCCTGGGCCGAGGAGGGCTTGGATTGGGGGTATCGTGGGGAATCATCCATCAGGTTGGGCTGGGAGTAGGAGCGCATGGTGGGGGAACTGGTGGGCCGTTGGTGGGTGCTGCCCCCTAGCATGGGGAGGTGGACGTGCTCACTGCTCAGGTTTGTGACAGAGTAGCGGCTGCTGTTGGACATGACAATGTGGTGCCAGGAGCTGAGTGGGGTGGCAGAGAAGTGCTGGGGGCCACTGGAGTCCTCCTTGGTGCCGCCTGGGGACATGACCATGGAGCTGCGGGGGGTGTTGGCCTCCACGGCGCTCTGAAAGGTCTTCAGGATACGCTCGCTCTTCTGCTTCTCTTTCTTCTGACGGGACTCCACCTTACGCAGCTGCCGCCGGTGGTCCCGCATCATCTGCTTCCTGGTGTCAGCCAGACCCCTGAGGAGAGACACCAAAGAATGTATTTAATGTGATGATTCACTTAAACTTATTTAATTTCAAGTCAGATGTAAACTTGACTTTCTCAGCTTTTGAAAGGGGAAAACATTGGCATGGCACTACAAGCAATTACACATAGATACGTTTGCCCTACTTCAACACTCTGACCATAAAGGTCTGCTCATGTTTTGTTTGTTGGGCAAACAGATGTGTAGACAGTTTATGACAAGTTTCTGTTCAGTTCTCAGGTTATTGCTGATGTTAGGTGTTTTCTTTACACACCCATAATGGTCTCCCCACTCTGGCAGTTTGTTCTTATGAGAAAAGCCCACCTGTAGTCTACCATCCCTGTCCTTTCACGATCCAGTCTCTGAATCAACTCCTCAATCTGGTATCGATCCAAGGGGATGTTGGATTGCTGTAATGGTTACATAAGAGTAAACAAATAAAGACTATGAGCTGGCCACTGACTTCAAAATAAAGACATTACAAAACCCACTCAGATGAGTACATGTGAGGGTATTCCGGGATATCTTGGAGCATTGGAAATGCATTAGCTCAATAGACCGTGCAAATGTCAGAGACTATGGAATTAGCAATTAGTTTGAGACCTGCACAGCCTTCCTGAAGTCTGCCACAGGCACTCGCATTGTCCCATCTTTATCGATTTTCCGAAAGAAGTCCCAAAGACGCAGCTTCCGTTCATCCAGATAATCCTTCAAAGAAAATAATAGTTGGGACGGGTTTTTTTGTCTTAAAAAATTCCTCCCTATTTCACATCTTGCACTGTCTTTAAAAACAGCCATAAATAGGTCCTAGTTTGTAGAATTAGCTGTAAACAAAAAAAATACACTGCACTGGTATGCAATGATATCACTTGTGATTACTACATTACTACATTTCTAAAATGGTTTCATGAGTAACAGTAGCCTACTACAGTACCTGGATTACTTTCATTGGGTCAAGGCGTTTGGGTGGTTTCTTAGCGATAAAGCCCCCGACTCCTCCATACTGCACCTCCAGACAGGGATGCTCAAGGCACGTCAGATCCAGCAGCTGCACAAAGTTTTCATTCACCAACACATTCTACACACAAACATCAAGTTAACGCTCCAAACCATGGTAAAGTTATAATGCAGGGACCAAAACACTTCTAGTGTACATCAAGAAGAGAACAACAGCGCTCACGGATATGTTGATCTCCTCCAGAGCGGTTTTGGGTGTGTTCTTGACCACAGTGACAAGAGCCAGCGCCCCCTCCACTGTCAGAGAGTTATAAGCCAGCTGCAGGGACACAAAACATAAAGTCACCCTAGTTTCACACCACACAGGTCAGTGGGTGTGTGCCCTGTCAATCAAGCACCTACCATCAGTACTCTGAGAGTGTCGTTGGCCTCCAGCCCCTTGCACAGCATGCCTACCCCCTCGTTGGTGATGCGGTTGTTGTTGAGGTCCAGGTACACCAGAGTGTTGTTGAATTTCAGTGCCTCTCCTAAAGCCAAGGCCCCCTCATTCCCAAAGCCATTCCAGGACAGGTCCAGGTGTTTCAGGGTCACATTCACCTATGTGAAGAGTAGATATTTTGATCACATACTGTTTTATGAACTTACACCTTAAATGTGGGAATTGGGTTGAGTATGTTTATCCAAACCTTGAGGCCGGCACAGAAAGCCACAGCTCCTTTCATTCGCAGATGGTTCCAGCTCAAGTCTAGTACCTCCAGAGCTTCATTGTTGGCTGTAGGATTACGTCAGTGACAGCAGATGCAAAACACTCACATTGTGCATGATTGTAACCCTAATGACTCCATTTGACTGTATACTCCATGAGACTGCTCAGCCGTAATTAAGTGAAATGGTCCTACCTAACATCTGGCCCAGATGCTCCCCACCTCTCCCACAGAACTGATTGTGGCTCAAGTCCAGCTTTTTTACTCTGTAGTTGTTCTAAAGGGAGAGATATAGCAAGGAGCTAGCTATAGACTCCAATGACAGTAATATCATCAATATGCATGCATGTTTGAATGCCATTTCTATTCACTTACTGCCAGGGCATCTGCAAAACTTTTAGCATTGTCCTCTATGAATCCATTCCCTGTTAAGAAATTGTTTTCATAAAAAGATTCAGAAATAGAGTAGAGAAATATAGTATCTAACAGACTGTTCTTTTTGTTTCCATTTTCAAATCTGTGTGCACTACCTGAAAGTTTGATGGATTTGATGGAAATGTTATCGAGCAACATTTTTGCTATGCACTCAGCGCCTTCAGACTGTAGGTGATTGTTGGACAAATCCTACAAGACAAACAGTGGGCATTTTAATACAGATCTATAATTCCATCATGAAAGCATGACCCGCAAGACTATTATGCCCTCTTGTGGCAGATTCAAATCAAATCAAAGATTGTGTGACGTATCATGTCATAATAATAATAATATGCCATTTAGCAGACGCTTTTATCCAAAGCGACTTACAGTCATGCGTGCATAATTTATTTATTTTTTTGTTTGTTTTTTGTGTATGGGTGGTCCCGGGGATCGAACCCACTACCTTGGCGTTACAAGCGCCGTGCTCTACAAGCTGAGCTACAGAGGACCACATACTCATACTTATCCCACTTCTGAATAAACAGGTTATAGAGATGCAAAAGAGATACCAGATACAATGACTATACCTTCTTACAAAGAGCTGCCTAAAGACCATCTCATACAAACTTACCAGATGCTGAATGGTGAAATTTGCCTTCAACATCTCCACAAGGTATCTGGCTCCCTCAGCCAGCAGGTGGTTGTCTGCCAACTCCAGGTTGGTAATATGCATGTCAGTCTGAGAAAAAACATTGGAACATAAAGAGCGTTCCTTGAAGTTGATTATATGTTAATAGACATCCACCTGACTTACCACCAGGGCGATGGCTAGTGCCTTGCCCCCCGGAGGTCCCAGGCCGTGGTGGTTGAGGTTCATGGTGGAGGTGCCCAGGTTCCGGAGGAAATAGGAGACAGGAACCACCCCGACCAGCTTGCAGGCCTGCAGGTACATCTCAGCAGTCGAAGTGTCCTTACTGGTCTTTTTCATCTCTAACAATTACAAGAAGTGGCGTCACTATCAGACAACCATCAGTGTGACATACGCATCAAACAAATCAACTTACAATGCAAACAATAACACATTCTAATAACTACTCTTAGCTGATGTGTTTTAATCCATAAAATGTCAATATAATAGCCTATTCACCATCAACCTCCAGGTCTGTATCCCACTCATCCTCCAGGTCTAGGTCTTCTGCAGGGGATGGACTGTCATTATCTGCTAGGCAGAGGGACTCGAGAGATAGGACAGACATCTTCTCTGTTTAACAGTCACAAGCTCCAACTCCAAAACATGTTTGTTGAAATGTTATTTTACTTCCCGTTATGACTGTGGCACTTCCCACATCATGCACTGGTATCTGTGAGGGCTGAGCAACTGTTGCTGCAACAGTGAAATCAAATACCCACCTGTTTTGTCCCAAACTGTAATTCAATCCTAAGGAGACCATGGTGTGTCATAAAAAATTCACCACTCACAGGGAAAGGCTAAGAGAAGGCCTATTGAGTATTGTAATTTTGAGTTGATTTTTACCTATAACACAAAAAGACAAATGCTGCATTCACAGATCCAGACCATGGCAATGTTCTACAAATATTCCAACATGTAGCTTTCTTGTTGTTAAACTTGTTGCGTTATTTGTTATTACTATCATCTTGAAGTCTACAGTAAAATGAGAATCTGGCACTGAGGTTGTTGCAGCAGTCACTGTTAGTGCTATCCAGAACCCTTGGG
The DNA here is from genome assembly GCF_964263955.1 of Coregonus lavaretus. Taxonomy (NCBI): domain Eukaryota; kingdom Metazoa; phylum Chordata; class Actinopteri; order Salmoniformes; family Salmonidae; genus Coregonus; species Coregonus lavaretus. Next base: position 22,925,287 of record NC_140005.1, on the reverse strand, counting down.
ACGTCCCTATCCTTAACCATAACCCTTACCTACCCATTTAAAATGTCAACTAGGGACGTCCCAATGACCCGGGTAGCAAGGACCTTGCATTGAGGTAGGATATGTTGTAGTATGAGTGAACTTAAAGACAAATCATAGCTAGCAGACAAGCCAATTTAGCGACTTTGTCGCTATATTTATCGAGTTTTCAGACCCCTCCAGCGACTTTATATTGGTAAAAGATTCTAGCGACAAATTCAGCTACTTTTCAGGCTGCCTTTGGGGAATTTTGGGATTCTATCAGATTTTATGCAATTTAGCGACTTTTCCCACTCAATTCTGCCGCAAACGAGAAGCTGTTTGTGTAACAGAAGTTACAGCAATGGCCCACACACAGGCGCAAAAGGGGTGGAATGTGCGGCAGGAGAGGAGGCGAAAACGCTAGGAACGGGGATTGCAGCTGTGCCGCAGCAAGGCAAATTGATGCTGTGACGTCGTCGCGGCAACGGCAAAACGTCATCTAACGACAAATCAAGGAGCCAATAGCGGATTTCACTGTAAAATTGTTGCCAACATTGGGGCAGTCATTAGAGCAGAGCATGATCGGGAGCCTGATATTTTACGGACTTTACCTGTTAACACCGCTTAGAAATTGCGTCTTAGGTAAACCACATGCAAACAAGCATTTCAGTAGAAGTTTGAATTTGTAGAGCACGGTTTGAGCACATTGTCATTATAGGCTATTGCCTGTACATTTTCGCAAACTGTGCTGGCTAGCCAGTGGTGTAAAATACTTAAGTAAAAATACTTTAAAGTACTACTTAAGTCGTTTTTTGGGGTATCTGTACTTTACTATTTATATTTTTGATAACTTTTACTCCACTACATTCCTAAAGAAAATAATGTACTTTTTACTCCATACATTTTCCCTGACACCCAAAAGTACTCTTTACAAAAGTACTCGTTACATTTAAAATGCTTAGCAGGACAGGAAAACGAACATCCCTGGTCATACTGCCTCTGATCTGGCGGACTCACTAAACACAAATGCTTCGTTTGTAAATGATGTCTGAGTTTCTTTTTGTGAATTGAGCTGTATGTTTTTCCCATGTGTAGATCCTGTGTGCATGAGGTCCAGGAGAACCACTTTACAGAGCAACTCCATCCTGCCCTTTGTGACATGGGTAGGTCCAAGGCCTCCCTCAGCATCTGTTTTTGGCACACTCAAGGCCATTGCAAAATGATACAAGATATGCTACAGTTGGTAAAATACATGTAATACTGTTTGTATATCAATATTTGTAATTGTGTGGTTCAAACCTCCTTCAAAGCTACACTTGTGTTCACAAGCAGCACCCTGACACCAAGACGGACGGCTGTGTGGTTTGTTAACGCGCGACCACTTCTCCCAGGTGTCAGAGAGCCTGCTGGAGTTCTACAGGCCGGAATGTGAGCTGCTGGACCGAGGCAAAATGGGCATTGACCTGATGCTCCAGCCAATCATCACACAGGGGTCAGAAGTCCATGCCAAGAGCCCGCCCCTCTGTGTGGCCACCACCCACCTGCTGTTCAACTCTAGGAGGGGTGACCTGAAACTGGCCCAGCTGGCCATGCTACTGGCAGAGATCGACTGCATCTTGAGGAACTGCAAGGTGAAGGGAGAGCACTGCAATGTTGTTCTACTTAGGACTCCAACATGCCACTGTACCAACTGATCACTACAATACAGCTTTCCTATCATGGTCTACCTGCCTGGATGGTGAGCACACTACTTCTATGCAGTGGTGTAAAGTACTTAAGTAAAAATACTTGAAAGTAGTAAAGTCGTTTTTTTTTTTTTTAGGGGGGGGGGGGGGGAGTATCTGTAGTTTACTATTTATATTTTTGACAACTTTTACTTCATTACCTTCCTAAAGAAAATAATGTACTTTTTACTCCATACATTGTCCCTGACAACCAAAAGTACTCGTCACATTTTGAATGCTTATCAAGAGAACATCCCTGGTACCTCTGATCTGGCGGACTCACTAAACACACATGCTCTGTTTGTAAATTATGTCTGAGTGTTGGAGTGTGCCCGACTATCCGTAATTTAAAAAAACAAGAAAATGGTGCCGTCTGGTTTGCCTAATATAAGGAATTTGAAATGATTTATACTTTTACTTTTGATACTTAAGTATATTTTAGTAATTACATTTACCTTTGATACTTAAGTATATTTAACACCAAATACTTTTAGACTTTTACTCAAGTAGTATTTTACTGGGTGACGTTCACTTTTACTTGAGTCATTTTCTATTATTTACTTTTACTCAAGTATGACAATTAGGGAATTTTTTCCACCACTGCTTCTATGGAAAATGGCATGTTGTTGTCAATTTTAAGTTGCTTAATAATGAAACGATGAGTTGGTGTTCAGGATTTTTACTTGGTCAATGGCTTCCGTGTTTTGTTTCCTCTGAGTGTCAGATATCAGGTCAATAGGACCTGTCCTACAATATCCATGATAGGGTATTTGCCCCCCTTTGGCCAAGCACCGTAGGCATCGATGACAACTGCCAGTCACGTCAACCCAGAGTGCAGAACCAGGTACGTATGTGTCAGTCTTTATCTGTTTGGACCGTGTCAGTCTTTATCTGTTTGGACCACGTCAGGGTGGATTGTCGGTTGTATATACTACAGATGGCATATACAGACGTGGCAGGCAAGTATATAGAGGGATTTCAAGCTCCCATTATGACAATGGGTCGATACCTCTTCTCACAGACAGCGTGTCTCCATTTAAGTGTTGTGTGATCTGACTCTGGACTCTATATTTGTTCTTCCTGTGTAGGGAACCTGCAGTACAACCATGACTTCCTCAATCAGCTGCGTTTTTGTGAGGCTGTCTGTGTCCGGCCACAGGAACTGGAGCTCATCCCAAGGGTCAATGACAACAACCTGGTAACACACACACACACACACTCACACACACACACACAGTAAAACACACTACTACTAAAACACTTAATCTCAACTGTACTCACAGCAGGTGAGATTCCAGAGCACAGTTGTGTAGAGAACAGTTAAAGTGGAACTGATAGCATTTTAACTACTTTGCAGATATGAAACAAACAGACAATCATAATATCAGTCAAAAATACCATGTTCTCAGTTTATGCTTCAATACCAACTTTATACGAGTTTTAAAAATAGGTTCTATTTCACTGAAAATTCCATGACGTACAGTAAGGCATTGTTGGCAGAATAGATGGATGCAGTTCAATGCATGATTAATATAATTCACCAATACATTTCTTGGTCATCCAAAAAATATTTATATCAGGTTGTAAATCACAGCTGGCCTGGTACATTGTTTGCTGCCTCCACCCATTCAGGATGCACTGTTTCAGTTTCAATGTCTCAATATTTTGAACAAAAACAGACAATTGTAACTAAGGCTGGGAATGTTAATACAATCAAACTAGCAACAGCAATGATCACAAGTCAGTCATAACGGGGCTAATAGGCTAGTGCACGTGTCAAACAAGGCGTGACACATTTCAATTCATTTTGGCCCGCTTCCATACTGCCCGCGACGCGCTGCACTACAAGTCACAAGCGAGAATAAATGAGTCAACAGTTGAGTCATCTACTTTATGAAATTACACCCTGATGTGCTCACGTCGGTGAATTCAATTTCAATTGCGCTGCTTTTGTGTGTCCCATTTACAGCGGAGGGAAAGTGTACAGACATGCCACAGTCCTAGCTAGGCTACTAAAATGTTGCACTCTGGCTTCGGATTTTAAAGCTTGACAATGAATAACCAAAAAACTAAACCTGCAACAAAACACTATGCAAAGGAGAAACATGTAGGCCTATTACAGCAACATTTAAGCAGTAGGCTGGCTGCTCAACTACCTCATCCCCATATTGTTATTTATTTTGCTCATTTGCACCCCAGTATCTCTATTTGCACATCATCTCTTGCACATCTATCATTCCAGTGTTAATACTAATTGTAATTATTTTGCACTATGGCCTATTTATTGCCTTACCTGCATAACTTGCTACATTTGCACACACTGTATATATATTTTCTATTTTCTGTTGTATTTTTGACTTTATGTTTACCCCATATGTAACTCTGTGTTGTTGTTTTTATCGCACTGCTTTGCTTTATCTTGGCCAGGTCGCAGTTGTAAATGAGAACTTGTTCTTAACTGGCTTACCTGGTTAAATAAAAATAAAATACAAAATTAAGAGTGCACCATACAACAATGCTGCATTCAACCGCATCGGTGATCCATGCAGTGCAAAGAAATTAAAAACATGTTTTAAGTTTAAATGTTACAACAACCTATAGCTACATTTTTGTTATTTTGAGTTATTAAATACTTGTTGATTATAGTCGCAGCATATTATGCACATCTGCAAGCATAGCAGCAAAGGCTGGACAAATATTATTTATCTATTTTGTTTAATATGTTAAAATGCTATATACAGCATCCTATGTACGTACGTGGACATTATAAAGGGCCATATTTTTTTCAATTTGGGTCGCAGTTGCATGTTTTTTTGTAAAAACAAACCGGCTATGTCTGGCCCGCAAATTCGTTGTGTTTTTTCAATATGGTCTGTGCGCTGATTGAGCTTGACACCCCTGGGCTATGGTATCGATTTATTTAGCGAGCTAAAAACACAGAACCTAATGTTAGCTGGGAGGATGTCATGTCATTGGGGGAGTGGGTGAGTGACTGACTTTTTCACCTCATATCGTTTTCCGGTGGCTACAGCTAGAGATTGCGGTGTAATTTGGTTAGCTAGCAAGAAATGTGAATCGCTTTGCTAGCTAGCTATGCTGAACTTGAACGACTGTTATCCACAGTTATGTATTTGGCATCAATCAAATGGGCGGGCAGAAAGGCAAGTTCACATTCAGTTGTCAAAACGTCGTTGAAGCATGCATTGGCAGGCAAACTGCAGAAGGATGAGTAGGCTACTATTCCCCATCGTTTATCAGTGCAATTCTGATGGCCAACTAGCTGAAAAAAGTTTGAGAGGGTTTATCTAATAATGTTCCTCTTTTAGATTTGAGCTCATCTTGCTCTGGCTAGCATTAGTTGTTGATCTTGTTGTTGTTGATGTGCATAGGAAACCTAGGGAGAGAGAGCCTACCTTTACATGGTTGTTTGATCAATAGGGTCGTGAAGTTCTCAAATGTAAGAGGACTCCTGTGGTATTTACATATTTGCAGAAATCCATTAATGTGTATTTTGTGGCTTTTGGTGAATGCATTCTAATCTAAAGTCGCGGTGTTGCTTCTGCCTGTAAACACACAGTCCAGTTCAAAGTGAATGATGGCAGGCCCGTGTGGCAAATGGCTTATTTGCATATAGGCCTACTGTAGCTCTGATTGGCTATGGCGCACCGGTCTGCATAGACTCTGGTGGTCTTGGACAAGACAGATGCTTTTATTAGGTTTTATTTACTGCAGTGTCTATTAATTTTCCAAACGCACGGTCGCTTTCCCACTCTATATTGTTCTAGAATTTTCACAAATGCCTTACTATACATCATTCCCAAACATTCTATGAACTTATGAAAACTTTATCTAAGTGCTCGCTTGTCAGATAAATTTTTGGGGTGTACAGTATATGAACAGATTTTAATAGGACTTCATGTTGCTAAAATGCTGTCAGTTCCACTTTAGTAATGACTTCTGTATGTTACTCTTTCACTTATTTCCAATAGATCCTGAGGACAAGCATCCTTCTGCATCAAGGTCAGCTTTTGATTTTTTTCCAAAGGGCCACATTTTTGCCCCTTGCTATGTTTATATTTATATCACAGTCCTGAATACATGTTAAATGTAATAACATTGTCCATGTCCTTCCTCATGTTCAGACAGACTATCTCCCACTACCTAAACCTGCGGTCAGCCTACGGACACTTCATCCCTGGAACAGACTGAGCTGAGGTGACCACCATGCACTCCGAGGATGGAGCTACGGTCGACTACATCTTCTACTCTCCAAGGCGTGGCAATTCTGGTGCTGATCAGAAAGGTAAGGGGCATGTATCCAAAATAATTATATAAATAGCCTTTGATATTGACCTCCAGTCTATTTAGTATATAGAGAAAGAAGAATTGAGCTATGGCTTACCAAAAAAGTTGTTTCAGGTGGAGGTCAACGGCAGAGCGGAGGTTTGAAGCTGCTCCCTCCTATTAGAGGAGGATCTCTGGTCAATTAAGAGTTTACCCAATGAAATGTTCACTTCGGACCACCTCAGTCTCCTGGCCAGGTTCCAGCTGGACCCTGTGTGATTTGGGCTGTCTGTGGTCAATTAATAAATCAGGAGGACCGAAGTCAAGCATTTAAAAAATGTTGTTCAAACTGTACATGATTTGCCCATGGTGTGATTCCATGTTTAAAAGTTAATAATTGTACTTAATTGGTTCCTGGGGCTCACAGGGTTGTTTCCTACCTGAAGAAAAACGACTCATCCCAATGTCCAGGGGGGATGGGATGTCCTCTGAAGAATCATTTTTGTTTACATGAATAGAGAGAAAAAACTAACCAAGGTTAAATTCAGTTAAGAGTTGGAATTTATTTGACAAATTCTCTTACTGTTGAGATTTGAATGCATGAAGCGTTTAGATTTTAAAAGTTGATATTTTGTTTGGGGATTTAGTTTACTCAGTTTGTTCACAATCTGCTACACTTGTAAATTAGAATATTCAAACCTTTACAGACTGTGTTTGATGATGTGGTGTGTTTTGTCCCTTATGGGCCAGTCATTGTTTTCTTTTTCAAAATGGTAGAGATATTGAATAAATATTTTCCAGATAACAACATCAGTTTGGCAGTCTTTTTGGGAAGATCTACATCCTCTCCTGTCTATCCTGGCTGAGATTATGTTAAAGGTCCAGTGCAGTCAAAAATGTGATTTTCCTGTGTTTCATATACACCAGTTTATTAGGTACACCCATCTAGTACCAGGTCGGACCCCCCTATGCCTCCAGAACAACCTGAATTATTCGGGCATGGTAACGTTGCTCATTTGATATCAAGGGACCTAACATGTGCCAGGAGAACATTCCCCACACCATTACACCACCGCCACCAGCCTGTACTGTTGACACCAGGCAGGATGGGGCCATGGACTCAAGTTGCTTACGCCAAATCCTGACTCTGCCATCAGCATAACGCAACAGGAAACGGGATTCGTCGGACCAGGCAATATTTTCCACTCCTCAATTGTCCAGTGTTGGGGATCGCGTGCCCACTGGAGCCGCTTCTTCTTGTTTTTAACTGATAGGAGTGGAACTCAGTGTGGGAACCGGTGCGCCTGGCACCGACGATCATACCACGTTCAAAGTCGCTTAGGTCATTCGTCTTGCCCATTCTAACGTTCAATCAAACAATAACTGAATGCCTCGATGCCTTTCTGCCTGCTTTTATGCCTGCCTGCGCGAACCATTTTTGTGAATGGGGTGGTGTACCTAATAAACTGTGTATATTTCCACACTATGAGGTTATACTGTGAAATTGTGAAAATGATAATGCCCTTTTAGTGTAAGAGCTGACATTTTTTTCTGTTTAGGTGGGATGGAGTGTTGGCCTGCCAGGTGGCATCACCAGGCTGTAAATTAGTTCATAGATAGACCATAAGAAAGAGTTCCAAACCTCTCTGCCAAAAACAGCTGGTTTTCAGTTTTCCCCTCCCAGGCAGTCCTAGCAAAATGCTTGCTTGAGAAATTGCTCTTTGCTAAGAAGCTATTTTTGACCATTGAAAACAAACACAGTAAGGTACTGAGATAAAACCGGCTGCATTGGACCTTTAAGATTGTGACCTGAATGTTGGCAGTGTCCCACTAATATGGGAGATCTCTCACTCCAGCGAGGCACTGTCTGTAAGGGAGAAGATGTGTGGCTGGCTGAGGCATGAATTAATTATTCATTCAGATTGCAGGGAGGGAGCGTTCATGCATGATAGGGCACAGTCGGGGCTTCTGTGTGTGTACACTGCAGTCTAGAGCAGTGGTTCCCAAACTGTGGGGGGTGCGAGGGGTCGGCAGGGGGGTGTGGGGGTATGCACAAGGTGCATCATCAGTTACTCTTGTCATGTTAGTCATTGCATACCTTCGAGAGCTACCGTATTTATAACTTGTCAGAAAAATCCAGATCAACAAGCCCATGTCAGCTAATGTATTTTTATTTAGTTTTTTTTTAGCCCATAGATATTGTTGTAATTTTTTTGTCACTCAAATATCACAGGAATACACATTAGACATGGCAAAATTTATAGAATTGCAAGAAAATTAGCTTTAAAACTGCAACATTTTATTTGCAACCAATGACAAAATGTGTAGAATTGCAGAAAATAAGCTTTAAACCTGCAAAAGTCTCACGGGATGTTCCCCAATGCTGGAAGGAGGACCCCGAGTGAAAAGGTTTGGGAACCCCTGGTCTAGAGGACCAGCTAACGGACTCCTGTCACCACTAAGACCTCCAGTTATATCTCACTGGAATGACACAATGTCAAGGTCTAACACTTAAGCTTACCTACAATAAATCAGTAGATGTTTTCTCTACCAGGACTTCCAGGGAAGTATTTTCTGTATCTCATTACAATCAATCACTGAAAGAGTTATAAACATCAGTTCATATGAGTAGAATAAATACCTTGGGCATGGTGTTCCGAGTGTGGTAATTCAGTTCCTGGATTTACCTTGAAACCTGTAGAGGAGTTGGACTGTGCTGCTCAAACAGAGATTCCCCCTGTGGCACCAAACACACCCGCTGAGGAGAAATGGGTCAGTAGGTTTTTAAAAGTAGGCCACTATTCCTTCTGTCTTTTAATTTCATAAAGAGTGCTAAGGAGATAAGGTGGGGGAGGTACTCCTGGGATCTACTTTCAGATAAGACGGGAGTTATGTTTTGGCTCCCGCAGTGCCTTCATCTTTGAAATCATTCTCCATCATTCTTTCCACTGAACATTACCAACATCACCCCCACTTAACAAACTGACTTCAACATCAGCTGTGATTCCTTAAAGCACTTGCACCATACTTCTTAAAACACATTTCACACGCCATACCTACATTATGTACATTCAGCTATAACTTACACTAACAGGAGCTATTTTGTAAGAGAACAGTCACCAGTACTCTTGTGCTGTATGAGAGCTCTCAAAGTCTTGCCATCTCTCCCTGGTCTGAACACAAAACAGTACCTCATGTATGGATTTCCCCTGTTAAAGAGAGGCTGGGTGTTCAGGAGAGCAGCAACCATGGCAGTCCTCTGTGCTCCTATGATATGATGAAATATGTCAGGTTGGCAGCAATTCATTAGTTAAGCCTTGTTAGCCGATTGCAGTGCTGTCAGGTAGACTATCCATCCAGTGAGGCTTCCATTAGACTTAATTGATTATGTGCAGCAGGATCCCTAGGTGTCAGTACAGTGCACTGCAGACACAGCCAGCACAGTACAAAAATAATAATAATTGCTGAATGGGAAAAGAGGTAGGATAATCACTCAATGTTACACCATTTGTTTTCAACAAATCTAGTCAAATACCAGTTGCTTGTTTATTTCAGTTTCAAGTGTCACAAAGCCGTACAGGTGATTTCTGGTTACAATATTTCTTGTTATTCCACCTTAGATAAAATCTCAGTGATGTCATCACACATCATCTTTGCACTAAGGAACAAAAACACTAAATTGCAGTGAAAAATAGTAAATAAAAATCCAGCTGTGATTTACAGTTAAGGATGTCTTGAAGCCCAAAATGGGCTAGGAGTTCTCACAGTGTACCAGCAGGCAACAGAGAAGATACAGAAAATGTTATTCTAATTAGTGTAGCTGCAACCAGATGTCTTTGTTCATTGTCTTATAAATGTATAGTCCCCCAGTGCACAGATCCTCAGTATGGGATTTGTATTAAGGTTTCTTTGTAGACAATCAAAGGTGGAAATGTTTGTTGCTCGTCGTCTATTCTTTGTATTGTCCGTCGCTGTGTGGCAGAGGTCTTTCAGATGAGTGCACACTGTGCCCAATTTGGACTCTTGGTTGGCATGTAGACTGGCAGTGTGCCCTCCATGTCCTCAGCACCCTGTTTAATTACTGTATTCATTGATTTTAGCTCTACATTTGATCCATTGTTGCATTCTGTAGATCTCTTAATGTAGCTGAAGCTCTAATAAACTCACAGCCATCTGACCCATGACATAAATCAGCTAAATCAACACAACAGATGAATTGGGGAGGAGAGTTTATTTCTAAATCAATAGAAAGTCTTACTACGTGATAAAAGGTAATTCACCTTTTGGTGCAAGACAACAACCTCTTTGTTTATGGTGTCGAAATGAAAGAGGACTCAAGGAATCCCAACCAATCAATGTGCTCTGTGGTAATATTTTCAAAAATGGTGCAGACTCCAATTTCTCAAGTGCTCTGGCCTAAATGTCATTTAAAAATGCAGATGAGAATATTGTAAACAAATCTCTTTGCACCTTTAATAAAAATGGTAAATATTAAATATAGCTAGACAACCACACTAAGGCTATGTGTTAAGATAATAAGAATAATGTTATTTATACTGTACGAAGGCTAAAATATATCAGACAATGTCAATATAAAAAGTAACTGCTGCCTTCAAAATGTCTCAATTTCCTCAAAAATAAGGTCAAACCATATCAGCTGCAACTTCACCATTCGCTCTGAGTTGCACAGTCATTTTGTGAGAGTGTGAGATTTTGTCTTGTGAGTGACCATAGAATTCAAAAATTCTGTTGACCACTTTCTCTTACTATCCTAAAACATATCACACTTCTCATGCTTTGAAAGGTTTAAATAGACTACTGTACACTGAATTACCCCATATTCAATCACATGCATCATCTCCATAGCGGAACACACAAACACAGGGTAAGGTGTAAATAGCTCAGTTTACCGGCTATTTGGGATAGAGTAGATGGATTGTACAGTGTATTTTCCTAGTGAAATTGAAAAAACTATTCACCCAGTAATACTCGTTTTCTTTATCACTGTCCATTAAAATGTTCATAAAAGGCACAAGGTAAGTGGATCGCAAACTAGTCACTACAAAGCAGTTACTGTCCAGCAGAGCTAAAAGGTTAAAGGTTCAATGTATTTACACACTTACAGTACGACATGGAGACACAGATTGCACATAATCCTCAAAATAATTGTTATTCTTAATAACTGATTGACAACATGGATCTCTTCTATGATATGTCCAATTGCACAACTTTACACGTTAAGAAATAAGCCAAATGTAATATTGCATATTAACAAAACCCTGCATCTTTATAAACATGATCAATGCCTGTTTGACCCTTAAATGCTGTCTGAACCAATCCTATTGTAGAATGTACTACACTACCAAGCTTCTGGCTTTACAAAAGCCTGGTAGCAACAAAGAACCACAGGGCAGATGAATGGCCCATGCCACGATTTTGGAAAGAAGTTGCGGGGGACTTAATCTATTTTTCAAAGAGATCTTGTGAATAGGCCAAACAGTTAGGCCCGTTAATTGAAATGGATTTGGCTGTGTAAAACAAGTGTTTGATATCCCCTAAATTGAGCATTGTGAGAACTTAGAATTATAGGCTTTTAACTTACATTTAGTCAATAATCAGTTATTGACATGGCCATGCTCTGTACAGTATACCCCACGTTTATTGAATGCAAAATACCCTAAATTAATTGCTTACACAGTACAAACCTATTTCGAATATGAACACAAAAGCCCATTCCCCAGAACTAACCTTTTGTTGGACAGAACCCTACCATTCTACGGTCTTGTTTTGCAGGATGATTTTATGAAGTGAAATCTTCCTCACACTCGAATCTGATATCCATTCATGTCTGGAGGTGACTTCGGATCAAGAACTTTCTTCTCTCCTGATGGACTGTACACCCCCCAAAAAAGAAAAAAAGATATGACTTCTCATGACACAGATTAAAACTGAAAGATTACTGTTCAGAGATTCCTCTTGGACTATGTCATAGGACATCTAGCCTCTAGCGCTTGTTCAGATCAGTGCAGAGCACTCTCCACTACAGCTAGCACCTTGTTTATTGACCTAATGAGTATTTACTGTGCTGTCAGAGAGACTATAGTGAGACTAAGCATCTCCTGATATCTGACTACAGTGCACAATCAGCATTACCGTCTCTCGATGCGGCTGTTCCTGCGCATGGGGCTGCCCGGGTTACGGAGGGGCGAGCCCATGTTACTCTTCCTGTCTTTGGTGGGCGAAGGGGGCGCAGCCTTCCCAATCTGAAAGACAATCACACAGTTCTGTTTACCTCACATTAACAACAAGGGGCAATACAAACAAGAGGTACACAAACAGTTATGGTCATTTCCTCTGTACAGACTAAGGAGAAGTGCAGTTCAAGTAAGACTCCAATTACTAAACATTTGTCTTTCAAAATACAGCACATCAATAAATGCAGAGTAGCGAGGTGGAAGGAAAGTCAGTAGCAAACAAACACTGATCATCAGCTTTCAATTACTTAGAGTAGTCCTAAGGTGAGCTGCTCAATGAGAGGCCCTAACGTGCTGAAGGAGGCACAGTGATGATGGTAAAATCCTCCATCTTTAATGTGATTGTGAGTCCAGCTCTATAAAAGATCAGCCATTGATTGATAGAGGCAGCCATACGTGACGCACAACCGAGCAGAGCAAAGCCATCCCATTAGTTATATTATACACAGGGCCCTGCATTAAGGATCCTTTCATTACTGTTTGGGATGATAGCGCATGAGAGATCATCATTTGCGGATGATAGCTCCTGAAATGGCAGGTCAACTCCATGTCATCATGCATGATGAGACAGAGGGTCAAAAGGAGTCAGAATCTCAGAGTAAGAGGGGCTTTCCATCTGCTCAGGATGGATTCACATTCAAATTCCCCTGGTGCTTTACCCTCACATGAATCAGAAACATATGGCGCTCAGATGTATCCCAATTTAATTTGACACTAATCTAAATTCTGTACTGGTACTGTAGAAGTCTACTAGGAGTTCAGTGCCAGTTGGATCGAACGCAATCACTAGAATCCTCTAATTAGGAAGCTGACAGGTTTGTTTCATGGATCCCTAACATGGTTTAGTTCATGGACATTTTTCCATCTCAGTCCCCAGATGTGTGCACATGTCCTGCCCTAGTTCTATACATCCAATCACATTCCTGCAGTCTCTAACACAGGGTCTCTGTGTACCTTAAGCCTCATGTCCCGGGTGTGTCTCTCCAGCTCTCTCCGCAGCTCCTCCTTGGTCAGCTTATCCACATCTAGGATGGAGTGTTTCCAGTCTATCTGCTCCACACTGTGGGGGTCATGGGACACATACTGACCAATCTTCACCTTCCTCAGGGTATGCCAGTAGCCCCTGTAGGCCCCCTCAAACTCCTGCACCAGGTCAGCCAGCGTGCGGAACTCCAGGGGTTTGAACATGAGGTCCTCCCGCCGGCTGATGCCCAGCGCCCCGAAGCGGCCCCCGCTGTGCACCCCCAGCACAATGTGGCAGAAGTGGTTCCCTGAGAACTGCGTCTTAAAGCTGAGGGGGAAGCGCTCCACACCCGGCATGCTGTTGGTAAGGTAACTGGGACAGGTAAGGTCAAGGACATCGAAAAACCTTATTATCACTAACCCTGGTTGCATGCTCCAATTGGAGTGCCCCTTCACAGGGTAACATAAACAACAATAGTTTTCAAGCTCCACTGATCTGTTTTTAAGACAAGAATACATTAGTTTGCATACAGTAGTCTCAGACTGTAAGCACGCTAGTCAGTTCTAATCACATAATACTTGGATGCCCTGGTTGTGCCCATAAAGCTTTGTCTCTAAATCCCTGTTACCACACTCTGAGGCATCACTCCAGGTTATTTTTTTGCTTCCCACAAGCACTCACATTTCCAGGTCATCATTTATCCCCCCATTGACAAATCTCGAGCTGCTGAGTGTACTAGATGAGAAAATTGTTTATGTGCAGGTAACAACAGTGGCATAAGAAAGTCATTACAGTTTTCACATGGAACACCTAAGCTATTTAAAGAAAGGATACATCCCGAGGATCACTGCCTCCAGACACTTGATTGGCAGTGACTCCCGGGTCATCTCCTTGGCAATGTCCATCAACCTTCACAGAATATAAGGGTTAGAACACCCAAAGGCAAGGCAACAAAATAGTCTACTCTAAAAGGTAGCAATTCTAAACATGGATTCTAAATTGCCTGAAATACATTTGTACATATTACAGGTTATCTTTGTGCATGCATAAGGAAAATGACTAACTTCTTTAGGAAAAATAAATACATTTGATTATTAAAACTGGCATTTTGCATGAGACACTGAAATAAAACCATCTGGTGCTAAATGTCATGAACTGAGGGTGAGTAAGCAAAATGCATTAGAAGCTTCTGCCTGGGAAACAGAAAACAGTTTCTGGTCGCAAAGCCCTTGGGGCAACAGACATACAGCTGATCCAGATATCCAATTCCTTCAGCTTCTGTCATGATCAGCACAATATGAAAGCAATTGGTAAACATGCTCAGCTACTTCCTCTGTCTGCTGCCTCTGTGGCCTCTCTGCGGTCCCAGGAAAAGCTATTTCACCAAACCCTGAGATTCTCTCTGGCAGGTAGCGGTCATGTTGCTTACTGTCTGACATTTACAATATCCCTACAAGGCCATGATCCACTGATCTAAGAGCTAACCTAAAACAAAAGATTAGGAAACAGGAATGGGATAGAAGAGACTGTGAAACTTACGCAGTAAGAGGCCTGCTCTTCTTGATTTCAAAAAACTGTGTTCCCGTGTGATTGTACCTGTAGGATATTGTTAAGTACACTGAACAAAAATATAAATGCAACATGCAACAATTTCAAAGATTTTACTGAGTTACAGTTTATATGACGAAATCAGTCAATTGAAATAAATTCATTAGGCCCTAATATTATATGGATTTTACATGACTGGGAATACAGATATGAGTCTGTTGGACAGATACCTTAAAAAAAAAAAATAGGCCTCACAATGGGCCTCAGGATCTCATCACGGTATTTCTGTGCATTCAAATTGCCATCGATAGTATGCAATTGTGTTTGTTGTCCATAACATATGCCTGGAAACAGCTCTGGTGGACATTCCTGCAGTCAGCATGCCAATTGCACACTCCCTCAAAACTTGAGACATCTGTGGCATTGTGTTCTGTGACAAAACTGCACATTTTACAGTGGCTTTTTATTGTCCCCAGCACAAGGTGCACCTATGTAATGATAATGCTATTTAATTAGCTTCTTTATATGCCTCACCTGTCAGGTGGATGGATTATCTTGGCAAAGGAGAAATGCTTACTAACTGGGATGTAAACAAATGTGAGAAATAAGCTTTTTATGCGTATGGCAACTTTCTGGGATCTTTTATTTCAGCTCATGAAACATGGGACCAACACTTCACATGTTGCGTTTCTATTTTTGTTCAGTGTACATACAAATGCAGAGGGAGTGAAACAATATGGGAAATGTTCAAACACAACAGACCCTCTGGGTTGTGCACTAAACGTATTCTCATGGGGAATGAACCACGTTAAGTGCTTTCTGATATTCATAGTTCCTCGTTTGTGAATTATGGATGAGCTTTTTGAGCTGAGAGCTACTAATGTTTATGCTCAAAATATGTTATAGTCTAAATATGGCCTACATTCTGAGATGTTGTGGCATACATTGATATTGTCCTAAAAGAATGAACGAGTCAGACAACTATAAATACTTATGAACTATTTTACTGGTCATATATATATATATATATATGCCATTTAGCAGACACTTTTATCCAAAGCGACTTACAGTCATGCTTGCAGACATTTTACGTATGGGTGGTCCAGGGAATCATACCCACTACCCTGGTGTTACAAGCGCCATGCTACCAACTAGGCTACAAAGGACCTCAGTGAGTTACCAATCACCATAATCTTCTTCATGACATCATTTTACATTTTAGTCATTTAGCAGACGCTCTTATCCAGAGAGACTTACAGTTAGTGAGTGCATACATTTTTCATACTATCTACTGTGTGGCCCAGTTTGCATGACATCAGCTTGTGCCTATATCTATGAATTATTTATAAATACATAGAGTGCATGGCTAACACATATTTCAAGAGACATGTTGAATTCCAATCCAAAGCATAGTGTCCTAGCATCAGGCATGGAATTGAACATATTTACACATTAATTCATGTTTAATCAACCTACTATATATTTTGTTGAAATGGAGACAAGTCTGGTCTTGACCTAAACTGTTATCTAGACTGTATATCCCAACCTGTCAATCATACAGAAACTGACCATGACCAACAACAACTCCAATGAATAGTCATAGCTTCATCTAGGGTACCTGGGTTAGAGCTTGGTAATAGTGACCAAGCAGTTCTACCATTCCAGGCAAAGGATACTGCAAGTCCCTGATGTATTTCTGTATGGCTTCCAGGCGCTGTGGGATACTGGTGGTTGGCTGGTATGTAGGCACACTCGGTGTAGGAATCTATGGGGCAGAGGCAGAGCACAACCAGAAGCATTAGTATCGCACAATCCCTATATTCACAGAGCTGGAGAATGTCCTCTTGTTTAACTTAACAACCATCCTTTATGAGCAACATAAACCATGGTCATTATCTTAATTGTTCTGTATAGCAAGTTACACAATGCTACATTAATTGAATATATGATGGAATTCCTTATGAGTACAGAGGTAGCATTTAACCTCATCTGGACAGCACAGCACTGGTACATCTATTGGCATGTTATGACTGCATGTTTATCTGTGTGGTTTGAAATGCTGCATATTTTGACAGCTTCATCCACTTGTTATCTGAAGGGTCGTAACTGAGTCAGTTACAATCATTCTGCATAGTGGGTTATCTTCACTCCATCTCTGTGTGAATCCAACTAAGCATGTAGCATAATATACTAGGCCTATGTTATGGGACAATATAACCTCCTGAACAGTTTACTGCATGTTTATCTTGAATTATGGTTTACGGTAAATGTGACTAGGATACATATTGAAACGGTGTATACTACTGGGGGGGGGGGGGAAGCTGATTATTTTTTACTTTCACATCGTTGAAAAAGACTATGCGTGTAGCCTGTAGAGTTGTCAAACTGAAAACAGAGTAGGGTGTCTAGGTGAGGATTTCACCTGCTCTTACCTTAGGCAGATCACTGGCTCCCCGGATGCGTATCGCTATGGCCTCACCATTAGGGTGAATCCGGGCCACATGCCGCCACATCTGCTCCCAAGTCTCCTCATCCACCGGTAGGCCTCCCCTGTTTATGAAGAAGGGCACCCCTCCATCCCGCAAATCCTCTTCACCTTCATCCTCATCTCTCTCCTCCACCCCCACACACCCCACTGTGGTCCTTAGCATCCCCCCACACAAGGGACCCCAGTCCTGGAACCTGGCACAGATGGTTTGCAGCCTGTGCGCCCTGCTCTTTAACTGTCAATCTGATTGCAGTTTCTCAGCAAGTAACACTCCCACAAAAGGTGAGAAACATGAGCAATTCATGACACGCTGGATATGTAGAACTTTGCAAAACTGCAGGCTGTATCAGTCTCCAAATTCAAATACTGTACCACTTATGAACAAAATGGCACAATCATATGTTCCACACAAATGCAGAGTTAAAGCTACAGTAGTTGTTACAATTGTCCACTTATGTCAGATGAGTTCAATAAAAATAAAAACATTTGTTTACAAAAGCAGAGATTAAAGGAAATTCTAGCTAGCCTACATCAAGTCATGTCTGATCGCTATTGTTATTGGCACTTCAGAAAAATCACAATGATCTCTACGATATAGGTTAAGTCAAGTAAATCATTGAAATACTGAAACTAGACAATAGATTATCAAAACAAGAAAAGGCGTGAATTTGCAGCCAACAGGGAAATAATACTTCTACAATTAGGAAATGAATACACATTATGCCTACAACATAAGCGGGGAAAATAGCATTTTACAAATGTGTAATTATACAGATAGCAAACTACTGTATTAAAAGCCACGAACACCCGGCACCGTTATTCCAGAGGTCATTCAGTATATATCCAAAACGACGGGAAAGATTGGATACGATCACATTTCTTCGACACTCCGCTTAGTCGGTGACCGCATTCCAGTCTAGTCCATTTTACGACATAATATTTTTCGTGTCAGTCCAAATCAGTCCAGTTTGAACGGCCATGGCTACAGAGCAGCGAGAGCTAATCTCATGCCTGCTACAATATTGCGCCGCTCGGACACTCCCAGATCTATAGCAGCTGCGCATGCGCTGACGGATTACATTTCCTACACTGTTACAGACAAATGAGAAGAAAATCTGTGAAATGCAAGGGTTTGCAAGATTTGTTGTAATGCCAGCACAAAAGTGGGCCGCTATCAGACATTTTAACAGCAAATTGATTTTATTGGCATCATTCTTGGATACTTTACAAGCAGCACAAAGCAAGGGTTTATAATAAATGCACTCTCCAAATTATCATAGCTCTCTAGGATTAAATAAGTATAGCCTACCTCTTCACACTATCATAGAAAAAAAACTGGATACATTTTACTTTTCTTTCATTAATTTATTGCAATGTTCACACCTTGGCAGAATGCATTTGCACTTTTATGGAACAAAGTGAAAAACAGTTTCAGAATACTAGAAATACACCAGCCAAGTTTGCAAAATGATTATTCTGTCATCCTTTTTGCTAAAAATGTAAAGAGCATAAACTTAAGTCCTTTAATAATATACAATAAGCAGGTAAACAAATCAAAACCTCTTCGACAAAAGCCACAGTCCAACTGGAATTTCAATTGAATATTAAAATCTTGGAGCACCATAGTCATCAGGCATTCTTTCAATGTTGAACCTGTGAAAAATATAATAAGTTAGACATAATAATAATAAGCCATTTAGCAGACGCTTTTATCCAAAGCGACTTACAGTCATGTGCGCATACATTTTTACGACATGGTTTAAAGATCATAAGACATTTGATCAGAGATAGATATATATAAACTAGTTATAAACACAGTGATAACCACAAATTACCCATTGAACACTGATAATCTGATGTTAATTCTGACCTATGGTTAGAGATGTACATGACGGGCACTCCTGGGATCTTTCTGATCCTTCTCTTCAGGTCCCTGTCCACAGTTGCCAGGATGTAGCACTTGTGCTGTGAAAGATACATTATTTAATTGATGTTCTTCTCTGGTATAAAACCACAGTGCTCTAATGGCTAAAGGGTTTCCCTAATGTAATACATTGTCCATTTAGTAGATTAAACTACATTACCTGGGTTACCCTTTGAACTAAGCAGTCATCAGCGTATGTTCCTTTGTGGGTGCATGGCAGTCGTTCGAACCGAGGATCCTTGGCTATCCTACAGAGGCAGACAATGTATACGGCATATACCTTCCAT
Source organism: Coregonus lavaretus (assembly GCF_964263955.1). Lineage (NCBI taxonomy): Eukaryota > Metazoa > Chordata > Actinopteri > Salmoniformes > Salmonidae > Coregonus > Coregonus lavaretus. The sequence continues at coordinate 22,905,814 of NC_140005.1, read as the reverse complement.
ATGGAACGTTGATAATACCCTCAGAACATGTGTGTATGGTGTATCTGGATGTTTGGATGTTGGTCTTCACAACAGGCTAGTTACCTCAGAGCAACTCGATACTTCATCCCCAGTTTCTCTATCTCAGCCATTACACAGTCTGTGATGCATGGGATACCTTGATAACAAGCAAGAGTATAATTTAAAAATACACCGGTTATTGCTTAGTTCCATTAACTGAGTTTACGCTGAATAAACTCCAGATACTCACATTTGGCGTACAGGCAGTCCATCATTGACTGAACTATGTCCAGTTTAGCCTTGATGGAGAAGTTGATGAAATTGGTGTCAACCAGGATGTGATAAGGGGGACCAAGCTGAGTGTTGTACTGGAAGAACAGGCATGATGGATATTTTGGACTGCAGGTAGGAAAATAATGTGTGAACACACAGTAGGAAGGTATCAACCTATACTTCAATCATGTGTCCACAATACTCTGAATATCAGTTAAGAGTTATGGGTACATTTGCATTTGTTTGTGTTGATACTTGTGAAGTAGTCTTGGTACCAGTCTTTTTAGCTAACATTCCACTCCTTGCATTTGCCAAAGAGACTGGCCTTTCGGCAACCATTGTTCAAAGTAGCCAGAGAGGACTCCGTAATGACAGAAATAATGATAAGGAAAATATTAGCCTACAAGATTTTATCGAGCTGCGTTTGTGTGTGTATTTAATGAGAGAAAAGAAACGCAAAACTGGCACCTGTCGTCATTACTCGTACATATGCTGATCATCATGACTTGCTTACATTTTTGTTATGCTCATTTCAGTTATATTATTTGTCCCTCCGCTCTTATTGAGAGATGTAGTCCAGACAGGTACTGTAGAAAACATTCTGAATGGACATAGAGAATTCGAACTCACAGACACCGTAAAAGGACCCATCAATCAAAGCCACCAGCACATCTCAGACACACACAATTCACATTTCTTCCTAAAAACATATTCAGAACCTAGGCTCACCTTCAAAATCTTGGCTGTAGTCCATCAAAAAGTAGGCCTATGCTACATTAAACATAATGCTAAAATAATGTAGCTTATCAAATTAACTGACAAGGAAAGTTTGAAGGGGGAGGGAGCTAGAGTAGGCCTATTACTAGACATTGGTTATATAATCATTAATTAATCACATCCCAGCATGTGCCTTATTCCAGAGGAAGATCGTCACAGGATTAGTTTTCCCCACTGTCATTCTTTTATTGTCTATTTTTTTTGGTTATTGAGTCTATGACAGAGGCCTGGTGGTTTTTATTCTAGGTGTGAATATATATATTTCAACATCATGTCTAGATGAAAGGCTACAGTGATCACTCGCACTTGGCTGCCAAATATATACAGTACCAGTCAAAAGTTTGGACACCTACTCATTCCAGGGTTTTTGTACATTGTAGAATAATAGTGAAGACATCAAAACTATGGAATAACACATATGGAAGCATGTAGTAACCCAAAAAAGTGTTAAATCAAAATATATGTTATATTTGAGATTCTTCAACGTAGCCACACTCTGCCTTGACAGCTTTGCGCACTCTTGGCATTCTCTCAACCAGCTTCATGAGGTAGTCACCTGGAATGCATTTCAATTAACAGGTGTGCCTTAAAAGTAAATTTGTGGAATTTCTTTCCTTCTTAATGCGTTTCAGCCAATCAGTTGTGTTGTGACAAGGTAGGGGTGGTATACAGAAGATATCCCTATTTGGTAAAAGACCAAAGTCCATATTATGTCAAGAAAAGCTCAAATATGCAAAGAGAAACGACAGTCCAAGACATGAATGTCAGTCAATACGGAACATTTCAAGAACTTTGAACGTTTCTTCAAGTGCAGTCGCAAAAACCATCAAGCGCTATGATGAAACTGGCTCATGAGGACCGCCACAGGAAAGTAAGACCCAGAGTTACCTCTGCTGCAGAGGATAAGTTCACTAGAGTTAACTGCACCTCAGATTGCAGCCCAAATAAATGCTTCACAGAGTTCAAGTAAGACATCAACAGTTCAGAGGAGACTTCATGAATCAGGCCTTCATGGTCGAATTGCTGCAAAGAAACCACTACTAAAGGACACCAATAAGAAGAAGAGACTTGCTTGGCCCAAGAAGCACGAGCAATGGACAATAGACCGTGAAGCATGGAGGAGGTGTGATGGTGCTTTGCTGGTGACACTGTGATTGATTTAGAATTCAAGGAATTCTGCAGCGATACGCCAGATGACCTGGCCTCCACAATCACCCGAACTCAACCCAATTGTGATGGTTTGGGATGAGTCGAACTGCAGAGTGAAGGAAAAGCAGCCAACAAGTGCTCAGCATATGTGGGAACACCTTCAAGACTGTTGGAAAAGCATTCCGCATGAAGCTGGTTGAGAGAATGCCAAGAGTGTGCAAAGCTGTCATCAAGGCAAAGGGTGGCTACTTTGAAGAATCTAAAATATATTTTGATTTGTTTAACACTTTTTTGGTTAATACATGATTCCATATGTGTTATTTCATTTCACTAAAATTCTACAATGTAGAAGATAGTAAAAATAAAGAAAAACCCTTGAATGAGTAGGTGTGTCCAAACTTTTGACTGGTACTGTAGGTGTTCCCATAGGCCTAATATTTAAATTGAGGAAATGGGACCATTATCATCCTAATGAAAAGGCCCCCCATCCTGCTGATGTCAGCTACTGGACAACACACTTGCATTTGATATGCGTTTATGAATGAGAAAGTGAACTTGCATTTCCAAAAATGAGCTCAGTGGGGAATCCCTGCTTTGCGATCTGTTGCCTGCGTCAACAGTCAGGGTTTCATGAAATAGCCCTAGTCACTATACTTTTTCGTTGCACATTTAAATTAAACTGTTCAACTTCAATTCATAGGCCAAAATGTGCAGACAAATATTTTTTTGTTTCTGGCTTGCTAGCACATGTGGTGGCTGCCTAAATTCACTGTAGTAGGCTAGGACTAATAGATAGGCTAGCATACGAATGGTGGATAAATAGCCCAGCCAATTAATAAACTTCTAACTTACACATCTTCACTGTTCCCTTCTTGCGCAATTCATGCATCTCCACTGGCCTCTCTTCTCCTCTTATAGCTCTTGAACTAGTAGCCTAGCCCAATGTTTGTCCCAGAAGTAGCAATATAGTTTGGTTGCTTATTTTGAGCAATTCAAATGAATAAATACACATACATACACACACACATACACATACATACACACACACATATATATATATATATATATATATATATATATATATATATATATATACACACACACACACATTCTAGGAAAGAGAGTACCTTGCTCTTGCTTGCTGGATATAAAATAGGCTACAGCGTTCACAATGAACAGGCAGAGAAGTTTGAATGGCGAGAGCTTCTCTGGTGTGATGGGATCACATTGGCTGGTGGCAAAAATGAAAAAAACGGGAATCCTCTGTTCTCCCCGCGTCCAATGTTTATGTTTACAATGAAATGTATTACAGCAGAACGCCCAATGTTAGAATATTTCCAATCAAATGTATGAATTAAGTTAGAACGTTTTCCTAAGTTGAATTTGCATAAACATCACGATTGGATGATAGCTGTGAGGGTTATCAAATCAGGATCAAATCCTCTGATCTCCTCGGGCTCATTAATGATAGAATGTTCATATTTTAAGATTGCTTAAAGGCCAGTCTCTTTGGCAAATGACAGGAGTGGAATTCAATAACAGGAGTGGCAAGGAGTGGAATCTAATAGCTGAACAGAGATGGCAACCAGGCTACTTGTGAAGCTACTTACACTTCTTTTTCCTTTATTTCTGATGGATCCTTTTTCTTTTTCTCTTGTACTTTGGCACGATCTTTCTCTTTTCTAAAGAAACAGAGTCAATACCATGAGGACTCAACTGGAATATATCATGATAGATGGTATGTCTTAGTCAAACTAAAGAAATGAATGTGTGAGCAATTAGGAAGCTAACGTTTGCTATCTAGCCATCAACATTATTTCTGACAATCCATGCCAACTTGTTAGCTTGACGTTTAGCGAATCTACAAAGTTGGCATGGTTTATCAGTCAGCTAAAATAGACGGTGTGAATCTGTGCAGAAACCAATGACATTCATATTCGTACTAGCTAAAATCATTGGCAGAAACTCACATTCTCTGATCTTTCAAGCTTATCATCCTCTTCATTGAAGCAAACTTCTTGGTCTTCTGTTTCCCCTAAAGTAAACGTATGGAAATAAAACAGTCAGAAATAAAGAATAATTCACACTTCAGTTAGCTCAAGTCAAGTGGCTACTGTTAGCTAGCTAAGCTAGCAGCGCAAAACAAGGCATACAAAATCCAATCAACAACTGAAACACATTTTCAATTATTCCAACAGCTGAATCAAGAACCACGATATATTTAAATGATGGTATTGTAGTTTGATAAGTTATAGTACGATTTTACCATGTTTTTTAAAAATCCAGCAGCTGACTTGTATATCTTGCTACAGCCCTCGTGTGACTGCGTATGAACGTCATCAACAATCGACGTTTGTTTCCCTGCGCATCTCAACTTCCGGTTGCTGCTAGTTAGTTAAATATGATAAATACATTCAAGGTAGGACTGTTATTCTTGAAATGAAAATTGATGTATCTGATGTATTTTAATGTTTGACGTAGCTATGCGAGGGGTGAATTATTACATGTTTTGAAACACTGAATTTGGCTTTGGAATACCACATTTCTATTTTGCGTTGACATTGACGGCTTAACGTACGTAGGTAGCTAACTACAGTATCAGTAACAAGCTCGCTAGTTAGCCTGTACTTGAATTGATGGTGCGACATGTTATGTGTAGCTAGCTGGCTATAATCCCTGCCAGTTTGCATAGCCTAAGAAACATGAATCACGTTGGTTGTCGATAATGATCTATTATCTAGTCATGGCTCTCAAAACACATGGAGTAGCGAGCTAACGACATAGCTAGCTGCTGCTGTCTCATTAATTGATCGACTTACTTTTCCAACCAGCCAGGAAACGTATCACGTAAACCCCAGGAGGCAGTATATAGCTAGGCATATTGATTACTTTCTTCCTTTGACAGCATTCCAGATTTATCAGGTCTGTGAAATGCTGCCCGAGGCTGTCAAACAAGCTTATTGATAGATAGCTTCCGTGACCTAGTTGTCATTCAAATGTATATGTAAAGCAATGCAGGTATCATTTCACCCTTGGTTTCCCCGACTGAAAAAATACCACAAAGAAACTAAGGGGATGTGTGGGAGGCAATGCAATGGGTGTGTCTGCAATAACAAGGAGAGGGTAGCCTTTTATTAAATCAGGATGACAGTTGGATGGTTTCTGGGAATACACAAGGAATAGGCTGTATCAGTACAACACAACAGGAGTAATAACTAAATACGTCAGATATACAGTTGAAGTCGGAAGTTTACATATACTTAGGTTGGAGTCATTAACTCGTTTTTCAACCACTCCACAAATTTCTTGTTAACATTTACATTTACGTCATTTAGCTGACGCTCTTATCCAGAGCGACTTACAGTTAGTGCATACCAAACTATAGTTTTGGCAAGTCGGTTAGGACATCTACTTTGTGCATGACACAAGTAATTTTTCCAACAATTGTTTACAGACAGATTATTTCACTTAAAATTCACTGTATCACAATTCCAGTGGGTCAGAAGTTTACATACAATAAGTTGACTGTGCCTTTAAACAGCTTGGAAAATTCCAGAAAATTATGTCATGGCTTTAGAAGCTTCTGATAGGCTAATTGACATCATTTGAGTCAATTGGAGGTGTACCTGTGGATGTATTTCAAGGCCTACCTTCAACCTCAGTGCCTCTTTGCTTGACAACATGGGAAAATCAAAATAAATCAGCCAAGACCTCAGAAAAATAATTGTAGACCTCCACAAGTCTGGTTCATCCTTGGGAGCAATTTCCAAACGCCTGAAGGTACCACGTTCATCTGTACAAACAATAGGACCACGCAACCGTCATACCGCTCAGGAAGGAGACGCTACTTTGGTGCGAAAAGTGCAAATCAATCCCAGAACAACGGCAAAGGACCTTGTGAAGATGCTGGAGGAAACGGGTACAAAAGTATCTATATCCACAGTAAAATGAGTCCTATATCGACATAACCTGAAAGGCCTCTCAGCAAGGAAGAAACCACTGCTCCAAAACCACCATAAAAAAGCCAGACTACGGTTTGCAACTGCACATGGGGACAAATATCGTACTTTTTGGAGAAATGTCCTCTGGTCTGATGAAACAAAAATAGAACTGTTTGGCCATAATGACCATCGTTATGTTTGGAGGAAAAAGGGGGTACTTGCAAGCCGAAGAACACCATCCCAACCGTGAAGCACTGGGGTGGCAGCATCATGCTGTGGGGGTGCTTTGCTACAGGAGTGACTTGTGCACTTCACAAAATAGATGGCATCATGAGGAAGGAAAATTGTGGATATATTGAAGTAATATCTCAAGACATCAGTCAGGAAGTTAAAGCTTGGTCGCAAATGGTCTTCCAAATGGACAATGACCCCAAGCATACTTCCAAAGTTGTGGCAAAATGGCTTAAGGACAACAAAGTCAAGGTATTGGAGTGGCCATCACATAGAGCATGATCCTGCAGGAGCGTGTTACTGCTTTGAGCGAGTTTGCAGAGAACGACGTGTTGTCCAGGGTCACGCCAAGGTTCTTTGCACTCTGCGAGGGGGACACTGTGGTGTTGTCAACTGTGATCGAGGTCTTGAGCGGGTAGGCCTTCCCCGAGAGGAAGAGCAGCTCTGTCTTGTTGAGCTTGAGGAGGTGGGCCGACATCCAAGCTGCAGATTGTACCCCAGACAATGTGATATAACCAACGATTTTTGGTGTCCATTACTGGCCGTTACAGGAAAGCCCCATACAAACCACCGCCTTCGATTTTTAAACTAACCTGTTCATGGCGATACTTTTTTAACTGAATCGAGAACTAAGTATCTTAGAAATGTCCGTTTCCAGTTGCAAGTGGTTCTACAAAAACCAGCTTAAACTCAGATATTAAATCCATGTTTTGTACCACATGGAGGTTCATCGCCATCTTAGCTGCCACACATCTAGCGTTTCCCAGCATCTTTACAGGAACTAGACATTGCTATGCAACGCAGCCACGTGTACTAGTAGATGACGGAGCATCAGTGCGACCAAAACAAAGATCTACATGCATGCAAGAGGCATATCTTACTCTGTACAAAACATGGATTTAATATTTTTCTGAATTTGTTTTCTGTAGAACCACCTGCAACTGGTATCCCTTCCATCTTGGCTGGGGGTAGCTGGCTGGCGGCTCAAGGTAGGCGTAGGGGGCCTGGTAAGTCTGAGCTGGTTGTTGGAATTGGGCCTGGTAAGGCTGGACTGGTTGCTGGCCCGGGGCCTGGGAAAGCTGAGCTGGTTGCTCCCTCCCCCATTGCGTCACCGTCCCGGGTTTCGGCACCATGAAAACTAGCTAAAAGAAACAAAGGGATGTGTGGGAGGCAATGCAATCGGTGTGTCTGCAAGAACACAAAGAGAGGGTAACCTTTTGAGCTTTTATTGAATTATGATGACAGTTGGGTGGATGGTTTCTGAAAATAAAACAAGGAATAGGCTACATCAGTACAACACATAGGAGTAGTAACTAAACACTATATATATATATATCTATATGTGTGTGTGTGTGTGTGTGTGTATGGTAACTCAACGAAGGACTGTATGAAAAGATAATGCTAGTGTAATGGCTAAGGCAAGCTAACAAAGGCTGTGGTCAAACAAAAGGCACACAAATCACACTGACCAAGGAAGTCAACGCCAAAAGGAACACTGACAAACTTACTCAGTAACTCATCCAGGTGAATGGAATATATTAGCATATCACACTACCAGTCTATGATGTATCAACACTGATTAGGTAAAGGTTTGTGGGAAGGAAGTCCCGCCCCTGCAGGAAGTGGGGGTGACTGGTGGTTGGTGGGGAGTCTGGAAGTAGGTGGGGAATTTTGTACACCAATCATTAGGGGGGCTGATAACAAATATGCATCTTGTGGGGATGTTGTTTTTGTACACAATCTATTTCTATGGGTGTTGCCAATACATTTAGTCTGTGTTTTTTGTCACTGTGGACTTAGGTGGTCTTTAGTTTAGATTATCTAATGAGACCTTTTAAGAACCTTGCCAGTTCAAGCGTATGTAATCTAGATTACATGTCCTATTACATGTCTTCTTGGTTATGCTGCTATTGCATAGTGAAAGCGTCTGAGTTGCAAGATGAGCATGGTCACAACTGTTTAATTGTCTTAGTCATTGTTTAGGCTAACCTTTCATGAGTTGCCCAACTTAAACCTGTAATGTTTTTGTTGTTGTTGCTATAGGTCTTTCCAAGTGAAGAAGCTGGAGAATGAGCATAATTTGAGACTTTATATTTTATTGTGCAGTATTTTGGACCTGGCCCAGCCTTTGTGAAGAGCAGAGGAGTCTGAGTGAGAGCTGAAGATGGTCTGATGGACCTCCGCTTTTTGCTGACTTTCCTCTTCTGCTCAGTCTCGTGGATTTTCTTCTGGGAAGTGCGCTGGAAGAAAGGCAAAGAAAATCAGATCGAAGAATGGATTCAAGGCCACGGTCTCTCCGAATACAAATACTTATTTGAAGGTCAGTTGAGAAAATATCAGACTCTTTGAGATGGTCCAGTGTTTATGAATGACATGGAACAGTTGCAGTTTGGCATCTCTGAACTATTGCTGATGTAAAGGAGCCAGAGGCGAATGTGATTGCATCCAAACACAGTAACATCTTCATTGATTTACTTTGTAGTTGATGCACAGCAATCCAGTTCTTTTACAACAAGGGAAATTGATTATCTTTGAATTTGCTCATCCATTGGAGTTTGTACAAAAGCCTACACAGTTCAAAGGACATTTTTTTGAATGTTCAGCCATTGGGTGAAATTCTTTAGCTCATCCTCTATCATTGAAGAGGTAGAGGTTTTGGTTTTAGGTTAGTGTAATTTCCCATAGCTCATGATGTTGTGGTTTCAGTGATTTAGGGTGTGCCTGTTTGCAGGTATGAGTATATTCTTATCTTGGCCTCATTTTGGTGATGTTGAGGTGAATTTCTTTATGATAAGGCAGGCTATAGACTAGATCCCTCTCTGCTCTGACTGATTTGTCTGTGGTGTCTGCCTGTGGTGTCTGCCTGTGCCTGTGTGTGTAGATGTGCAGACTCTGGAGGAGCTGAGCCTGAGTATTCTGACTCGTCTGGAGGACGTAGTGAGAGAGAAGCGGCGCTGGAGGGACATCGCAGAGGCTCACATCCAGCTGCTGCGAGACTTTGCCTTCCAGGAGTGGCTCTGCTCTCAGAGCCTTGAGCACTACTATCATATGTAAGCATACCACCACCATGTTATCAGTGCCACTACACAAGCATACAACTACTTTTTACCAGCATAGTACTACCTACCTCTCACCTGTCATGGGCAGATTCAAACGCATCCCATAAACACAATTCACATTACTACATGATTCTGCACTACATTTAGCAGACGCTCTTATCCAGAGCGACTTACAGTTAGTGCACTAACTTCTTACTGAATTCAGTCTTTTTGTGAAACATTGTGAGGTCCCTCTTTCACTTTCTCTCTTTTTCTGAGAAATAGGCTACATGGCTGAGAATAACAGCCGTGGAAGAGAGAGTGCTTTATATATGCTTTTTTGTCCACATGGGGGCAGCATCCCCATTCATGGCTGGCTGCGCTTGGTGACATTGAGCTCAGGTGGCTGCAGGGTTTCAGAGCAGGGTTTCCCAAACTCGGTCCTTGCCATAAAATGGCTTTGGTCTTTTACCAAATAGGGCTATCTTCTGTATACCCCCCTACCTTGTCACAACACAACTGATTGGCTCAAACGCATTAAGAAGGAAATAAATTCCACAAATTAACTTTTAACAAGGCACACCTGTTAATTGAAATGCATTCCAGGTGACTACCTCATGAAGCTGGTTATGAGAGCATGCCAAGAGTGTGCAAAGCTGTCATCAAGGCAAAGGGTGGCTACTTTGAAGAATCTCAAATATAAAATATATTTTGATTTGTTTAACACTTTTTTTTGGTTACTACATGATTCTTTCATAGTTTTGATGTCTTCACTATAATTCAACAATGTAAAAAATAAAGAAAACGCCTTGAATGAGTAGGTGTGTCCAAACTTTTGACTGGTAGTGTATGTCCCCATTGATTTTTGAAAAATAGAACTTATAAATGCCTCATGAGCTAGATTCAACTGTTGTACCCCATCAGAACCCAAAATATAAGCTTGTTTTACTCCAATGTTTGTAAATTAGTAAGTGTAAACAAACACTTAAAATGTGGTTAAAAACTGTAATTTTTATCTCATGGATGGTCAGTCCTTGCATCCATAGCTCTGTCTATGAATTTGAGAGTGGTTACATTTCGCAGAGCCCCATCCTTCAGCTTTTTACCAAAACGGGACTTTGCTATTGTTTCAACTGCTGATTGCTGCTTTAAGGGGCTGTTACACAGGTAGATGTTATGCAATGCTACGGATGTGGGGGTAGCTCTCAGTGGACTGAGTTGAACTGTAATCAGACTGAGCCTATAGGCCTTTCTTTATAATAGCAGACCCTATTTTCTGTCTAATGTTTGAATACACAACAGTTTTCAGTTGCATCACATTCAGATATTTCATTGTGATACATGGGCTAGTCATACAGAGGGGATTGTAAACTTCACATCCTCTTTGCAGATTTCTGTAGTACAGTATGAGCTCACATCTGTCTGAGCAGTGACACTTACTCCCTACCTAAAGTAATGTATTGTAAACATGAGCAGCTGGGTTATAGTGGTTACTATACTGTGTTTATTGTGGCTACAGCAGCTGTCAACTCTGGGAAGCTTTTTCTCCTTGAGTAGATTACCCATATACCATTTAATCTGTCAGTGGAGGAAGCCATTTCATCATGCCTCAATACATACCACACTATCTGACTTTCTAATGTTTATATAAACCTTAAAGGGGCACTCTGCAAGAGCTACATCGATTTAAAAAAAACAACATTTAAATTCATGATATATACCCATTGATTATTGAAGAATGTGACTTATAAATCCCTAATGAGCAGTTTTCTTACCCCATCAGAACCCAAAATATAAGCTTGTTTTACTCCTTTGTTTTCAAACAAAGTAATTGTAATTGGTTATATTTATCCAGCCCCATCCCTCAGCTATTTAGACCTCATCATCACTGGAGAAGTCCCTGCCTCAGACCTGGATGTACATGAGATAGGTGTATCTGACCATAGGGCCATGACAATGTCTGTGAGTACTCCTGCACTTCAACTCTGCCCTAAGCGCACTATTAAATAAAAAAACAAGTCCCTTGACACGTCCGTCTTCCAGGAGTCTGTTTGCCCTGCCCTACAAGCTGACTGTCATGAGTCCACCCCTGATGAGATGGTTGACCTGTATAACAGGACTCTAAAGAACAACTTAAACAGCCTTGCACCTGAAAATGTATCCTTCCAAATCAAATCAAATCAAATCAAATTTTATTGGTCACATGCGCCGAATACAACAGGTGCAGACATTACAGTGAAATGCTTACTTACAGCCCTTAACCAACAGTGCATTTATTTTAAACAAAAAAAGTAAAAATAAAACAACAAAAAAAAAAGTGTTGAGAAAAAAAAGAGCAGGAGTAAAATAAAGTGACAGTAGGGAGGCTATATATACAGGGGGGTACCGTTGCAGAGTCAATGTGCGGGGGCACCGGCTAGTTGAGGTAATATGTACATGTGGGTAGAGTTAAAGTGACTATGCATAAATACTTAACAGAGTAGCAGCAGCGTAAAAAGGATGGGGTGGGGGGGAAGTGCAAATAGTCCGGGTAGCCATGATTAGCTGTTCAGGAGTCTTATGGCTTGGGGGTAGAAGCTGTTGAGAAGTCTTTTGGACCTAGACTTGGCACTCCGGTACCGCTTGCCGTGCGGTAGCAGAGAGAACAGTCTATGACTAGGGTGACTGGAGTCTTTGACAATTTTGAGGGCCTTCCTCTGACACCGCCGGGTATAGAGGTCCTGGATGGCAGGAAGCTTTGCCCCAGTGATGTACTGGGCCGTACGCACTACCCTCTGTAGTGCCTTGCGCTCGGAGGCCAAGCAGTTGCCATACCAGGCGGTGATGCAACCAGTCAGGATGCTCTCGATGGTGCAGCTGTAGAATTTTTTGAGGATCTGAGGACCCATGCCAAATCTTTTTAGTCTCCTGAGGGGGAATAGGCTTTGTCGTGCCCTCTTCACGACTGTCTTGGTGTGTTTGGACCATGATAGTTCGTTGGTGATGTGGACACCAAGGAACTTGAAGCTCTCAACCTGTTCCACTACAGCCCAGTCGATGAGAATGGGGGCGTGCTCAGTCCTCTTTTTTTTCCTGTAGTCCACAATCATCTCCTTTGTCTTGGTGACGTTGAGGGAGAGGTTGTTGTCCTGGCACCACACGGCCAGATCTCTGACCTCCTCCCTATAGGCTGTCTCATCGTTGTCGGTGATCAGGCCTACCACTGTTGTGTCGTCGGCAAACTTAATGATGGTGTTGGAGTCGTGCCTGGCCATGCAGTCATGGGTGAACAGAGAGTACAGGAGGGGACTGAGCACGCACCCCTGAGGGGCCCCCGTGTTGAGGATCAGTGTGGCAGATGTGCTGTTACCTACCCTTACCACCTGGGGGCGGCCCGTCAGGAAGTCCAGGATCCAGTTGCAGAGGGAGGTGTTTAGTCCCAGGATCCTTAGCTTAGTGATGAGCTTAGAGGGCACTATGGTGTTGAATGCTGAGCTGTAGTCAATGAATAGCATTCTCACGTGGGTGTTCCTCTTGTCCAGGTGGGAAAGGGTAGTGTGGAGTGCAATAGAGATTGCATCATCTGTGGATCTGTTGGGGCGGTATGCAAATTGGAGTGGGTCTAGGGTTTCTGGGATAATGCTGTTGATGTGAGCCATGACCAGCCTTTCAAAGCACTTCATGGCTACAGACGTCAGTGCTACGGGTCGGTAGTCATTTAGGCAGGTTATCTTAGAGTCCTTGGGCACGGGGACTATGGTGGTCTGCTTGAAACATGTTGGTATTACAGACTCAGTCAGGGACATGTTGAAAATGTCAGTGAAGACACTTGCCAGTTGGTCAGCACATGCTCGGAGTACACGTCCTGGTAATCCGTCTGGCCCTGCGGCCTTGTGAATGTTGACCTGCTTAAAAGTCTTACTCACGTCGGCTACGGAGAGCGTGATCACACAGTCATCCGGAACAGCTGGTGCGCTCATGCATGGTTCAGTGTTGCTTGCCTCGAAGTGAGCATAGAAGGCATTTAGCTCATCTGGTAGGCTCGCGTCACTGGGCAGCTAGCAGCTGGGTTTCCCTTTGTAATCCGTGATAGCTTGCAAGCCCTGCCACATCTGACGAGTGTCAGAGCCAGTGTAGTAGGATTTGATCTTAGTCCTGTATTGACGCTTTGCCTGTTTGATGGTTCGCTGGAGGGCGTAGCTGGATTTCTTGTAATTATCCGGATTAGTGTCCCGCTCCTTGAACACGGCAGCTCTAGGGGTGGCAGGTAGCCTAGCGGTTAAGAGCGTTGAGCGATTATCCAAAAGGTTGCTGGTTTGAATCCTCGAGCCGACTAGGTGAAAAATCAGTCTGTGCCCTTGAGCAAGGCACTTAACCCTAATTGCTCCTGTAAGTCACTCTGGATAAGAGCGTCTGCTAAATGACAAAGATTTACAAACATTTCAAATATAGCCTTTAGCTCAGTGCGGATGTTGCCTGTAATCAATGGCTTCTGGTTGGGATATGTACGTACGGTCACTGTGGGGACGACGTCGTCGATGCACTTATTAATGAAGCCGGTGACTGATGTGGTATACTCTTCAATGCCATCGGATGAATCCTGGAACATATTCCAGAAACAGTCCCAAAAGAAATCTAATAAATTGGTCACATACAGTGAGGAAAGAAAGTATTTGATCCTCTGCTGATTTTGTATGTTTGCCCACTGACAAAGAAATGATCAGTCTATCATTTTAATGTTAGGTTTATTTGAACAGTGAGAGACAGAATAACAACAAAAAAATCCAGAAAAACGCATGTCAAAAATGTTATAAATTGATTTGCATTTTAATGAGGGAAATGAGTATTTGACCCCCTTTCAATCAGAAAGATTTCTGGCTCCCAGTTGTCTTTTATACAGGTAATGAGCTGAGATTAGGATCACACTCTTAAAGGGAGTGCTCCTAATTTCAGCTTGTTACCTGTATAAAAGACACCTGTCCACAGAAGCAATCAATCAATCAGATTCCAAAGTCTCTACCATGGCCAAGACCAAAGAGCTCTCCAAGAATGTCAGGGGCAAGATTGTAGACCTAAACAAGGCTGGAATGGGCTACAAGACCATCGCCAAGCAGCTTGGTGAGAAGGTGACAACAGTTGGTGCGATTATTCGTAAATGAAAGGAACACAAAAGACCTGTCAATCTCCCTCGGCCTGGGGCTCCATGCAAGATCTCACCTCGTGGAGTTGCAATGATCATGAGAACGGTGAGGAATCAGCCCAGAACTACATGGGAGGATCTTGTCAATGATCTCAAGGCAGCTGGGACCATAGTCACCAATAAAACAATTGGTAACACACTACGCCGTGACGGGCTGAAATCCTGCAGCGCCCGCAAGGTCCCCCTGCTCAAGAAAGCACATATACAGGCCCGTCTGAAGTTTGCCACTGAGCATCTGAATGATTCAGAGGAGAACTGGGTGAAAGTGTTGTGGTCAGATGAGACCAAAATCGAGCTCTTTGGCATCAACTCAACTCGCCGTGTTTGGAGGAGGAGGAATGCTTCCTATGACCCCAAGAACACCATCCCCACCGTCAAACATGGAGGTGGAAACATTATGCTTTGGGGGTGTTTTTCTGCTAAGGGGACAGGACAACTTCACCACATCAAAGGGACGATGGACGGGGCCATGTACCGTCACATCTTGGGTGAGAACCTCCTTCCCTCAGCCAGGGCATTGAAAATGGGTCGTGGATGGGTATTCCAGCATGACAATGACCCAAAACACACGGCCAAGGCAACAAAGGAGTGGCTCAAGAAGAAGCACATTAAGGTCCTGAAGTGGCCTAGCCAGTCTCCAGACCTTTAATCCCATAGAAAATCTGTGGAGGGAGCTGAAGGTTCGAGTTGCCAAACGTCAGCCTCAAAACCTTAATGACTTGGAGAAGATCTGCAAAGAGGAGTGGGACAAAATCCCTCCTGAGATGTGTGCAAACCTGGTGGCCAACTACAAGAAAGGTCTGACGTCTGTGATTGCCAACAAGGGTTTTGCCACCAAGTACTAAGTCATGTTTTGCAGAGGGGTCAAACACTTATTTCCCTCATTAAAATGCAAATAAATTTATAACATTTTTGGCATGCGTTTTTCTGGATTTTTTGTTGTTGTTATTCTGTCTCTCACTGTTCAAATAAACCTACCATTAAAATTATAGACTGATCATGTCTTTGTCAGTGGGCAAACGTACAAAATCAGCTGGGGATCAAATACTTTTTTCCCTCACTGTACATATTTTTAGCAGATGTTATTGCTGGTGTAGGGAAATGCTTGTGTTCCTAGCTCAACATGTGCAGTAGTATCTAACAATTCACAACAATACACACAAATCTAAAAGTAAAATAATGGAATTAAGAAATATATAAATATTTGGACGAGCGATGTCGGAGTGGCATTGACTAAAATACAGTAGAATAGAATACAGTATACAGTATACAGTACAGTCGTGGTCAAAAGTTTTGAGAATGACACAAGTATTGGTCTTCACAAAGTTCGCTGCTTCAGTGTTATGAGATATGTTTGTCTGATGTTACTATGGTATACTGAAGTATAATTACAAGCATTCCATAAGTGTCAAAGGCTTTTATTGACAATTACATTAAGTTTATGCAAAGAGTCAATTTGCAGTGTTGACCCTTGTTTTTCAAGACCTCTGCAATCCGTCCTGTCATGCTGTCAATTAACTTCTGGGCCACATCCTGACTGATGGCAGCCCATTCTTGCATAATCGATGCTTGGCGTTTGTCAGAATTTGTGGGTTTTTGTTTGTCCACCCGCCTCTTGAGGATCTACCACAAGTTCTCAATGGGATTAAGGTTTGGGGAGTTTCCTGGCCATGGACCCAAAATGTCGATGTTTTGTTCCCCGAGCCACTTAGTTATCACTTTTGCCTTATGGCAAGGTGCTCCATCATGCTGGAAAAGGCATTGGTCGTCACCAAACTGTTCTTGGATGGTTGGGAGAAGTTGCTCTCGGAGGATGTGTTGGTACCATTCTTTATTCATGGCTGTGTTCTTAGGCAAAATTGTGAGTGAGCCCACTCCCTTGTCTGAGAAGCAACCCCACACATGAATGGTCTCAGGATGCTTTACTGTCGGCATGACACAAGACTGATGGTAGCGCTCACCTTGTCTTCTCCGGACAAGGTGTTTTCCGGATGCCCCAAACAATCGGAAAGGGGATTCATTAGAGAAAATGACTTTACCCCAGTCCTCAGCAGTCCAATCCCTGTACCTTTTGCAGAATATCAGTCTGTCCCTGATGTTTTTCCTGGAGAAAAGTGGCTTCTTTGCTGCCCTTCTTGACACCAGGCCATCCTCCAAAAGTCTTCGCCTCACTGTGCGTGCAGATGCACTCGAACCTGCCTGCTGCCATTCCTGAGCAAGCTCTGCACTGGTGGTGCCCCGATCCCGCAGCTGAATCAACTTTAGGAGACGTCCTGGCGCTTGCTGGACTTTCTTGGGCGCCCTGAAGCCTTCTTCACAACAATTGAACCTCTCTCCTTGAAGTTGTTGATGATCTGATAAATGGTTGATTTAGGTGCAATCTTACTAGCAGCAATATCCTTGCCTGTGAAGCCATTTTTGTGCAAAGCAATGATGACGGCACGTGTTTCCTTGCAGGTAACCATGGTTAACAGAGGAAGAACAATGATTTCACCCTCCTTTTAAAGCTTCCAGTCTGTTATTCTAACTCAAACAGCATGACAGAGTGATCTCCAGCCTTGTCCTCGTCAACACTCTCACCTGTGTTAACGAGAGAATCACTGACATGATGGCAGCTGGTCCTTTTGCGGCAGGGCTGAAATGCAATGGAAATGTTTTTTTTGGGATTAAGTTCATTTTCATGGCAAAGAGGGATTTTGCAATTAATTGCAATTCATCTGATCATTCTTCATGACATTCTGGAGTATATGCAAATTGCCATCATCAAAACTGAGGCAGCAGACTTTGTGAAAATTAGAATTGTGTCATTCTCAAAACTTTTGACCACGACTGTACATATGAGATGAGTAAAGCAATATGTAAACATTATTAAAGTGACTAGTGTTCCATTATTAAAGTGGCCAGTGATTCTGTGTATATAGGGCAGCAGCCTCTAAGGTGCAGGGTTGAGTAACCGGGTGGTAGCCGGCTAGTGATGGCTATTTAGCAGTCTGATGGCCTTGAGATAGAAGCTGTTTTTTAGTCTCTCGGTCCCAGCTTTGATGCACCTGTACTGACCTCGCCTTCTGGATGATAGCGGGGTGAACAGGCCCTGGCTCGGGTGGTTGATGTCCTTGATGATCTTTTTGGCCTTCCTGTGACATCCGGTGCTGTAGGTGTCCTGTAGGGCAGGCAGTGTGCCCTCGGTGATGCACCACCATCTGGAGAGCCCTGCGGTTGCCGTACCAGGCGGTGATACAGCCCGACAGGATGAGCAATTCCACTGCTACGCAGACGACACACAGGTGTACATTAAAACGAATCTGCTCTGTCAACCTTGTCCAACTGTCTGAAAGAGGTTAAATCTTGGATGCAGAACTTCCTTCAACTCAACAGCAGCAAGACAGAGGCAATGCTGATAGGCACCCCCCAGCAGATCACCAACTCCTGCAGCATCCACCCTGCTATAGACGGCCACATCGTTCCCTTCTCAGTCATCACCAACCTGGGTGTGAAATTCAACCCTGCTCTTTCCTTCAATGCCCACATTAGTCTGTAAAATGTCATTCTTTCAGCTGAAGAACATCTCCCGCCTAAGACCCTCTCTCACCACTTCTGACGCAGAAATTCTTATCCATGCATTAGTTTTCTCCAGAATTGATTATGGGAATGCAGTACTTGGGGGGCCTGCCTGCGAACTCCATTCATCGGCTGGGTGTAGCCTAGAGGTTAAGAGGTTGGGCCCGTAACCGAAAGGTTGCTGGGTCGAATCCCCGAGTTGACTAGGTGAAATCTACCGATGTGCCCTTGAGCAAGGCACTTAACCCTAAATGACAAAAAAATACTATAAAAAATAAATAAATTACAGCTCATTCAAAGCAGTGCTGCAAGGATTTTGACACAAACAAAAAAGTCTGCCCACATCACCCCCATCCTTGCTGACCTCCATTGGCTACCTGTCCCTCAAATAATTGACTTTAAAATTCTCCTCCTGGTCTACAAAGCCCTAAATGGCATCGGACCTGCCTACCTGTCAGACCTTCTCTCCCCCTATGAACCTTCACGCAACCTACGGTCAAGCTACGCCAAACTATTTCATGCACCCAGGACCTGGCTCTGATGGGGGACTGTGCCTTTTCCTCTCACACACCACACCTTAGGAACTTCCTTCCTGACAATCTCAGGGCTGTTCAGACTGTTGGCTGGCCTATCATTCCACCTAGTCTTTGATTGTTGCTTTTATGTTATGGTTATATACAGTACAAATCAAAAGTTTGGACACCTATCATTCAAGGGTTTTTCTTAATTTTTACTATTTTCTACATTGTAGAATAATAGGGAAGACATCATGTAGTAACCAAAAAAGTGTTAAACAAATCAAATCAAAATATATTTTGGATTTTAGATTCTTCAAAGGAGCCACCCTTTGCCTTGATGACAGCTTTGCACACTCTTGGCATTCTCTCAACCAGCTTCATGAGGAATGCTTTTCTAACAGTCTTGAAGGAGTTCCCACATATGCTGAGCACTTGTTGGCTGCTTTTCCTTCACTCTGCGGTCCAACTCATCCCAAACCATCTCAATTGGGTTGAGATCGGGTGCTTGTGTAGGCCAGGTCATCTGATGCAGCACTCCATCACTCTCCTTCTTGGTCAAATAGCCCTTACACAGCCTGGAGGTGTGTTTTGGGTCATTGTCCTGTTGAAAAACAAATGATAGTCCCACTAAGCGCAAACCAGATGGGATGGCGTATATCGCTGCAGAATGCTGTGGTAGCCATGCTGGTTAAGTGTGCCTTGAATTCTACATAAATCACAGACAGTGTCAACAGCAAAGCAACCCCACACCATCACACCTCCTCCATGCTTCACAGTGGGAACCACACATGCAGAGATCATCCGTTCACCTACTAGGTGTCTCACAAAGGCACGGCGGTTGGAACCAAAAATCTCAAATTTGGACTCCAGACCAAAGGACACATTTCCATCGGTCTAATGTCCATTACTCCTGTTTCTTGGCCCAAGCAAGTCTCTTCTTCTTATTGGTGTTCTTTAGTAGTGGTTTCTTTGCAACAATTTGACCATGAAGGCCTGATTCACGCAGTCTCCTCTGAACAGTTGATGTTGAGGTGTGTCTGTTACTTGAACTGTGTGAAGCATTTATTTGGGCTGCAATTTCTGAGGCTGGTAACTCTAATGAACTTATCCTCTGCAGCAGAGGTAACTCTGGGTCTTCCTTTCCTGTGACAGTTCTCATGAGAGCCAGTTTCATCATAGTGCTTGATGGTTTTTGCAACTGCACTTGAAGAAACTTTCAAAGTTCCTGACATTTTCCGGATTGACTTACCTTCATTTCTTAAAGTAATGATGGACTGTTGTTTCTCTTTGCTTATTTGTGCTGTTCTTGCCATAATATGGACTTGGTCTTTTACCAAATAGGGCTATCTTCTGGATACCCCCCTACCTTGTCACAACACAACTGATTGGCTCAAATTATCTTTTAACAATGCACACCTGTTAATTGAAATGCATTCCAGGTGACTACCTCATGAAGCTGGTTGAGAGAATGCCAAGAGTGTGCAAAGCTGTCATCAAGGCAAAGAGTGGCTACTTTGAAGAATCTCAAATATAACATTTATTTTGATTTGTTGAACACTTGGTTACTACATGATTCCAGATGTGTTATTTCATAGTTTTGATGTCTTCAACAGCGTTATCATTACACGGGTGCACCTTGTGCTGGGGACAATGAAAGGCCACTCTAAAATGTGCAGTTTTGTCACACAACACAATGTAGAATGTAATGTTCATTTCTCTACCATAAGCCGCCTCCAACGTCGTTTTAAAGAATTTGGCAGTACGTACAACCGGCCTCACAACCGCAGACCACGTGTAACCACGCCAGCCCAGGACCTCCACATCCGTCTACTTCACCTGTGGGATCATCTGAGACCAGCCACCCGGACAGCTGAAGAAACTGAGGAGTATTTCTGTCTGTAATAAAGCCCTTTTGTGGGGAAAAACTCATTCTGATTGGCAGTCCTGGCTCCCCAGTGGGTGGGCCTGGCTCCCAAGTGCGCCTCTGCCCAGTCATGTGAAATCCATAGATTAGATTCTAATGAATTTATTTAAATTGACTGATTTCCTCATATGAACTGTAACTCACTGAAATCGTTGAAATTGTTCCATGTTGCATTCATATTTTTGTTTAGTATATATTTATTTTGTTTTTTTAAACCTATTTTTCTATTTAAATTGTTATTTTCTGCACTTTGAGATTATTTTTGGATAATGAAAAGCACTTTAGAAATGTAATAAGTCATTATTGTTATTTACCAAATCAGTGGCAGGGTAAATGTAACCTAGTAGATCATGTTAAGGTAACTGTGGTACAGTGCAGAACAGGGTGATAGACCAATATTTGCTTTGCGTGCATGATAAAGTACACAGTATTTAAAGAAATAACAGACCAAAGCCCAGTTTAAAGTCAGGTTCTTCATGTTCAATCGTTCTGTGTGTTATCCTGTGTGAGACTGTGGCCATGCTAGCGGTGAATGAATACAATTGACCGTTTTTTTCTCTCTGTTTGACCATATTGCGCTGTGGTCCAAATGAAGACTGAAGACCTTGGGTTGTATGACTCTGGATGATCTAGCCCAGTTTGACAGCCAGTTGCAGCTCTCTCTTGCTGCGTGGGGATACTACTACGAAGACTACATCAAGCTGTCCGCGGGCGTCAAGGTTCTCCAGGCCTCTAGGGGGAGCCGCGACCAGGACTACGAGATCCAACTGGTGCACAGTCTTGCTGAAAGGCGCCTGAATGAGAAGTGGTCTATCGGTGAGTGCAAGGCATCTGCCATGGATTAAGAGTGATTTCAGTCACTGGCTGTAGAAGATATTGATGCACTACAAGTAGGGCTGTGACTGGCGGCCATTGCGAGTGTACCCATAGGAGCAAAGCAGGAAGTAAAAGCACGAAGTAAAAGCAGGAAGTGTACCCTTCAAAATGTGCTACACATTTACATTTTTAGTCATTTAGCAGACACTCTTCAGTTAACATAATTTGAATGAACAGTCTATATTACCATGGAAATTAGTGCATCACAATATCAGGTACCCATAACATCTCCAGTGCATTTGCCAAAGTTAGTTCCAAGCCCGTTATATTCATTCCATTTCTATGTGTGTTGCTGCTGCATTAAAGACTCATTTGTTGCTTATTTCAGCAAGGAGCAACAACGTGTCATCAACTTTGTTAATATTGATGGGGGGGGGGGGGGGAATTGGTACCGTTACATATCGGGATATTATTTTTGACAATATATTGTAACGTCGTCAAGACACTATCGCAATATAATGTTTGTGCTAGTTGGCTGCACCTGCACCAACACTCCAGTATTTTTCCTTCATAGCTTGTTCCCAATCTTTTTAAATAAGCAGCAAATTTGTTTTCAACACTTTTATTTCCATGACTGATCAAAACTAGTTTTCTCATGGCTCTCTCTCTTGTCCCTCTGCAACAGACATATGGTGAGTAATATGTTTGGATCATCGATTCGCAATTAAATTCACAATATCGAATCGCAATACATATAGAATTGTAATAATCACAATAAATATCATATCGGCACCTAAGTATCGTGATAATATCATATCGTGAGGTCCCTGGCAATTCCCAGCCCTAGTTGTTGAGTCCATATTACCGCAGAAACGGACTCAACAGCACGATTGCTTGTCAGTCCTGTCTTCTGTCAGCTGTTCGTTATGACGGTTATTTTATTTCCATGGCGGTCTTCATCCATAACCATCGGTTACACGGTTATATGGTCATTATGCCAGCCCTAATTTCATGTACCTAGTGTTTCACTTTTTTTTATCAAGCAATAGCCACACAGATGAGCAACAGTAGGTCATGCTTTGTAAAGGAGAAGTTGACTGTTACTACAGGGTCATGTTAAGACAGTTAGTGCAACCACATAATGTGAAAGAAGGTGGCCTAGGCCTAGGTTGTTACATTACAATTCTCATGTACCTTTTCCTTACCCTATCCTAATTTACATACTGTAGCACACACTGATTGTTATTGGCTTATACACTCCCAATGAGCAAATAGCTATGCTTCCTATGATAGGTATCTTCTCTGATGCCAAGAATAGCCTAAGTCCTATTTCTGGAAAAGCTTGATTTGCCTTTGTTGTGTGATGCATCGGTGAATACACACGGTGTCCACACACTGCTGTGCTTGGCTAGTGCAGGACAACATGGACCAATTAGACTTTCGGATTAATGTCCAGAATGCAGAGTCCAACATTGGTATGTGTTCTAGTTTTAAAGGTTTATTATCTACAGGTATAACAGAAAGCAAAAGTGAAATATTTGTCAATCCTCCAAGTTGGTCTGCAGGTATGCCTGTGAGAATGAAGGGCGTAGGCAGTGCTCTAAATTAAAACCCTTCATTTGTAGCACTGGTGGAGCACAACATAAAATCTAGGAGCACCAGAAAATAATATATCTTTTTGAATTGATTGAGATCTAGCATATTGGGTGTATATGAATTCTTGCTCCTTTTGAAGCACATGTAATATTTAAACCTGTAAAGACATTTGTTTATTATAAAAAGCTACAATGTTGATAAAAAAGCTGTTCATTGAAATTAGTCATTTGTGTAATATTAGGTTTCTACATTGTGCAAAAGCACTACCTATTGAAATGCATTACATTGAAAATTCTACAATGTCTCTTTTTTAAGTTTGTGAGTGATGACATGCAAGTGATCAGTCATTCATTCATTGCTATGATCATTGATCTTATAAATAAGCCATCCCTTTTCATTTTTTTCTTTGCCCCCTAATGTTTAGATATACTGATAAAGTAACCAGGTTGTTAGCTAGCAAGCTAATGAGGTAACATGACTGAACAAGGTGTAAACAAATGCTTGTGAGTGTTTTTGGAATGACCCGCGACATGGTTTATGAACAGGGCCTAAAAACTAACTTTTTGGTCCACCAGCCACTGTGGCAGGTAGATTTAAAAAATCTACCAGCCACTCAGAATTCTTACCAGCCAATACATGAATTGACCCTAATAACACCAAAAGCCAAAAAAAATACTTTTGGATTGGGTTTTATTGTGCCACAAGCATCTGTATAGGCTTGTAGCTTCATACTTTGAATTATTAAAGAGTTCATTCTGGCACTTCAATTAAGTGATTTGTAGAGAATATGGGATTTGAATTCCACAGCAATGGTTAAACCACATCAGGAGACCACTTTTGAGGTCTAGGGAAGAAAATAAAACTAAAGCGAGGTGTTTGGCTGGCGGTGTTTCTGTACTGCATGCTCAATAGCAGAGTTTGCTCATCATGATATCATATCATTCTGCCAGTTAAGCCTGCTTCCATTTAATTTGAGAAATACAAATCGCTGATGCATTCTGTAATATTCTTTACATTTAGACTTTGGATTGAATGAATCTGCGCTCACCTTTTTCTCTAGGGCACTCAGAAACAACTGCACAGTGAAGCCTATCATTACAACCGTCATTATCTGGGTGATTTATTTTTTTAAATATTTTTTCTGGTCGCACTGGTGCTCCCAAAATAAAATGTCAGGTCGCACAGCAAAATATCAAGGAGCATATGCGACCAAAATAGTCGCACTTTAGAGACCTGGGCTTAGGGCACATCAGCTTTGTGTGAAATGTCTGTCAAAAGTCCTGTGCTGTGAAAGTCAAGTAAAGTATGATGTCTGTCTTTTTTCTCTTTCAGCGGGAGCTTTTATATTTGGCTGTACTGTGGCACTGTGCTTTCTGATAAGGGACCTCATGTTTTACGTGATTGGTGAGTGAGTTCCACTGACAGTAGCTGTTTGAAGTAGGGGATGGACGCCTGTCAGCCAGGCCTGGGGCCTAAACTAACCTGTCATTAAAATTATCAGGAGGTACTTGTTGAAAATACTAGTACATATTTGAACTAGTGATACTGTTTGTGTGTCCCAAGACTTCCAGGCTTTACCCATACAATTACTGCTTCTCCACAGCTCATTCAAGGAAATAGACCTTAAAGGGATAGTTCACCCAAATTACAAAGTTGGTTTCCTTATCCTGTAAGCAGTCTATGGAGAAGGTATCACGCCAATCCATGCTTTGGGTTAGTTTCCCTGGCACTGTTTCCACATGCTAACGTTTTGGCATTTGTGGCACAAATCCCATTCAAGTCATGGGACCGATATTCACTTTTTTCGCGCATCATGTTCAAAGCATCTATAAGTAACTGTTTGAGCTTCACAATCAATGTTAGATACTTTTGGATGAAAGTGAACGATCCATTTAAAGCATTCGTTGAAGTAATTTTTCCACATTTGCATTGCAAATGGTCTCTCCACTAATAAGATCAGAGCATGAGCCATTAGATCTTCTGAAATGGATCCGTGGCTTTCCCACGCAACCCGATATGCATACATATATTTTCCTGAAACGAAGACCTGTTCCGAATGGACCTGAGGACAGTCAGACCTGTTCCGAAAAAGACTATGGAAAACAGACTCGTGCTGGTTCGGATCCGAGAGACCCGTTCAGATCTGAGAATAGAAAGAAACCTCCAACTCGGCGTTGCCAGCGTGGCTAATAAACAAGTGATATTGGCCAAATCATCCACCATTACGTGTCCTTAAAAACTGCCAATAACCAAATACAAAAAAACTAAATGTGTTGTGTTTCGATGTTCAAAACTTTATAGTCTATTGGTTTTTACTTTCCTAAAACAATAATTGTCTACCGCACAGTTTAGCTGTCTGAGATTTGAGCGCTAAATGCATCAGGGCGTTGCATGCATATAGGCCTACAGGCTTAGGTGTCCACTGTATGATATTCATATAAAACAATTAAATATTAAGGGAGACAAGCTTAGGCCTAGCACTAGAGAGACCGATAGAAAGATAGAGTTTTGCCGGCGCCATGTTCCGAACATCGACATGGATTTCTTTATACTTGTCTGATAGGCTACTACTGCTATACAGATATAGGCATACAGGAGGCTAATTTGTAAATTTTCGATCCGAATATGTTTTTGAAAGATAAGCATTATGTTGTTAGCACAGGAGACTGCTGAGAGGAGGACGGCTCATAATGATGGCTGGAATGGAGTAAATGGAATGGTATCAAACACCTGGAAATCATGTGTTTGATGTATTTGATACCATTCCACCCTATTCCGTTCCAGCCATTACCACGAGCCGTCCTCCCCAATGAAGGTCCCACCATCCTCCTGTGATTGTTAGATTATAGGAGTAACTCTGGTAGGCCTAAAACATTACTCCTCACCTCAAGTTCAACTGTGGGAGTCAGTTGGAGTACGCACTGCCGTCACAGGCCTGCAGTAGCTAAGCCTAATAATAGCCATACCATACCTTCACAAAAGTTGCTTAACTTAATTAGGGTAATATCAAAAGTAAGTCAAGTCATTGTTTATAGGGAAAATATGAACAGGTTATTATATTGCTGCATTCAATTAAGTTTTGCATTTTGCCCTCTTTGGTTTTTCCTTTCCTTTTCATTTATTTATTTTATATTTTATTTAACCTTTATTTAACTAGGCAAGTCAGTTAAGAACAAATTCTTATTTACAATGATGGCCTACACCGGCCAAACCCGGACAATGCTGCCCTATGGGACTCTCAATCACGGCCGGTTGTGATACAGCCTGGAATCGAACCAGGGGGTCTGTAGTGACACCTCAAGCACTGAGATACAGTGCCTTAGACCGCTGTGCCACTCGGGAGCCCATGGTTTGTGTGCGAGTAGCATAGTAGGCCTTACGGGAATACCGGTAATTCTGTTATATTGCGACAAACAATATTACAGCTGGAACTTAATTTGGCCACCGAAAATGGCTCAACAGAATGAAACGTTCAAAAAAGCTTTGAACAGGCTTATATTGCAGCTATTACCAACAAAGGCGATTGCCTACCGCAGGCCTACTTAACAAATTACAGCAATAGGCTAATTATATTTATTTTACAACAGGCCTACTTTTAACCTTAAACTAAATACGGATCACAAAATTAAAAAGACAGAACTTAATTTAGCCAACGAAAATGTCTCAACAAAATGAAACAAAACACTTTTTGCATAGGCTATGTAGAGAACTGGTTTAGATTATGAAATAGGCCTACAATAATAATACTAATTATTTACATTAATAATAATGACTAAACAATTGATAATAAATACAAAAATAAATAAATTAAAGGTAGACAATTGCATCAAACCTGACTAGTGAGTTGCACACATTCCATTTGGCCACTCCAACGTTCTTCTCATTCCCCTTGTCGGCTTCTTTTTACTATACTCTTTCTCCTCTAACTTTCGTTTTACTTCAATGAAAAATAGCTTCATCTTCACAATCAACAGTAACCTAGGCCAAGGCTCCTTTTACTCTCTCTCTCTCTCCTCAGCAGGTGAGGTGAGCAGCTGGAACCAGTTTCAGTCGGACGTAACTATACGTTTTATTGAGCTGCAATTGGCTGACACAGATAACAAGCTCGCTAATTTCTCATCACACAAACAGTAAATTAACAGAGGACAGGTCCAATCGGGTCCAGTCGGTAAATCAATTTGAATTGCACATACCCGAGACCCGTGCCAATTATATCAGACTCAACCCAGATCCGAGACAAAAGTCAGAATTTAGGACCTGGACCCGCTCGTCAGATCACAGAATTTCGGGTCTGTTGGACCCGTGAAGACCTCTATGAGCCATCCTCAGTATGCTGTGCATTTAATCACATTTGGTGAGTTCAAACAAGGTGTCTGACTGAATGTCTCCCCCTGGCAGGTGGAATTACTGTTTCCATCATAGCGTTTGGCTTTACCATCAAGTTCCTATGTGAGCTTGCTGCGCGGGTGGTTAGCTTCCTACAGAATGATGACCCTGGGAGGAGGGGCGACCGCAGCATCTACGACTATGTACGGGGGAACTACCTGGACCCGCGCTCCTGCAAGGTGTCCTGGGATTGGAAGGATCCACAGGAAGTGGGCCAGACTATGAGCTTCCGTGTTCAGGTAAGATCCTTTCCTACCTAACTGCTTGAAATCAAACATCTAGGCTACTTCACAGTCATTTCTGGATTTTAAGAGTTAAGTTTCTGTATGAAACTATTATTAGAGCACAACCACCCACCTCAAATATTAAAGGTCCAATGCAGACGTTTTTATCTCAATATCAAATCATTTCTGGGTAACAATGAAGTACCTTACTGTGATTGTTTTAAATTAAAATGGTTAAAAAAAAGGGGAAAAAATGCTTCTTAGCAAAGAGCAATTTCTCAAGCAATAATTTTGCTAGGACTGTCTGTGAGTGGTCTGAGTGGGGAGGGGGAAACTGAAAACTAGCTGTTATTGGCAGAGAGGTTTGGAGAGGGGTTAAAGTTCTCCCTCACATTTTGGGACTATGTCAACAATGGACTTATGAAACAAATACCAAAATATAGTTTTGGGGTGGAGTTTTCCTTTTAAGTTTCAGTCATGCGATATGTTTACTTCTTTGTGAAACTCCAAGGGGGGGTTACAACTCTCTTTTCTTATGTGTCTATTAACTAATTGGCAAAAACTCCATCCCACCAAAACAATTTCAGGCGGTCTTTTCAAACAGCTCTTACACTAAAAGGACATTATCATAATTTTCACAATTTCACAGTATTATTCCAACCTTATAGTGTAGAAAATATATATAAAACACAGGAAAATCACGTTTTTGATTGCACTGGGCCTTTAAAGAGAATGTGTATGAGGGATACACTTTTTTTTGTTTCTGCGGATTTTAATCAGTAATTCTGTTATTTGTCTTGTCGGTTGGGTTTCTATTGGGGCCATAAAGCACACAATGAAGTTTCAAGTTTCAAAGTTTATTTGTCACGTGGACGGGACACAGCAGGTGTCAAATAGTACAGTGAAATGCTTACTTGCTAGCTTTTTCCCAACAATGCAATATTCAATATCAAGGTGAGAATAGACTGTTGGCACGATGGTGTTCTGGCACAAGTTGTGGTGCTAGAGATCCTGCCATGGTTTGTCATGGTTTGCTCTGACTTTCTACCCCAGCTCTTCTATAAGAACGGCCAGCCCTTCCCTGCCCACCGGCCTGTGGGGTTAAGGGTCAACATCACCCACATAGAGCTGGCCCTAGACATCCCCATCACCCAGGAGGTTCTGCAGGAGCCAGAGTCCAATGTGGTCAAAGTGGCCTTCACTGTCCGCAAGGCCGGACGCTATGAGGTAGCTGTCAAACTGGGAGGACTCAACGTGGCCTACAGCCCTTACTACAAGATATTCAAGCCAGGTAAGGTCATGACCTTTTGGACTGTGTAACTAACCCATCTCAGGACAGGACTGTGCTATATTTGTAAGATAAATGCGAAGCATGGGTGACATGAGGACGTTTAAGTAATGGATATTGATAATTGTGTTTTTGCTTATGATAAAGAACAGAACTTTGACGTTGCCTAGTAAGAATGAATAATGGCCACCCAGACCAGAAATGTTGATACCACTGAATTATAATGCTAATGTTACTTCCAATGTTCTTTCCATTGCTTGTCCTCATAACATGATAATAAGGCAATATCAATATTTTTTAAAATCTGATTGTTTATTACAATGTTTGGAATTATTTGTATTATGCTCTACAGCTGTAATGAATACTCAGGGAGAAAAAGGTGTAGATTCACGTGCAGAGCGCGGCAGGTGTTTATTACGCCTTCGCAGAAGGCAGGAATCGTGGTCACAGGCAGGCAATGGTCATACACAGGTAGGCAAACAGGCAGGTGAAACAAAACTAGGGACTGAAGGCTAAAACTGGTTCTCACAAACGAGCTAGGAAAAGGCTTAGTAGAGTCAAAACGAACAATACCTCACAAGGCACAAACAGAAAGAACTGAACTAAATAAGGAGCTAATGAGACCAGGTGAGTAACAAACACAGGTGAAATTAATTAACAAAAATGATAGACAGGGCTACGTTCAAGAACACAAAGAAACAGGGCTACGTTCAAGAACACAAAGAAACAGGGCTACGTACAAGAACACAAGGTGAACTAAGAAAACAAATACAGAACCTTACAACAGCTTTGCTCAATTAGCCTTGATAAGTGTTGAAAACGGTCCCTTAACATGGAAGCAACTTTAACCTTTGTGTAAATTAAGGAGAGCTGTTTTTCTCAGTTTTCTCAGGGCCATTGTATGTATTTTACTGGCAAATACTACATACTTTAATTTGAAACATCCCCTCAATGCTCATCTCTTCCCCACATGTTCTGTGTCCATTTCAGGGAGAGTGGACCCGTCCAAAACAAAGATAGCCTACCACTTCTCCACCCTGGTCTTAGTATATGGCCAGCAGCATACCCTGCAGATCGAGCCTCGGGACGAGTATGGCAACCCCACCAGTAACTCCACCTCACTAATAGACGAAGTCAACTACAGCATCCACGTCCACTCGGTAAGAACCCAACATCATGACACAACACAACACTCATACAACAGCATAAATTCATTTGCTTCCTGATTTTAGACTGTGAAAGTGGACAATGGGAATCCATTTTGTGTCTTCTTCCTCTCAGCTGGGCACGGTGGATGACGACAGTCTGGAGGAGTACTACAGTAAGTCAGTGTCGTCCAACAAGCAGCTGTGCCAGGTACTGCTGAAGATCACCCTGAGGAAGAAGGGCTGTTTCCGGGTATGCATCTCCTATACCGACCTACCCCTCAGCAACGGGGAGTTTGACATCATTGTTCTCAGTGGTGAGTAAGGGTCCTATTTTAGGGTACGATTACACAAGCCCAGGTGAAGGAAGAGAGAGTGATAGGATAGTGGATCAAATGGTATTTCACCAACTTGCTACATGTATTTTCAGCCTATCATACTCAAAATGAGATACTCCACAATGTAATATATGTAGAGTCTAGACTTTCGTCTTGGTGTAGTAAAAGTTGTGGTTGTAGAGTTCTCATATCACTCCTTTGTTTCAATTGCTACCCTTCCACCTCCCCCACAGATAATGAGAAGAACTGTGTGGAGAAGAACGTGTCCACCACAGGGATTAGCATCTACTTTGAGGCGTACCTGTATGGCACAGGGAACTACAGTAACTACAGTAACTCCTCGTGGCAGCTCCCAGCCTCGGCTCTGATGGCCCCTCAGAGACGGCCCTCCATGGGGGACGAGGAGGACGAGCATGACTCCCCTGTAGAGGGCCAGCCGGAGAAGGTCAAGAAACCAAAAAAGGTCTACTGCTACATATCGCCAAAGGTGGGTGAAGAGGGGATAGAAAGGATGTTTTTGACTAGACATACCACATGCTCTACAGCTGGGTGTGTTGCAGACTTCTGTCATTGACTGGACAATTTACTTTTCTGCTACACAGCAACTGTCCGTGAAGGAGTTTTACCTGAAAATTATTCCATGGCGCCTTTTCACCTTTCGAGTTTGCCCAGGGACAAAGGTAGGACAAGCAGCCCTGCTGTGAAACACTGTGTGATGTCCACATAATACTGTCTGACCTTTAGCAGTAGGTTTAATGAGCTTGTGTGTTCACCGTCATCTTTCTGCCCCTCCAGTTCACATACTATGGCCCTGACCCCATTCACAAGTACTTGACTCTTGTGGTGGATGATGGGATCCAGCCGCCAGTGGAGCTGAGCTGTAAAGACAGAAACATCATGGCCGCCACCTTCATCCGTTTCCTGCACAAGAATATCGGTTGGTATCCCTCCTTTTACAATTCAGTAACCCTGGGGTGTACCTGGTTAAAATAATTGTTTGGCCTCTGTAGAAGCATTGAGATTGGATGGTTTGTATGCTGTTGACAGGTGGCTCGGAGACGTTCCAGGACAAGGTGAGCTTCTTCCAGAGGGAGCTCAGACACATCCACTCCAAGAGACCTCGCACCAAGACCTGCCTGAAGATCACACGCCACTGCATCCTGGACTCTGTGAGTGAACCCACCGTGCAACTATTCTCCGAGCCACAGTGAGATTAAGAACTGCTACTGCAGACTCATATGGTGATAATGAGTGTTAAAATGACAACGTTTTAAAATGTCTGTCTCTCCCCAGTCTCTGAAATCCACCCGGAACTTCTCCGCGTCTGACTGGAGTAAGAACTTTGAGGTGGTGTTCCAGGATGAGGAAGGTAAGATCAACACTCAACATACAGCAGATGACAAGGCAGTCAACTGGTGTTGTGTGTGGGGAGGGCTGTTGAATGACTAAGTATGTGTGTTGCGTTGGTCCCTAGCTCTGGACTGGGGAGGGCCGCGAAGGGAGTGGTTTGAGCTCATCTGTAAGACCCTGTTTGATACCACCAATCAGCTGTTTACTCGCTTCAGTGACGACAACCAGGGCCTGGTAAGACCTCCCTACTCACCAGCACAACTAACACAATACGGCTAGGGCCAGTATTCAGTGACCTAGTGCTGGGGTTAGCCAGTAGGATATTGAGGGACTGTGTCTGTCCGTCGTATCTTCTCAGGTCCACCCCAACGCGGAGCGGCCGGTCCATCTGCGTCTGAAGATGTATGAGTTTGCGGGCCGCGTGGTGGGGAAGTGCCTGTACGAGTCAGCCCTGGGCGGGGCCTACAAGCAGCTGGTCCGCGCTCGCTTCACCCGCTCCTTCCTGGCCCAGCTCATCGGACTCAGGATGAACTACAAGGTACGCCCTCCGCCTCAGTCCCACATCCTCTGAGGACCTAGAGATGGAACTCTCTTCCAATGTTTACCTCGATGCTTCGGCTGGTTGGAAAGGCGATCTGTTTATTTCATAGCGTATGAGTTGTATATCGTGGTGTTTCTAGAACACATTAAGATTTCACCCTGCCGCTTTAAGTGGTTAAGTCATCCTTATTGATTCGCCGAGATAGAATGACATGTTTATTTAAAATCCATTTTCCTGTGTTTGCATTTCATTTTCCACGGCAGTACTTTGAGACAGATGATCAGGAGTTCTACAAAACGAAAGTCTGCTTCATCCTAAACAATGATGTCAGTGAAATGGACCTGGTGTTTGCCGAGGAGAAGTACAAGTCAGGACAGCTGGAGAAGGTGACAAGGGAACCTTTCTGTTTGACATGACTTCCCTTATCCACCATGTCATCTCACAGAAAAAAGAAAGCACTAACTAAACAGAATAATGATTTCCTTGGCAGACTGCTTAGTACTCATAGAAAGGCAGTGTAGGGTCTGTATGTGGGTGCGTTGTCAGTCATGTCCTGAGCTCTGTCACTCTGCAGGTGGTGGAGCTGATATCTGGAGGAGCTCAGATTGCTGTCAACAATGAGAACAAGATGCATTATCTGAACCTGCTGGCCCAGTACAGGCTCGCCAGTCAGGTGCGAGACGAGGTGGAGCACTTTCTCAAAGGTAGGGATAAAAACACTGATATAGTATAGGGTCATTTCACATTCACCCCTGTGTCTAATCTGGAATCTCTATGAGGGGATAAGCAACCAAGCTTTTGGCAATTAACTGTTTTGTGAATTGCAGGTTTGAATGAACTTGTTCCAGAGAACCTCCTGGCCATATTTGATGAGAATGAGCTGGAGGTATGTTGAATAAAACTCACAACTGATTTAGTCGCTAATTACATCCCTTATCATACGTTCCAAGCTTACATCCCTTGTCATACGTTCTAAATCTTAGTCCTATGGCCCTGTAATGTCTAAATGTCTGTCTGTCCCCAGCTGTTGATGTGTGGTACGGGGGACATCAATGTCCAGGACTTCAAGGCCCATGCTGTGATCGTAGGAGGGTTGTGGCACTTCAGAGAGAAGGTGTGTGACATCACCTGGTCTGAGCCATAGTAGATGGTGAAAGATACTGCTTTGCTACAGTATTATATGGATGGAGATGTGTTAAATGTGTTAGTGTTGAGCCCTGTGCTGACTGTGTTGTGTTGTGCTAGGTGATGAAGTGGTTCTGGGCCGTGGTGTCTAGCTTCACCCAGGAGGAGTTGGCTCGTCTGCTGCAGTTCACCACAGGCTCCTCCCAGCTGCCCCCTGGGGGCTTCAACACCCTCTGCCCCTCATTCCAGATCATCGCTGCTCCCACACACAGCACCCTGCCCACCGCACACACCTGGTGAGTGGACGGGCATGCACGCACCCTCACAAACACACACACACACTCAGACATGTACCGTGTGTGTGTATATATATATATATATATATATATATATATATATATATATATATATATATATATATATATATATATATATATATATATATATATATATATATATATATATATATATATATATATATATATATATATATACATATATATATATATATATATATATATATATACATACACATACAGTGGGGAGAACAAGAATTTGATACACTGCCGATTTTGCAGGTTTTCCTACTTACAAAGCATGTAGAGGTCTGTAATTTCTATCATAGGTACACTTCAACTGTGAGAGATGGAATCTAAAACAAAAATCCAGAAAATCACATTGTATGATTTTTAAGTAATGAATTTGCATTTTATTGCAAGACATAAGTATTTGATCACCTACCAACCAGTAAGAATTCCGGCTCTCACAGACCTGTTAGTTTTTCTTTAAGAAGCCCTCCTGTTCTCCACTCATTACCTGTATTAACTGCACCTGTTTGAACTCGTTACCTGTATAAAAGACACCTGTCCACACACTCAATCAAACAGACTCCAACCTCTCCACAATGGCCAAGACCAGAGAGCTGTGTAAGGACATCAGGGATACAATTGTAGACCTGCACAAGGCTGGGATGGGCTACAGGACAATAGGCAAGCAGCTTGGTGAGAAGGCAACATCTGTTGGCGCAATTATTAGAAATTGGAAGAAGTTCAAGATGACGGTCAATCACCCTCGGTCTGGGGCTCCATGCAAGATCTCACCTCGTGGGGCATCAATGATCATGAGGAAGGTGAGGGATCAGCCCAGAACTACACGGCAGGACCTGGTCAATGACCTGAAGAGAGCTGGGACCACAGTCTCAAAGAAAACCATTAGTAACACACTACGCCGTCATGGATTAAAATCCTGCAGCGCACGCAAGGTCCCCCTGCTCAAGCCAGCGCATGTCCAGGCCCGTCTGAAGTTTGCCAATGACCATCTGGATGATCCAGAGGAGGAATGGGAGAAGGTCATGTGGTCTGATGAGACAAAAATAGAGCTTTTTGGTCTAAACTCCACTTGCCGTGTTTGGAGGAAGAAGAAGGATGAGTACAACCCCAAGAACACCATCCTAACCGTGAAGCATGGAGGTGGAAACATCATTCTTTGGGGATGCTTTTCTGCAAAGGGGACAGGACGACTGCACCGTATTGAGGGGAGGATGGATGGGGCCATGTATCGCGAGATCTTGGCCAACAACCTCCTTCCCTCAGTAAGAGCATTGAAGATGGGTCGTGGCTGGGTCTTCCAGCATGACAAAGACCCGAAACACACAGCCAGGGCAACTAAGGAGTGGCTCCGTAAGAAGCATCTCAAGCTCCTGGAGTGGCCTAGCCAGTCTCCAGACCTGAACCCAATAGAAAATCTTTGGAGGGAGCTGAAAGTCCGTATTGCCCAGTGACAGCCCCGAAACCTGAAGGATCTGGAGAAGGTCTGTATGGAGGAGTGGGCCAAAATCCCTGCTGCAGTGTGTGCAAACCTGGTCAAGACCTACAGGAAACATATGATCTCTGTAATTGCAAACAAAGGTTTCTGTACCAAATATTAAAGTTCTGCTTTTCTGATGTATCAAATACTTATGTCATGCAATAAAATGCAAATTAATTACTTAAAAATCATACAATGTGATTTTCTGGATTTTTGTTTTAGATTCCGTCTCTCACAGTTGAAGTGTACCTATGATAAAAATTACAGACCTCTACATGCTTTGTAAGTAGGAAAACCTGCAAAATCGGCAGTGTATCAAATACTTGTTCTCCCCACTGTGTGTGTATATATATATATATATATATATATATATATACATATACACATGCACTCTTACACATTCATATACATGTGCTGTACAGTCAGTTTCAGTTATTTACTTGAGTAATGCACAGACACACTACACATCTTGTAAATACACACATACACAACTGTCAAATGACTGACTATCTGTGAATTATTCTCTCTCTAGTTTTAACCAGCTGTGCCTCCCCACCTATGATTCCTATGAAGAGCTGCACAAGATGCTGAAGCTGGCCATCAGTGAGGGCAGTGAGGGCTTTGGCATGCTCTGAGTGGCCCTCTCCCTGGAGCTCACCCCCAGACCCCAGACTCTGGTCACACTGTGGTCCTGCTTATACAGCAGGGGCGGTACCAACGACACCAGCGCCAATCAGGCCCCTGGTATGCCCGTTACCCTCTCATTCCGCTTTGGACAATGGACATCCCTCCTCGACTCACACGGACTACCCATGATCCTCTTTCAGTGGTAGAGAGCATTAAAGGAAGTCCACAGGATGTCCCAGAAGGCTCTGGGAAGTCCTCAGGTGTCTGCACTATGTGTATATACTGTACATCGTTTGCTTTTCTAATGAAGAAAATGACCTAGTGTTTAAAAAAGCTTGGTAGTTTTATTCTAGATGTTAGAGTTGCTTAATTGATATGTTTGAGACAGAATATAGAGCTAGTTAAAGAGCCTAATGAGCTTGGTGTTGTATTGGTTTTCTGATTTCTTTTTTGTGGAAAACATCGGAGGAACATTTAAATGCAAAAGCATCCTACACAAAGTGTGGAGAAGCTGCGCACCCCATAGCACTTTGGCCTTAACTGATCAGGGAAGGATGTGTGTGTATATAGTACGAAAAGTATGAAAATGTATGTACTCACTACTTTAAGTCGCTCTGCTAAATGATTAAAATGTCAAATGTATATACAGTATATATTATATCACTCTTTAATTTCAATATGTGTACATGTTAATAGGTTGTCATGTTATGGCAACAGTTCAGATATATTTTCAAACAGAAGGGACTTGATAGATCTTTGAGGTCACATGTTTTTGTTGGTGGGAGCTGATTCATTTATTTTTTGTTATTACCGTTTCACATCAACAATTGACTTCAATGTACAAATACATGGGTTTTCAAAGGAACAAACTAATTACTTCCCCATGTCAGTGTGTCTGTTTTAACTTATGGACTGATTTGTGTTGTTTTCACCCATACTGTTGATGACAATGTTATTTGTCTTGAGCCGTAATAGTTTTTGTTTTAAAACCTGCCTTATTCAAGCACTTTGCCTCTGACTTAATCTGGAGAACTGTGTAGTTAAAAGAAGCCTAGACTAGCAAAAGTATAACAACAGTGATATTACTATAATATTACGTTTGGTCGTTTTTGCAGTGGAAGTTTGAGATGTCAGTATCAATTGGATGTTTACATGTGAAGAGACCGGAACTCAAGGTTATCTTGATATCTGTCATGTCTTGTGCTCTTGACTGTTGGTTTTCATGCACTGCCTTGTATGGGTTTACCTCCGGATCTCCAATCTCATCTATGCATCCCCTGTGTGTGTGTGTGTGTGTGTCCCTGTCCATGATTATGTGATCTCAGCTGCCTCCTCTCTAGCTACTACCCATAGTGTGCTGTCTCTGACTCCTACAACTCGGTAGATAAGCCACCTGAGTAAGGGATACTGAGACAGGATACACAAGATGAATATTTCTTACCTGTGTTGACTTATTTCTATTGACTTATTTCTACATATTTATTTCCAGACGTATCTAATGATCAAACCATGAGCCTACAGGATGGTGGGAAATATTGTTTTATGTTCTGAACTGCATGTATTAATCTTCTATGGTCATTTTATCTCTGCAGCGAACATTTGTACATTTGACAAGATGCAGCATATTGTGGTGTGCAGCTAACCACATTATGTACAGGCTATTTAGTAAAGCCAACATCTAGAACATAGCACAGTAGCCTAAAGCAGACACATTCTTATGCAATATTATTGTATTCTTTGTATTCACCTGAATCATCAGCCTCACAACGTACCACAAATGCAAACCCACGGCGGGTTACATTATTGTTATTAAACTCTCCTAGCATTTGCAGTTTCAATGTGACGCAGCCACTAAGAGATTTTCCACTTAATTGAACATCACCTCACTCTTGTTGAACAGGATACACACTTATCACTAACCAAGCTCCTCGGACTAACAGAATAACTTGTACCTTATTGGGAACCTCTTAAGGGTGCTGGGTTTTTGTTATTGCTGCTGGGGTTTACTGCACATACCTCCCAGTCACTCAGAATTTCTCATTTGAGACATAGTGAGCTTTCATCCTCCACTAGGATTTGCCTAGGGCAAAGTCTTAAAGGGATACTTCTGGATTTTGGCAATGAGGCCCTTTATCTACTCCCCCGGAGTCAGATGAACTCGTGGATACCATTTTTATGTCTCTGTCTCCAGTATGAAGGAAGTTATATGTAGTTTTGCGAGCCAATGCTAACAAGCGTTAGCGCAATGGCTGGAAGTCTATGGGTATGGAAATGTTAGACTAGGTAGATGACCTAGTCAACTAAAATGGTAGCTAGCTGCTATCCTTATGGAGGCACAAGTCAGACACAAGACTTGACAGAAGTAGCATTGCATTGTACTATAGGAATCAAGATATTAAATATTCTTATACAAACCATGTGCAGTTACAAAAGTGTAAATAGTTGAAATGCAGTTCAGATAAAGACATGTTATGAAGATGTGAAAAGAAACAGCGGCTGTGATTTTAAAGTTAATTGTTTAGAAAGTGTTTCACTCTCATAAGCAGGTCCTGCTCTCAGTGTTTAGGGTTCTAGTTCGAGTGATTGGGAAATCTCAGTGGTTATTGTGGTTTGGTTTTGGATTTGTATCTATGTAAATATTGTGAAATAGTTGTTTATAGCTTGGAGGTGTGTAAAATAAATGACAAAACTGTTGGCCATCACTGATGAATGTCAGGGTTCCTGCTCTGCAGTCCCTTTGTTGTTAATGGGATTAAAAAGTGATGGAAATTATTACATCTTGTGTCAATTTGTCTTTGTTTAAGGAGGCTAAGATTTGCTGGACTGTTTCAAGGATTCTGAGCTGGCCACAAGCAGAAGACCCCATGAAACCTACATGGACAACATCTTCAGAGACACTGGTCTCAGAACAGAGGACCTACTAGCTGTCATGAACAACAGAGAGCTTTGGCATTCCATCATCCGACACATTGCACCACCATAAGCAAGCAATTAATTTATTCCATGAAGGTACGGCAAAAAATCAAGTATGCTTAGTTACATTGGTAAAATAATGTTCACCTTCATTGCAAATACCATTAATAAAAAATGAAGGAGGAAATTATGCTGAAACAGAACATTTGATTTGAACAATTTTGGGGTGTAATTTAGTGATCAAAGCATTGAATTGATTCATTATTACCGTTCAAAAAGAAGTCAGGGTCCTGGACCAGTCCATGGCCCCCTGACAAGTGACTCCAAACTTTGAGGAGAGCCCTGGGTTTGACCCTCACTGATGGGGAGTGTGACTGATGCTGTGAGTATGAGAATCCGGACTAGGCCCAGGCCCCAGCTCTCTGACTGCTGACTGAGAAGAGTGTGGTGGAACTACGTGACCGTAATGAATGCAGCAGCCTGGCTGGCTAGTGGATACAGCATGTGCCCTTTCACTGCAGCCCGGACACACCAACCATCCTCTCCACAGCCCAAAACGAAAGATGATTCCCACAGACCGACAAGGTCTTGCTCCTTCCAGGATGATCTCTATTTTATGTGACATCCCAGCGGTCTGTCCTTGGACACAATCAAAGGAATGGAGAGGAGAGGAGCGTCCATCCGGCAGCCTCACCATAGCCTGGCCTCAATTATCCCATCTGCTGTGGTACAGTGACAGGCCAGTCTCCAGGTGCAGAAATGGGAAGGCCTCATGTTGCATTAGCATTTCATTAAGATTACATGAAGAGCATAACCAGATGCTGCCTGACTGCAACATGCTGGGAATATCTGGAGGCCTGCTCTTCATCTGGACTGGAGCTTCTAGATGGCTACCAGACTGCTTTCACTTCCCTCCTACTATTGATGTATTTATTCTGCCTGTCATTTGTGTGACTTGCATGTTATGTTTAGCTAGTGCATAACAAAATTACCTTCGTAACGATGGACACACTTTCTTTCATCATTGCCTTGGCCTGTAGGCCTTTAAAGTAGTATGCCATCTCATCACTTTAGTCATTTTATGTATTTTTGCTTTGTATTTG
This sequence comes from Coregonus lavaretus, assembly GCF_964263955.1. NCBI lineage: Eukaryota > Metazoa > Chordata > Actinopteri > Salmoniformes > Salmonidae > Coregonus > Coregonus lavaretus. The sequence goes on along the minus strand of NC_140005.1, from coordinate 22,865,968 downwards.
TGGAACATACTTCAAAATGTTCTTAAATGTTATGTGTTGGTGCTTCTAGACTAGGACAATTCAGAAAACTGATTGAGGACCTTATTATTGATGATGAATGTGTTTGTTTTTTAGGGCGCCAGCCGCCAGGTAGCCTAGCGGTTAAGAGCGTTGGGCCAGTAACCGAAAGGTCGCTGGATTGAATCCCAGAGCTGACTAGGTGAGAAATCTGCCGATGTACCCTTGAGCAAGGCACTTAATCCTAATTGCTCTGGATAAGAGCGTCTGCTAAATTATACAAATATACTTGTATTTCTATATGTGTATTTCTGTAATTTCTGTAATTCAGGGCTCATCTGTAAAAGAGACCTTGGTCTCAGTACAACTCCCTGATAAAATAAAGGAGAAAAAAAACATGAATCACATGATTCCAGCAGAATGCGATGTTCTCTCAGACACAAGGGGGCAGTATTTCTACATGAGAAGCAAAGCCGCAACGGTATGGCAAGACTCCAGTCAGCACGGTTGACAAGCTTAGCGCTAACGCTAGAGACAGATCCCACTAACAGTAACTGATGAGGGGCTTTCCTCACTTCAACTGGCCACCACGCTTGTCCTGATATCTCCAGTCCTGCACAGTCAGGAAGAGTTAGAGAGTCCAATGATAAATGTTCCAGATTACAGATGTCTGATTTATTTATCTAGTGAGTTGAAACACTTCAGCGAACCAGCCTACTCACACCTCATTACTGTTTAGAAATAAATACGCCTCATTCAATAAGACTGGTTTCCCATCAGTTAAAGACTTAATGAAGTCAACCAATTGAGTGTTCTACTGTGCACTGGAATGTGATACTTGAGTATACAGAAGTGATAACTGGTGCCAAAAAAAGGCTTCAATGTAAACTTGTGGCTGTAAAATGGCAGGTCAAGACAACCATCACTGTGCATGGACTACATATATCCAGTGTAGAGCCAAGCCTAGCATTTAATGGTTTTGTTGTAGGAATGGGGAGTACTCCAAACATGCAGAACCCCTGGCCCTCCACACTACATCCTCATGCTCACAAACTGCCTGCCTCCCACCATTGTTGTGTAAACCCTATCAGGGCTAGGCCAAGGCATCTTGAAGCACTCGGAAACAGGGGTTCAGTCCCTCAGTCTTGGCATGCACCTGGGTATTTGCATAATGACCCCTTTCAAATTCCCTGCAGGAATGCTCGATACATAAGGACCACAAATCAAGATGGCTGCCTCTGGCCCGCCATTGAGATATTGTACCATATTTGTTTGTTTGTTGATTTGTTAACCCCCTTCCATGAGCAATATTGTGTGAAGATAATCTATGATGTATACAATGAATTCACAGAATCATCTTTATCAATAGGAATCCTTTGGGACATCATTTTCTGACAATGTTCCAATTCTTAGGCAATGGCCTAAACAAGAGCAGTTGTGGGTGGTTAGCTCAAACCATTGGATTGCCTTGAAAGGGTTGAGCTCCATTTCCTCTCCCGACTTAACCATTCTATTCCTGAGGGGAAGTCTATCTGTTTGTCTGCTAGCCCATTATAGGATAATTGTGCACAGACAGTATAGTGCTGTGTGGGACAGAGAGTAGAAGTGTGGCCCGGCAGTCTTAATGTCTGAAGAACATGACTGATGTTTCCTCCTGCTGGACAGCCTCAGGGCCTTATGCTCCCCATTCCAACATGGGCTACTGATTACCTGATTGGACGGCGCTGATTAACTGGCAACTCGATTGGCTGTAGGTATTTATCATCCGTGCTGATTGAGGGGCCAGTCTCAATCAGTGTTAAAGGATAGGAGAGGCAGGCGCTCTCCAGGAGCAGCCTTGGCTAGACTTCTCCATGGGCCTCCGTCCTCCTCTCCTCGCAGGCACCATGGAGGACTGACTTCATGTTACGTGCGACCAGATCCTTAGGCCTGGGTCCAAACCCTGGAAAACGTCAGCCACATGGAGCGTCGTCCTCAAAATGAGACCAAATGCTCTCAGCACGGAGCGGAACACAGCGGCTGGCCAGTTACAACAGCTCTGACAAAGTGATGGATTGACGAAATTACTTTAGTAGATATTTATCACCACCAGTTCCGTCCCCTCCAGGTCTCCTGCTGCACCGCTGCCAGGGCCAGCTGTGTGGGGCTTTATGATATGGTGACAGTGTGGCGGCGACAGTGGCGTTGCGGGGGATTGTGGGGGAAATGACGATGACCCTGGGGGAGATGGGCGGCCAGGTGATGACGGCGCTCTGGCAGATCACTGGGGGAGGAATGTGTGCGTGGGATGCTGCTGATTAAAGGCTTTGTCTCCCTCCCTTTCTCTTTCTCTCCTCTCTCTTTCTTTCGCTCTTCCTCACTCTCTCTCTATCTCTCTCTTACTCATTACTTCCTTTCTCTTGTATGCGCTGAGACCTGGAACTTATCACCCTTGTTGGGACGCTCTGAACGACTCCAATCTGAACAAGGCCTGGAGCAGAGACCATTCCTGCTGCTCTCGCTGACCTAGCAGGAGCTATGTACCAGGGTGAGAGATCTCCATACCCTCAGTTTCACCACCACAACTTGCATACATACAGTACGATAGACTATAGGTGATGCAAGTGGCTGTGAATGCTTTAAATACAGAGATTTCTCATACTAATCCACGGGAGGTGAAGTCACTACAGTGTCTACAGAATGTGAGATATTTATGGTGTTTAAATGTTTAATGCCAAATAGGGAAAGAGAGGGGCCGTGAACAGGCCACACACAGATGTTCTCTCTAAAATGTAGCCTACGTCCTCGTTAAAAAACAGCCAACACGGGTTAGCCGAGACCTTACATAGTGCAGGCTGAGGTCAGACATGTACAGAATCTTTCATCCTCTTTCATCCAAAATATAAAAAACTAGCAATGGACTTGGAAAGATGTTTGGTGTTAGATGGAATGCTCCCCACTCTGTTGCTGTCTGTGTTATATATTGTGTTGGAGTAGGCCACCTTGATTCATGGGGTTGGTGGTCCTGCTGGGATGTGCAGCCGTATTCTTTTCTGTGTGTCGGCAGACATTTACACTCCTCATATTTCCTCTGCACTGCCTGGCTCTCTGAAGCCCAGTCCTCAATTGTTAGACGTCCTCAATTGTCTCTCTCTCCCCCGCATACAGGGTCCCCCACCACCGCCATATCAGGTATGAATGGGTTGTAAAGTGGAGTCCACCTAGTCTTTGGGAACAGGAACTGTGTAAAAGTATGTAAAACAAACAACGCGGAACGGCACAGTGTTTTCTCCTGGTCACATAAATATGTCCATGTCAAATTGTCCCCTATACGGCAAACACATGTTAAAACACTTCATATACATCTTCACCCATGCAGCAGGACATGGTACAGTTTAAGACATGTTCTCCTGGTGTGTGTGCGAATGGCGGGGACCTTGGCCATGGGAGGGCTATGCTTAAGTTCAAGGTCACAGTCAAAGTCAATGTCATGAATTCAATTTGCACAATGAGAGCCTTTCTGCCTGCTGGTATCACAAGCCTTTGGGGCCTGAGTGGATGCTTACATTTCTGAGGGCCTCGACATGCGCCAAGGTCTGGCTGGCAGTGCCCAGGAATGGGTTTGGCACAAGCCCCCATTCCAACCGCAGCAACTGACTGCAGGCTTACAGAGTGAACCAGGCCACTCAGGAGGACCTGAACCCAGCCAGGTCGGAGCACTGCTACTCTTCAAAGAGCTTTGTTCAGACTTAACACAAATACTGTATGAGAGAGTGGATGTATCCGGTCTTGGATCTGCAGGGAGAGTACAGTACAAAGTGGTGCTATATAGCTATATAGTATAGCTGTTTGTCACGGTTTCGGCCGAGGCTGCCTCTCTTCCTTGTTCGGGCAGGCTTCGGCGTTCGTTGTCTCCGGAATACTAGCTGCCACCGTTGTATGTTTCATGTTCGTTTGCTTTTGTCTGTTTGTTGTGACACCTGTTCTCGTTTAGTGTAATTAGTGTCCTATAAGTTTCTCGTTGTGTTTGTCTAGTGTTGTGTGTGATTGATTTATTTCTGTCGTGTGTTGTGCTTGTATATTGCTTATTCGCTCGGTTGAGCTTTACTCCACTGTGTTGGAGCGTTTACGCACATGTTTAGTGCGCCTTTTGTTTTGTCGCCTTCGTGCGTAGTTTCGCCTTCGGGCAAGTTTGTTCGATTTTCCTTGTTGGAAATTGCACTAAAGTCTTTTGGACTATACTTCGGTGTCCTGCGCTTGATTCCACCACTACACCCACCTACAGCATTCTTGACAGAATCACACACCATCAAGAATGGAATCAGCAGGAGCCGCAGCAGCCCAGGCGACGCTGGAGGACAAGGTCCGTGAACAGAGTGACCAGATCCTGCAGATGGGGTCCGCACTGCAGGAGGTGATCACCACCATCCGAGGCTGGGGGACTCCTCCACCGCCATCCTCTCTGCCAGCACCATCGGCCAGTCAGCCCATTCCCGCTCCGGAACCCAGAGGAGTTCGACTCTCGCTCCCGAGGGCCTACGATGGGACCGCGGCCGGGTGTCAGGGATTCCTTCTCCAGGTGGAGCTGTACCTGGCCACCGTGCACCCGGCGCCCTCGGGACATGAGAGCGTGTCCGCCCTGATCTCCTGCCTTTCCGGGAAGGCGTTGGAATGGGCCAACGCGGAGTGGAGGAGGATCGACGCGGACACCATCACCTACGACGAGTTCTCCCGCCGCTTCAGGGCGGTGTTTGACCATCCCCCGGAGGGGAAAGCGGCGGGGGAGCGTCTGGTCTTCCTCCGGCAGGGGAAGAGGAGTGCCCAGGAGTTCGCCCTAGAATTCCGTACTCTAGCGGCGGATGCAGGGTGGAATGAGCGGGCTCTCATCGATCACTACAGATGTAGTCTACGCGAGGACGTCCGTCGGGAGCTGGCCTGTAGGGACACCAGCCTCTCGTTCGACCAGTTGGTCGACATGTCCATCAGGCTGGATAACCTGCTAGCTACCCGCGGACGTTCCGAGGGGGGTCCGTCCATTTCACCCTCCAGCGCCTCCGAGCCGTGCCCCATGGAGCTCGGGGGCGCTGGCGCTAGAGAAAGGAGGGGTCGGCTTACGAGGGGGTCCATCTCCTGCACCAACTGTGGTCGGGGAGGACACACCGCGGCTAGGTGCTGGGGATGGCCTCCTAGGGGAGAGGACGACAGGTCCCGCACTGGGGATTCCTTCCAGGTGAGTAGGCGCCCCACTCACCCAGAGCTCTCTGTTGCACATTTCTGTATACCTGTGCGTTTTCCACAGGTAGCACCTCATTCCCAGCATAAGGCGCTGGTAGATTCAGGCGCGGCTGGGAATTTTGTTGATAAGAAGTTTTGTTTAGCCTTAGGGATTCCCCTTCTCCCTGTTGATGTCCCTTTCCCCGTTCATGCCCTAGATAGCCGTCCGTTGGGTGCGGGCTTGATCAGGGAGGTCACTGCGCCACTTAGGATGTGTGCGCAGGGGGGTCATCAGGAGATGATTCAGCTATTTCTGATCGACTCGCCTGCGTATCCGGTGGTGCTGGGCATGCCCTGGTTGAGTACCCATAACCCATCTATTTCGTGGCAGGAGAGGGCTCTGATGGAGTGGTCTGCCCAGTGTGTGGGTCGATGTTTGGGCGTTTCCGTAGGGGCTACCTCGGTGGAGAGTCCAAACCAGGTGCCCGCATTGCACGTTCCCCCTGAGTATGGGGATTTGGCTATTGCGTTTAGTAAGTCGAGGGCGACGCAGTTGCCGCCCCATAGGCAGGGAGATTGTGCGATAGACCTCCAGGCAGGAGCTGCGCTCCCACGGAGCCATGTGTATCCTCTGTCTCAGGAGGAGAAGAAAGCTATGGAGACTTACATAGACGAATCTCTGAGACAAGGATACATACGGCCTTCCACTTCCCCTGCGTCCTCAAGTTTCTTTTTTGTGAAGAAAAAGGATGGTGGTTTACGCCCGTGCATCGATTACCGTGGTCTCAATCAGATCACGGTGAAGTACAGTTATCCACTCCCGCTGATTGCGACCATGACTGAGTCATTGCATGGGGCGCGTTTCTTCACTAAATTAGATCTCAGGAGCGCGTACAACTTGGTGCGCATCAGGGAGGGCGATGAATGGAAGACAGCCTTTAGTACCACCTCGGGCCATTACGAGTATCTTGTCATGCCATACGGGTTGATGAACGCTCCGTCAGTTTTCCAATCATTCGTGGATGAGATCTTCAGGGACATGCAGGGACAGGGGGTGGTTGTGTACATAGATGACATTCTCGTGTACTCGCCTACCCGTGTCGAGCATGTGGCCCTGGTGCGCAGAGTGTTGCGGAGGCTGGTGGAGCACGACCTGTATGTTAAGGCAGAGAAGTGTCTGTTTTTCCAGGAGTCGGTCTCCTTTTTGGGGTATCAGTTGTCTGCGTCAGGGGTGAAGATGGAGGTAGACCAGGTGTCAGCCGTGCGTAATTGGCAAACACCAACCACTGTGAAGGAGGTGCAGCAGTTTTTGGGGTTTGCGAATTACTACCGGAGGTTTATCCGGGGTTTTGGACAGGTGGCAGCTCCCATCACGTCTCTTTTGAAGGGGGGTCCGGTGCGTCTGCAGTGGTCTGCCGAGGCGGACAGGGCGTTTGGGAGGCTGAAGGACCTGTTTACCTCGGCCCCGGTGCTGGCGCATCCGGATCCCTCTTTGCCATTTCAGGTAGAGGTGGACGCGTCTGAGGCCGGTATAGGAGCCGTGCTTTCACAACGGTCAGGCGCGCCACCTAAACTCCGCCCCTGTGCTTTTTATTCCAAGAAGCTCAGTCCGGCGGAGCGAAACTATGACGTAGGGGACAGGGAGCTGTTAGCCGTGGTACAGGCCCTAAAGGTGTGGAGGCACTGGCTTGAGGGGGCTCAACACCCTTTCCTCATTTTGACGGACCACCGTAACCTGGAGTACATCCGGGCAGCGAGGAGGCTGAACCCTCGCCAGGCAAGATGGAATATGTTTTTGACCCGGTTTACATTTAAGATCACGTACATCCCTGGGTCACAGAACGGTAAGGCAGATGCACTGTCTCGGCGGTATGACACGGAGGAGAGGTCCGTGGGGCCCACTCCCATACTGCCGGAGTCGTGTCTGGTGGCAACGGTAGTGTGGGAGGTCGATGCTGAGCTCGAGCGGGCGTTACGCACCGACCCTAGTCCACCGCAATGCCCGGAAGGTCGGAAGTACGTTCCGCTCGAGGTTCGGGATCGATTGATCTATTGGGCTCACAGTGTCACCCTCCTCTGGACACCCTGGTATCGGCCGGACAGTGCACTGTCTTAGTGCCAAGTACTGGTGGCCCACGTTGGCAAGGGATGTGAGGGTTTATGTTTCCTCCTGCTCGGTGTGCGCCCAGTGTAAGGCGCCTAGACATCTGCCTAGGGGTAAGTTACTACCCCTGCCCGTTCCACAACGACCATGGTCTCACCTCTCGGTGGATTTCCTTACTGACCTTCCTCCTTCACAGGGGAATACCACTATACTGGTCGTTGTGGACCGGTTTTCTAAGGCCTGTCATTTGCTCCCCATGCCGGGCCTTCCTACCGCCCTGCAAACTGCCGAAGCACTATTCACCCATGTGTTCCGGCACTACGGGGTACCCGAGGATATTGTGTCTGATCGAGGTCCCCAATTTACCTCCAGGGTCTGGAGAGCCTTTATGGAGCGGTTGGGGGTATCGGTGAGCCTCACCTCGGGTTACCACCCGGAGAGTAATGGGCAGGTGGAACGCGTGAACCAGGATGTGGGTAGGTTTCTTAGAACATACTGCCAGGACCGGCCGGAGGAGTGGGCAAGGTACGTTCCCTGGGCCGAGATGGCCCAGAATTCCCTACGCCATTCCTCCACTAACCTAACCCCTTTCCAATGTGTGTTAGGTTACCAGCCGGTTCTGGCACCTTGGCAGCAGAGCCAGATCGAGGCTCCTGCGGTGGATGAGCACACGTCCACCTGCAGCGGGCCCTCCGACGTCATAAGGCGAGCGCCGATCTCCACCGCAGTGAGGGACCGGTGTACGCACCTGGTGATCGAGTCTGGCTCTCTACCAGAAACCTGCCCCTCCGCCTGCCCTGTCGGAAACTGGGTCGGCGGTTTGTAGGGCCATTTAAAGTCCTGAGAAGGTTGAACGAGGTGTATTACAAATTACAACTACCTGTTGAATATAAAAGTATTAACCCCTCGTTCCATGTGTCCCTTCTCAGGCCGGTGGTAGCTGGCCCACTCCAAGAAAGTGAGATCAGGGAGACTCCTCCGCCCCCATTGGACATCGAGGGGGCACCGGCGTACTCCGTGAGGTCCATCTTGGATTCGAGACGTCGGATGGGGGGTCTCCAATATCTAGTGGAGTGGGAGGGGTACGGTCCGGAGGAACGGTGCTGGGTGCCGAGGAGAGACATTTTGGACCCGTCTCTCCTGACGGAATTCCATCGTGGGCACCCGACGCACCCTGCTCCGCGTCCTCCTGGTCGTCCCCGAGGCCGGAGTCGGCGCACGTCTGGAGCCGCGCGTCAAGGGGGGGGTACTGTCACGGTTTCGGCCGAGGCTGCCTCTCTTCCTTGTTCGGGCAGGCTTCGGTGTTCGTTGTCTCCGGAATACTAGCTGCCACCGTTGTATGTTTCATGTTCGTTTGCTTTTGTCTGTTTGTTGTGACACCTGTTCTCGTTTAGTGTAATTAGTGTCCTATAAGTTTCTCGTTGTGTTTGTCTAGTGTTGTGTGTGATTGATTTATTTCTGTCGTGTGTTGTGCTTGTATATTGCTTATTCGCTCGGTTGAGCTTTACTCCACTGTGTTGGAGCGTTTACGCACATGTTTAGTGCGCCTTTTGTTTTGTCGCCTTCGTGCGTAGTTTCGCCTTCGGGCAAGTTTGTTCGATTTTCCTTGTTGGAAATTGCACTAAAGTCTTTTGGACTATACTTCGGTGTCCTGCGCTTGATTCCACCACTACACCCACCTACAGCATTCTTGACACTGTTGTACATTTCCTGCTTCTGTTGCAGTTCCCCTGGTGACACACAGGGCTTAATTTACAGTATATTTGTTTTACTTCCCTTAGTAAATCCCTGGAATGGGATTCTGCTGTAACAGTTGATGACAATGAACTTTGTCATGACTGGGAACCTTATTTTATGGAAGTTCAAAGTAGTGTTGGTTTAAGTTAGATTTAGTGCAATCTGCAAATTAGCGAGATATCAATTCTCTGTCTCTCGTAATCGAGCATGCTCTGCCTGGATTATTTTTAACCCCTGTTCCTCATTGAGAGGCTGAGCCTTGTTCTCCACTGTAGACACAGACACACCACAGTGGTTGTGTTGCGGTCTGTGGATGAGTCTCTCCATGTCAAGGAGCTGTGGTATGGTAGTGGGAGCCTCTGTGCCAGAGAAAGGAGTGAGCACGTGCAGCACCAAGTGTCTCTATGAGAACTGTAATCACAAAGTTGATCTAGTCTGTGGAGAATGTATTCATATTATTTTCCCCTGCTTTCCCCCAACTAGAGCAGAGGAGGTTTAAAATGGATAAATATGTCAACAACTGAACAACCACAACAACAGCAACATCTGGTGACCACATGTATCACCACATGTATCATAAGCCCACTATCAGTGGCACCTCTTTGTGTGGGTCAGTCAGTAATGGTACTGTACTATGATGCCCCCTCCCAATCACGTTTTGTTGCTAGAGCAATCGCACACAGCGTAGGCAGGAGAGGAATATATATATTTTTTTACAGGGGTTTGAAAGGAGCACTAAAGACAGGACGTAGAAATTTGCCAAATAAGGAAGCTGCTCAGCCTTGCATTTAGCTCGGCCAGGACAGTGGTGCATGTGTCTGGGCTGGCACTGAGCAGGGCTGGAGCTACGCAGGGGAAACAGAGGGACGTGCCTCTGCTGAGAGACAGAGGAGGGCTGATGTGGAGGATAGGTGGGGTGGAGGGACAAGGTGGGTGGGGCTGGACAGAGGGACCAGGGAGAGTACACCTGCTGAAAACTGCTGAGTCAGTGAAGTGTGTTCCTGTCTGTCTGGCCCTGGCATGGTGATATCCTCTGCCAAGCCTTCTCAACAGCCTGCAGATTCATGGGACCACCCTGGTGGTGCGGTAACAGAGAACAGGGCGAGGCTCTGTTCAACACGACTGGAAGATTGACTGAATACTATTAGGTAACTATACTGCCTCCATGCCACCACCACTCAATCTATATGAGGCTATGATGTGTGGTAAGGCTGATTTGAGTCCAGCTATTTGTGTCTGCACGTATAGGTTAGTTCAGAAATGTTTCAGCTTGACAGCTTATGTAATATATTTTGAGGGTGCATGCAAGGTAAGTTAGCATATGTATAATCTCACTGCTTGGAAGTATTTCACTAGAAAATTAACCGGTTCATGAAAGTCCTTGATTTCCACTGTCCTCTCAGTGCTGAGCTAATTCCTGATTATTGTATGAGGGCAAAGGTGGAGTGTTTCCATGCTTCTCTCCATCTCTCAACACATTATGATGCTGTTGGTCCCTTAGTTATTACCAGGTCCCACCATCCTCTCTGCTAACTGTGTTAGTGCTGCTGGTCAGTGCAGGAGCCTCTTCCTGTTTAAAAGTGTCAGCCACCCAATGTGATGATGATGATAACATCCAGATACATGTGAGATACATGAGAAGGCCCACAGCCATGGCAGACTGTTTTGACTTTGTTTGGAGAGAGATGTGAAAGGAGTTGGCTGTATATTTTTCTTTTATGGTGATTGGAAGAGAAGCCTCAGCAGCGGAGGTCCTCTGAGAGTCATCACACTGTTCGAACAGGAATATCAGGGAGAAACGTGTAACAAGATTTGTATTTTTAACAACTACCTTTACTCTTTCATTAAGATGATCCGTGCCTATTTCAAAGCTTTTTTCTTCTTTACCAAGAAAAGTTTATTGGACCGATTTCAGACTTTTCAGTAAGTCAAAGTAAAATGTGTAGCAAGGTTGAGTAAAGTTGAGAGACGGCGTTGTTATTAGCTTATGTATTAAAGCAGTTGTAATTTCAAAACTGCCTCAGGCATTTTGACTGATTTGAGCTGTAGAATGGTCTATGAATCAGACATCAAAGATGAGAAACATCTGGAGATGACTTAACTTTAAAATGTATTATTACTCTAATAATTACCAGTGACAACATCAACATCAACGTCAGATGAATAGAATGCAATGGAATCATCTTGATGTCCAAAAGAGGAAGACAAGTTGCCTGGGAATGTCAGTATGCGCATAAATTCATGAATTGAAAATACATACAGTATATTGCCCTTCTGTGTTGATTGACAGAGGAGAGACTGACAGGCACCTGATTTGTTTTCTTCCTTTGGACAGGGCTGTAGTTCAGAGAGGCCCGTTGATGTTTCTTCTCCAGGCTGCAGAGACGCAGAACCTGATCGGAGGGACGTTAATTTGCAGGGCATTGTGGGGTGGAGGCAGGTGGAAAGGAAATAGTAACAGCTGCTGGAGGCCCTAACTGAGAGGACAGTAGGTGAGTTATTATTGATTTATGATTTGTAGCAGGGATCTCTCTCCTTCTCTCTCGTCTTTCTTCTGTCTCGTTCTCTCGCTCACACACGTGCACACGCTCATGCAGGATGGAGCAATTCTGAGATAAAAGACTTGACCCTTCTCTCTCTGCTTTTTCCCAGTGTCACTCTTCACAGGGCCAGTTAGCAGTGATAATTCATTAAAGTCATGGAAGCCCTGTTGCCTTTTGAAGCAGCCCATTCCAGACTGCTGCCGTCACAGAGGGGGCTCAACCTCCTAGCCGGGCTCTCAGCATCGGGTCAGACAGTCAGCCCAGGCAGACAGCTCAGCCTGGAGGGAGATTCAAACTTTGTCAGATATGCCACACTGTGCAAACACACCATGGTTTGAACATGTAATTTTCTGTGTGTTGCGTCTTTAGAGAACTCTGTCTAAACTAACCTTTCTGCGGCAAGAAAACCCATTATATTAGTGCAGACTTTGACCATAAAGGCTTCTTCATTGAGGTTTGGCATGGTCATTAACTTGAATGAATGAGTTTATTACATAATGGCATTCGTTTAGAAATAACTTTAGTTCAAGGTTATGGTCTTGTGTGTGGTTGTATTGTATAAGCTATGGTTAGAATATGAGCATGACCAGTTAGCTACACTATATATACAAAAGTATGTGGACACCCCTTCAAATTAGTTGATTCGGCAATTTCAGTCTCACCCGTTACTGACAGGTGTATAAAATTGAGCACACAGCCATGCAATCTCCATAGACAAGAATTGCCTTACTGAAGAGCTCAGTGACTTTCAATGTGGCACCGTCATAGGATGCCACCTTTCCAACAATTCAGTTTGTAAAATTTCTGCCCTGCTAGAGCTGCCCCAGTCAACTGTAAGTGCTGTTATTGTGAAGTGGAAACGTCTAGAAGCAACAATGGCTCAGCCGCCAAGTGGTAGGCCACACAAGCTCACAGAACGGGACCACTGAGTGCTAAAGCGCATAGCGTGGTAAATTCGTCTGTCCTCGGTTGCAACACTCACTACCAAGTTCCAAACTGCCTCTAGAAGCAACGTCAGCACAATAACTGTTCGTCTGAGCTTCATGAGGGGTTTCCATGTGATCACCATGTGCAATGCCAAGCGTCAGCTGGAGTGGTGTAAAGCTCGCCGCCATTGGACTCTGGAGCAGTGGAAACGCGTTCTCTGGAGTGATGAATCACGCTAAACCATCTGGCAATCCGATGGACGAATTTGGGTTTGGCATATGCCAGGAGAACGCTACCTGCCCCAATGCATAGTGCCAACTGTAACGTTTATTGGAGGAGGAATAATGGTCTGGGGCTGTTTATCATGGTTCGGGCAAGGCCCCTTAGTTCCAGTGAAGGGAAATCTTAACGCTACAACATACAATGACATTCTAGGCAATTCTGTGCTTCCAACTTTGTGGCAACAGTTTGGGGAAGGCCCTTTCCTGTTTCAGCATGACAATTCCTCCGTGCACAAAGCGAGGTCCATACAGAAATGGTTGGTCGAGATCGGTGTGGAAGAATTTGACTGGCCTGCACAGAGCCCTGACCTCAACCCCATCGAACACCTTTGGGATGAATTGGAACGCCGACTGCGAGCCAAGCCTAATCGCCCAACATTAGTGCCCGACCTCACTAATGATTCTGTGGCTGAATGGAAGCAAGTCCCCGCAGCAATGTTCCAATATCTAGTGGAAAGCCTTCCCAGAAGAGTGGAGGCTGTTATTGCAGCAAAGGGGGGACCAACTCCATATTAATGCCCATAACTTTGGAATGAGATGTCCGACAAGCACGTGTCCACATACTTTTGGTCATGTAATGTATTTCTAGACTGTACCAGTGACCGTGATGATTCATGTCTCTTGATTTTATCCTTATTTCAATGGAACTGGCTTCTGTATTGTGCATATACACTGAGTGTACAACACATTAGGAACACCTGCTCTTTCCATGAGATAGACTGACCAGGTGAAAGCTATGATTCCTTATTGATGTCACCGCATGTTGTAGGCCCGTGGACCAATCAAAAATCAGTCGGGTTCTCAACTGACTGTTGAGAGATAGAATATTAGACTACACAAGGTGCAATTTAGAAATTTGGTTGCACATCAGCAGTCACTCAATTACCCCATGTCAGCAATTTCTTTTGGGATTGGTAAATTAGTCTAGCAAACTGCAAACATTTGCCTCCATCCTATGGCAAAATGTGTATAATTGCAAGAAAGTAGCTGGACAACCTCAAACGTTTCTCTCCGCCCCATGGAAAAATGAGTAGAATTGCAGGAAATTAACTTTAAAGAAAATACAAATGTCTCTTCGCTGTCACGAGGGAGGCTGTTAAAATGTTTAACACTGCGGCCCCTCATGATAAGTTCAGGATTTTTGTGGCCCCATCCCCATCAAAGTTGCCATCCCTGGTGTAGATGAAGGGGAGGAGACAGGTTAAAGAAGGATTTTTAAGCGTTGAGACAATTGAAACATGGATTGTGTATGTGTGCGATTCAGAGGGTGAATGGGAAAGACAAAATATTTAAGTGCCTTTATACAGGGTATGGTAATAGGTGCCAGGCGCACCGATTTGAGTGTGTCAAGAATTGCAACGCTGTTGGGTTTTTCACGCTCAACAATTTCCCTTGTATATCAAGAATGGTCCACCACCCAAAGCCAACTTGACACAGCCAACTTGACACAACTGTGGAAAGCATTGGAGTCAACATGGGCCAACATGCTTTCGACACATTGTAGAGTCTATGCCCCGACGAATTGAGGCTGTTCTGAGGGCAAAAGAGGGTGCAACTCAATATTAGGAAGGTGTTCCTAATGTTTTGTACACTCAGTGTATATTTGGTCTACATACTTGGATATGATAGGATCTTATGATATGTACAACATACTATACATTCCCAAATTACTTGGCTTACCTGTACAGCACTTATTGCAGTTCTAATTTTCAGAATTAGTTTGTACAGTGTACGCCATACTTTTTTCATTCCCCCTTTCACTCAAGAACAAAGATGTCATAACAATAGAGATACTTTATAAAGTGACCTAATGTAGTACTTTTGCACCTTTGCCAAAGCTATTGAGTATTCTCTATTTAGTTAGGCCTTGGTCAGTCAACACCACAGGTTGAATCCAGATTTGGTCCTGTATGCCTTTCTGAATATAATGAATAATACTTTGTAAAGATTTCCAATTTAAAATATATGTTTTAGCCGACACCATCCATCATCATTAAGCAGGATGAAGTGATCTGATAAGCAGATCAGTCTCCAACCAGAAAACCTGTCCCTCACCAAGTGATCACAGCCAGCAATTATTCAGCTTCTCATCACACAGTCACAGACTATCCATAAGGGGGAAGAAAACACAAAGGTGGCTGAAGGAAACAGTAGGACAAACACAAACATGTCCACTACTACATCCCTTAGTGTAATCCAACCCTTATGGAAATCACTGATTTCTCTGCCAACTCTCCTCTGCTGTCCATTTCATGAGTGAGGAAACTCTGTCTTCTTAGAATGTGCATAGTCATGATGCCAAACGCGACTGAGTCTGTGTTTATTTTCAAAGGGATCCTGAGAATGCTCTGGATACATCCATGGTAAACAGGGCTGTATATTAGTGCCACAGGCCAATCCTAATTTGTGAAAACTGACTGGCCTTCATCAGCTCAGTCAAAACACACTATATTTTGTGAAACAATTGAAAGCCATATGGTCCTACTTCTAAAGACACCCACTTAATTTAGACACACTCTTTTCTGAATGAAAGATATGATTCCCAACAGCCATAGGGCAGCTGAAGATCATTAACCTAACACCTCCCCGACAGTAAATTAAAAGATGTAACCTATATTTGTAAAGTGTGTCTCCCTGTATCTTTAACTCTTCTCATTCGCAACAGGAAGTATAGGTACACTATCTGAGGATCATTATGTAAAACAACGTAACAAGGTAAAATGCTTGTTTCATTTCTCAGGGTTTACCTGCGTTGCTGCTTTCTGCCCACATTCCAGGAGTCAGCACAGTTAAGGACAAAATGCTGAAAGATAATTGTGAAATATTATCTTGTTCGTTCACAGGTTGTGATATTTGTTGTGTCTGTCGTCAGATGCCTTTCTCCTCAGCTGTCACCCTGCCCTTTATAATTCACCTTTTCCAATAGAACAATTCCCTGCATGGGCCAAATCTGAAAAGGACAGTGAAAGGACTGAAACTGGGTGACTCACTTTGACAGGAGAGGGTTTTGAGATCCCAACGATATGAATGAAACATGATTAATATCATGGCGTGGCTAACCTACATGGGCTGGCTGGTCTAGTGGTAATGCCACCGCCTCCTTACCTACTACCCCTTGATCCAACCTACTGCCCTTTGACACAACCTCGCTCTATCTTTCCCTACTGTCATCATCTCTTACTATCCATCCACCATCAGTGCATACAGTGTAACACATGACTGTTATAGTACTACTTTTCTAGTACAGTTATATTACACTCCTGTTTCTGGCATACCTCTGTGTGTATTTTAAGTTTAATCTGAATTGAGAGCTATTCAAAGTATTCCTGCGGGGTGAAGGTTATGGTGTACAATACATCTGGTGTAAATTTGTGAGGGAGTGGTGTAAGGGTTGGTGTGAGGTGTGACCCAGGTGCGGTGCAGGATAGACAGTAGGCAGTAGGCAGAGATGGTGAAACAAGGACCTTTACTGGTGGTCCCGAAGCCAGGATACAAAACAACGGACTTAACACGATAACAGAAAGGTGGAGCAAATAAATCTAAAAAAACAGGCAGACAGCCAAAATACGAAATAGTAACTACGACTTAAATAATAAAGAAACAGGGAGAACACTTCTCGAGTACCTGTACATACTTCTCCGCTCAGACACTGATTAGTGATTAAAAGGTTTTATTCAAAAATCCACACCATACATCATCATACACATTACACACACCATTAATTCCCAACCCCAACATCACTAAAAATAACAATACAAAACTACCCACCACAATATATATCAAACACCCACAAAACCGAACAATAACAGAAATTACACCCCAGGGGAGCACCTTCCCTCCCCCTTTATACCCAGCTAAAAACACACACACAAATCTTAAATCCCTACCCCTCTACACTAACCCTAATCCTAAACCCCCCTTCCACCTCTCCCGAGCAGCATGCTGCCCCCACTTCCTCTCCTCTCTCTTCATTCTCCCCCTCAAATTCTGCTCCACCCTCCTCACTATCCCCTCCACACCCCCTTCTCTCCCTGTCCTTTCCATTTTCTGCCTAGCTTCCCACAACCCCCGTTTAAAGAGGCTTATGAGAAGCCAGAGCAGAAACCTGTCCCTAACCGTCCCCCTCGCTTTCCCTACACCTCTCTCTACCCTAGCCCATGTCACAACAAAATCCCCCCTCACCCTGCCTATCAACACCTGTGCCCTAGCCCATACCACCCCGGCGAAAGCACAGCCCCCAAAAACATGGCGCAATGTCTCCTCCCCGCCACAAGTTGGCCTTGGGCAGGTGGGGGATCGAGTCATGCCACGCCCGTACAAGATGGAATGTACGGGCAAGCCCTTAGGGAGGCTCAACCAATTCAGGTCCTTGAGCCTGTTATCCAGACCTCGCACCTGCACTCCTTCCCAAACCACAGCCGGGATACCCAATACTGGCCCGGGACACCCTCCCCGTCTCACCTCCTCATACAGGTGCCTGTGATCTAAACCTACTCGGGCAACTTCAACCTCGGGGTGACCACGCAGCCACTTGGCCGCATAGCCAAAGTGCCATGGCAGCTGTTCCACCCGAGGACCCGTGTTAGTCCACACCATTACGCTTCTCGCCTGGTAAGAGAAGAACACCCGCAGGAAGTAACCAGGTTGACCACGGGTGTATTACCGGATGAGCCAGCTCAGTCAACAAATAAGAAACAAAAATCGAGTCCAGCTTGAGGGGGAAATGTGGTACACCCCTACCTCCCTCCCCAATGGGACAGAGCATGTGAACCCTCGCGACACGCTCGAGCCTGCCACCCCACATGAACTGAAACACTAGCCTTACTAGAGGCCTCCTCAGACTAGCTGGCAATGGGTAGACGTACGCCATATACAAAAGAGACGGCAACACATCCACCTTGAGGACCAGGACCTTGCCTATAAAGGACAACGACCTAGCCCTCCACATCCCCAGCTTCCTCTGTACCACTGCGATGCTCCTGTTCCAGTTCAGCGTCGCTGAGCCAGAGGTCTCAAACAAGACCCCGAGAATCTTCAGGGATCTTGTTGACCCACGCCATCTTCTGAAAAACTTAACGGAAGACTTAGCGTGATTGAGAACCGCTCCCGACGCTCGGGTGAATTCCCCAATGATGGCAAGGGACCTAGTCAGGCACGAGTCCTTGCATAGTAACAAGGAAGTGTCGTCGGCATACTGCGTCATCTTAACGTGCAGCCCACCGCTCCCAGGGATAAGCAAGCCCTCCACCCCTGTGTCTGCCCTAATGGCAGCCCCCAGAGGCTCCATGTACAGAACAAAGAGGAGTGCCGAGAGCGGGCACCCCTGCCTGACCCCCGACGCAAGGTCAAAAATGTCACCCATGTGACCATTTACATTAACCCGGCACCCTGCTCTGACATATAAAGCACGGATCCACCCTATATACTTCTCCCCAAAACCTAACCTACCTAACACCCTGAAAAGAAAATATCTATTCACTCGATCAAAGGTTTTAGCCTGATCAAGTGCTGCTACCATTAACGGCAGCCCTCTATCCTCTACCCAAGCAATGTAGTCCCTAATCAAACTCAGGTTCCACCTAATAGAGCGGCCCTCTATCCAACACGTCTGATCCTCATGGACGACGTAGGGAAGGGCTGTGCGCAACCGGTCCGCTAGAACCTTCGCAAGCAGCTTATAATCTACGCACAGCATGGTCAACGGCCGCCAGTTGCCAAGGTCTGTTGTATCCCCCTTCTTGTAAAGAAGTGACAGCACACCTACGGCCATCGATCCCCCCGGGATCCCCGTCTCGAGGATGGCCTTCAAGACTTCAAGGACTACAGGACCAAGTTTCCCCCAAAACTTCAGGTAAAACTCAGCCGGCAGCCCATCCATCCCGGGCACCTTCCCTTTTCCCATCCTCCTGAGGGCGCTCTCAACCTCTTCGAGGGAGATCTGAGCCTCCATCACTTCTCTAATGTCCTCTGGCACTCGCCGGGACAGGTGTTCTAAAAACATGTTTCCCTGCTCTACATCTACTGCCCTTTCTTGAAAAAACCTCAGAAATGTTCCGTGGTCACCTTGACCATTTCCTCAGTTTCTCTCAGTACTCGACCGTTTTCTTCCCTAACCCCGTACATTACCTTCCTACTCTGTCTTCCCCTAACTGATTTAAAGAACACAGCGGAACAAGTCTCGTCATGTTCTAAAAACCCACTATGCGCACGCTCCAGGAAAGCGCGAGCCTTCCGCTCATGCACCTCCCTAAATTGTGCCTTTAGGGCAGAGGATCTCTCCCAGTCTACCGACCCGCCGAGGTTGCCTGCCTCGAGCTCGAGATTGAGCAGCCTTTTGATGTGATCCACCTCCCTCCTTTCCTCCCTCTTTTTCCTCTTACAATATCCTATTATAAAAACCCTAATCCTCACCTTTCCTATTTCCCACCACTCTAACACCCCCTCACACATGGACCGGAGGCCCTCAAGCCCCCTAAAGAAATCAACAAAACTGTTAACGAAAGCCTGCTCATCCAGTACCTCCCTATCTAACTTCCAGTACCCCCTACCGAAGAGGCAGACTGGTGCCCCCACCTGCAGCAGCACCCCGTCGTGATCCCCCCAAAAAAACACAGGCAACAAACGCCCAGAAAA
The DNA here is from genome assembly GCF_964263955.1 of Coregonus lavaretus. Lineage (NCBI taxonomy): Eukaryota > Metazoa > Chordata > Actinopteri > Salmoniformes > Salmonidae > Coregonus > Coregonus lavaretus. Next base: position 22,846,553 of record NC_140005.1, on the reverse strand, counting down.
ATATAGTCGAGCCTCCGCTCGACCCCTCTGGAGTTGCGCCATGTTGGACCTGCCATCGTCGGAGCAGTGTGCAGGCCCCCATCTACCAGACCATGGCACGACCATTAGCCCGGCGATGGCACCTGCACTACTGTCCCTCCCCCTCCCTATATCTATATTAAAATCCCCCCCTATCACCAAGTGTCTATTCGTGGCACACAGCGGCGCCAGGCAGTCCACCATCTCCCTCCTGCCTGCCGCCAACTGTGGCCTGTACACCACAATTACCCTATATCTATCATCCCTTACTGTGACATCCACCCCCAAAACCCTCCCCTGTACTGTCGAGGCTGGCCCTCCTCCTTGCTCGGGCAGGCTTCGGCGTTCGTCGTCACCGGAGTACTAGCTGCTACCGATCTATGTTTCTGTGTTCTACTTGTTTTGTCTTTATTGTTCACACCTGGTTCCCATTATGTTCATGATTTGTTCCCTATTTAACCCTCTGTCTCCCACTGTGTTGTGTGCGTGTTTGTTCTATGTTTGGTGTCATAGACTGGTGAGCGGGATTTGTCCTCCCTGCGTGGAGATTATGTTAATTTATTTTCATGAGTAAAGTACGTTGGCTACTAGCTCTGTGTCCTGCGCCTGACTCCATCCTACCGCTACACACTGACGCCTGACACATACCTACCAAAGTGCCCTCCACCTTCACCTCCCTATTCCCAAACAAAATCCCTACCCCCGATGAGTGCACCCCCCTATACCCCAAACCGACTCTCCCTTGTCCCACTCCCTCTTAAACCTTATTACATCCCCACTATCCCTTAGGTGAACCTCCTGTATAAAACAAACATCAAAACCCACCCCCTCTAAATACCCCAAAACCGCCCTTCTTTTAACATCCTCCCTTATTCCCCTCACATTTAAAGTAACAAAAATAATCCCTGCCATAATACATTTCACAAATTACAACCTACTAAACCCCAAAAAACTAAACAGGAGGCTCACCTGATGTTCCCCTGCTCCATCTCCTCCTGTAGGGACTCCGACTCCACCCCAGATGCCCCCCCACTCCCCTCCATCTCTCCAACCCAGGATGCAGGAATGGTGTTTGGCTCCTGGGTTCCCTGCATCCTGGGCTCACCACCATCCACCTCCAAAACCCCAATCTCAAAACAGGTTGGGAACAGTGCAGGGGATCCTGAGCCCTCCCCCCCTGTGCATTGTGGGGGGGGGGGCAGCGAGGACAGAGGAGATTCTTCCCCCACAGCGCCCTTCTCCCCCATGACACGCTTGCCCCCCCCCCTCTCCCCCACCACCCATTTCCCTCTTCCTGTCTGAGGATCTTCCCCTCCTCTTCCCTCTCTTCTTTGGAGACGCCGGCAGTGGGGAGACCCAGTCCCCCTTGATCACCAGCTCCTCCATCATCTCCCTCACCTCATCCCCCTGGGCACTCGACATTTCGCTTTCCCCCCCACTCCGTTCCCCCCTCTCCCCCCTTCTCCTCTCCTCCTAGGGCTGTGGCTGGCTCCTCCCCGGCCTCCTCTCCTTCCGCCGCCTCTGTCTCCGGCACCTCCTCTCCCACACTCCCCTCCGTCTCTGTCTCCGGCACCACCTCTCCTTCCAGAACTGCTACGGCAGTCCCCTGCCCGTCCCCCTCTCCTCCCACTGCTGTTCTTGGCTCCTCCTCCATCGTCGATGATATTGCCTCTGGCCCTGCGCTTGGGTCTGGAACTCCTCCTCCTCTGCCTCCTCCATCCCCCACTCCTGCACCTGCTCCCCCACCAGCTGCAGCTGCATACGACTTGTGACGAACCGTACACTCCCTCCACAGGTGTGCTGACGATCTACACCCGTGGCACTTCTTCGACTCGTCACAGTCCCTCACCTCGTGTACCTCAGACCCACACACCCTGCATTTCTTCGCCCCACATGAGGCGAAATTATGGCCATAGGCCATGCATTGTCTGCAGAAAGGGGGCTGACGGGCATAAAACAATGTCCCCCTGTCAGCCCCCAGGGAGAACAGAGCTGGAGGATGAAGGTAACCTCCCAGGCCCTTTGGGTCTTCCCTCAACAGAGCCTGGAAGCGTCTCCTCCCGTTCCAGAACCGTAGCGAGTCTTTGAGGAGCCTTGCCGAGGAGACATTGTCCATATACCTCCCCATAAAAGCCCTCACCTCCTCATCCTTAACATGCGGGTTATACATGTTTACTGTTATTACCCTGAAGTTGTTCTTGGCCAAGCTTGTCACCTCGTAGTGGCACATTGGCCTGGCCTTCTCCACCTCCCTCGCCTTTTTCATGACCTCGTCATGCTTCCCCTCCGTGTGAAAAACCACATCATAAGCCCCTTCCAAGGCGTTCGCCTGGAGGCACATCACATCCTTTACCGCCAGCTTTAACACTCCCATCAACAAAGTCCTCCCAAATGTTTCCCTTCCAAAAGGCTCCATGTCCTTCTCCTTCCACACAAACCTAACTGCGTTCGTGATCCCAATCCTGGGAATCGCCCTAAAATTTGCATTTTTCGCCATCTCCACGAGTGGAATAGTGCCCGCACCACTGCTCCGACTCTTCTCTATATTAGTTACAAACAATTTTTTACTATTTTAATTTATTTAAACCACCGCTAGCTTCCTTCTTAGACAGTCGTAGTACTGCTGAGCATCGAGAAACTAGCAGAGAAAACTGAGCAAGGAAACACAGGGAAGTGAGGGCATAAATACACAGGTGAACAGGTAGACACAGGTGACACCAATAGGATCATGATTAGTCCAAACTGTGAGTGAGAAGGTGCCTAAGGTTGTCGGAGGAGGACACCTAGTGGATCGCTCCGGAACTGCGACCCCCTCCTGTAACAGAGTGGGGGTGGACTCGAGAGGCCTTTGAGCAAGGAGGCTGCCTGACACCCTACTGATGTGTCCATGTTCCCACCATCCCCTCAACCGTGCCTTCCTCAATTTATCAGCAAGGCCCTAACAATCTCATGACTACTGGGTCAACCCATCCATGTAAGACAACGGATAATGACAAAGTATCCGGAAAAGCTACTGATCATCCTGTGTTACAGGTAACTGTTGGAGACTGAACGATGTTTGGCTGCAGGACATTCATGATCTCTGGAGTCATGAGGGAGAAAGTAGTGAGTGCACAAAAGAAAATCACCTTTCCTGGCACTTGGGCTGTGTAGCAGCATGTCTGTCTGCATGCTTATTAAAACTTGGCTTCTTAATGACCGTTTGCCCTTGAAGCCTGCTGGGTGCTCAGCAGCACTCAGGAGCCGAGACCATGGAGCACAGGGCTTCTCTTCCTGCTCTCTCCTGACTGCTCAATTCTATGTAGCCACCATAGGCTGCATGGGGGAATTATGATACAATGATCTTGATATCAAGTTCTTCTAACATAAACACAAACACTATACAGTACAGTAAACACACAGTGGTTGTTTCGTCCACATGTTATGCAGATATGTGTTTGTTGAGAATGCATAGTTATTGATAGGAGGGGGTGTATGTTCCCTATGTTTCCTTTTCTTTGCATGGTATAACCCCCACTGCAGTGCTCTGGGAGGTTGCTGTGAGCTGGTGTTAGATGGGAGGTACGGGTGACATGGGAAGGATTGGTCCACATAGGCTTGCCCCTAGTCGACTCCCGCTGACGCCATGACTTAAGCCTGCGGACAGTGCCTTGTGTGTGTGTGTGTGTGTGTGTGTGTGTGGACAACATTACACTAATAACATGGCTGCCCCAGCGAGTACTCCCTACAGACTCTGATTTACTAGCTGAGCAGTGATGAGACACACCAGGGAGAATGTGTTTAATGCAGTGTGTGTTTGGGGATGTGGAAATCCCAGATTGGGTAATGAAGTTGTGAAAAAGGCTGTGAGTTGTATTTGCCACTTTAAGGAACACTTTGGTTTTGACAGCTTGCTACATTGTGAACCCCTGATGATTAGACCAGTGGTTAATGTGATACATAGCCTGTAGCATCTAGCAGATAAAGGTCAGGTCCACAGCTCCACAGCTCCCGAGCCTGAGTTGATAAAGCTGCCTCTGCACTGACTGAGACAGGTTGACACAGAATAAAAGAAAATTCAAAAAGCTGCCATAAAAGTGGCACGATGACTGGAGTCCTTTTTCCTAACATCTGTCTGAAGCACTGGGAAGGGAAGGGCCTAGGGTGTCTGCCTGCCTGGAGGCCTCTGCAGAAGACTAGATAGGCCAGGGAGAGGGGCCTCTTCCCCAGCCTCAGAAACACTGCCTTCCCCATCCATCACCCTCCTACACTCCCGATCCTCTCAGACTGTCCTCTCACCCAGGATCACATAACAAGGTTTAATTGATTGTCATACACAGAGACAGAGAGCTTCACTCTTAGTGTTGCTGCGGAGACAGAGCTTCACTCTCAGTGGTGCTGCTAGCTATCAGTGTTACCCTTCTGACCTCTGACCTGAAGGGAACCTTACCTCCTGCTCTTCTGGAGTCTAATGATTAGTTATGGTTAGTGACAGAAATCACTGTTGATCTCTTATTTGTGGTGTCATCCCTTGTTACCGTAAGCAAGCTCTCAGAGGGCAAATCCTAACTTTCACTTAAGTCAATTCACTTCGTCATACATTGATGTCAATGGAAGACTAAACTGAAAATTTGTCTTAAGTTAGGATTCATCCAGTGAACAGAGCTCAAGTATACCTCGTCAGCAGCTTGTGCTGAGTAGGCCTAAGTCGGCTATGTTAAGGTTTAATGGTTTGAAAACTAACGAATGTATGATGCTTAATGGGAACCTATTAAGGTCAAATTTACCTCATGTCGTGGGTTAAATCTCATCATAACTTTCTGGCGCTTAAACCTCATTGTTAAGAGGCTATCAGTGGCTTGCAAAAGTATTCACCCCCTTGACATTTTTCCTATTTTGTTGCCTTACAACCTGGAATTAAAATTGATTTTTTGGGGGTTTGTATCATTTCATGTACACAATATGCCTACCACTTTGAAGATGCAAAATATTTTTTATTGTGAAACAAACAAGAAATAAGACAAAAATAACTATTCACCCCCCCCCCCCCCCAAGTCAATACTTTGTAGAGCCACCTTTTGCAGCAATTACAGCTGCAAGTCTCTTGGGGTATGTCTCTATAAGCTTGGCACATCTAGCCACTGGGATTTTTGCTCATTCTTCAAGGCAAAACTGCTCCAGCTCCTTCAAGTTGGATGGGTTCCGCTGGTGTACAGCAATCTTTAAGTCATACCACAGATTCTCAATTGGATTGAGGTCTGGGCTTTGACTAGGCCATTCCAAGACATTTAAATGTTTCCCCTTAAACCACTCAAGTGTTGCTTTAGCTGTGGAGCTTTGTAGCTCCTTCAGAGTTATCTTTGGTGTCTTTGTTGCCTCTCTGAATAATGCCCTCCTTGCCTGGTCTGTGAGTTTTGGTGGGCGGCCCTCTCTTGGCAGGTTTGTTGTGGTGCCATATTCTTTCCATTTTTTAATAATTGATTTAATGGTGCTCCGTGTGATGTTCAACGTTTCGGATATTTGTTTATAACCCAACCCTGATCTGTACTTCTCCACAACTTTGTCCCTGACCTGTTTGGAGAGCTCCTTGGTCTTCATGCTGTCGCTTGCTTGGTGGTGCCCCTTGCTTAGTGGTGTTGCAGACTCTGGGGCCTTTCAGAACAGGTGTATATATACTGAGATCAAGTAACAGATCATGTGACACTTAGATTGCACACAGGTGGACATTATTTAACTAATTATGTGACTTCTGAAGGTAATTGGTTGCACCAGATCTTATTTAGGGGCTTCATAGCAAAGGGGGTGAATACATGCACGCACCACTTTTCCGTTATTTATATTTAGAATAAAGTTATTTTTTAGAGTTATTTTTTTCATTCCACTTCACCAATTTGGACTATTTTGTGTATGTCCATTACAGGTGGGTGAATACTTTTGCAAGGTGCTGTATACTTTGTTGAGATCTCCTCCAATGGGCACTGAAGAGAGCACATGATGAACCTCAGCTCACAGTTAATCAAGCATGGGTTCTTTCCAGAACAAAAGAACATTGTGGGAATGGTTGATAAATCCATATAGAACAAACATTTTACTTTTTTTGTTGTTGAATGTTACATAATAGAAACATCTACCATAGTGTGTTAAATGAATTATGTCAAATAAATTTAAATTGTATTTGTCACATACGCCGAATACAACGGGTGTAGACTTAAAAATAAAAATAATAACACAAGAGGAACAGAAATACACAAGAATTAAGCTATATACAGTAGGGAAAAAAAGTATTTAGTCAGCCACCAATTGTGCAAGTTCTCCCACTTAAAAAGATGAGAGAGGCCTGTAATTTTCATCATAGGTACACGTCAACTATGACAGACAAATTGAGAAAAACAAATCCAGAAAATCACATTGTAGGATTTTTAATGAATTTATTTGCAAATTATGGTGGAAAATAAGTATTTGGTCAATAACACTATGTCCCCCCGTGTGGTTCTGGGATTTTGCTCACCGTTCTTGTGATAATTTTGACCCCACGGGGTGAGATCTTGCGTGGAGCCCCAGATCGAGGGAGATTATCAGTGGTCTTTTATGTCTTCCATTTCCTAATAATTGCTCCCACAGTTGATTTCTTCAAACCAAGCTGCTTACCTATTGCAGATTCAGTCTTCCCAGCCTGGTGCAGGTCTACAATTTTGTTTCTGGTGTCCTTTGACAGCTCTTTGGTCTTGGCCATAGTGGAGTTTGGAGTGTGACTGTTTGAGGTTGTGGACAGGTGTCTTTTATACTGATAACAAGTTCAAACAGGTGCCATTAATATAGGTAACGAGTGGAGGCCAGAGGAGCCTCTTAAAGAAGAAGTTACAGGTCTGTGAGAGCCAGAAATCTTGCTTGTTTGTAGGTGACCAAATACTTATTTTCCACCATAATTTGCTAAATAAATTCATAAAAAATCCTACAATGTGATTTTCTGGAGAAAAAAAATCTCAATTTGTCTGTCATAGTTGACGTGTACCTATGATGAACATTACAGGCCTCTCTCATCTATTTAAGTGGGAGAACTTGCACAATTGGTGGCTGACTAAATACTTTTCCCCCCACTGTACAGGGAGTCCCAGTACCAGATCAATGTGCAGGTGTATGAAGTACTTGAGGTAGATACACTACCGGTCAAAAGTTTTAGAACACCTACTCATTCAAGAGTTTTTCTTTATTTTTACTATTTTCTACATTGTAGAATAATAGTGAAGACATCAACACTATAAGATAACACATCTGGAATCATGTAGTAACCAAAAAAGTGTTAAACATATCCAAATATATGTTATATTTGAGATTCTTCAAATAGCCACCCTTTGCCTTGATGACAGCTTTGCACACTCTTGGCAGTAGGTGTTCTAAAACGTTTGATCGGTAGTGTATGTACACGAAGGCAGGTTGTGACTAGGCATCAGGATAGATAATAATAATAAGAGTAAAATAAAGAACTGAGTAGCAATAGCATATGAGTGTAAAAGTGTGGCTTCCAGTAAGCGTATTCTAAAATACTCTGTTGATTTCCTGCCTCTGCTTGTAAAAGAGGTACTTGTCATCAATGTGTCAACCACCTAAAATTGTGTATGCCTCATCTTTTTCCCAGAAGCAAAGGTAAACACGTTTTTATGTTCATTAGTCAACTGACTGCAATGCCTAGTAGTATCAAAGAACAGTGAAGAACCAACAGACTATGATTGATTACTAAACATGTTTCAGCCTCAGTAGATTACAATTACTGTCAGGACAGGCCCTGGTTCAGTCGACATCCGGGCCCTGCATCGCTGGAAGAGTAAACTGTAATTTGTATTTGTGTGCAGGGCTCTAAATTAACATTTTTCATTGGTATTTTTTATTTAATTTGTATTTTTATTTAACCTTTATTTAACTAGGCAAGTCAGTTAAGAACAAATTATTATTTACAATGACGGCCTACCCCGGCCAAACCCAGACGACGCTGAGCCAATTGTGCTGGGAGCACTGGTGCTCTTAATTTAGGAGCACCAGAAATTAAGATGTTTTTAATTGATTGAGAAATAGCCTATTTTATATGCAGAGCCTGATTAATGCTGGGGCTTACTTGATTGGGTAACTGATTAATAAAAATTAAAATTAAAAAACTTCATAATTAATAAATGTGACTGGTCAATTGTGTGATTCAGGGGCTGGGCACAAGCCCGCTCTCAATGTTCAAAATACACCAGAGAGCATCATTTAGCCACAGAGGATCAATATTTTATAAAAAATTACTGTGGATTAAGTTTCATCAGAAGCACATAAAGGTATCTTCCAAAATTAAGGAAACACCAACATAAATTGTCTTAAAAGGGTGTTGCAGAACAGCTTCAATTCGCCTTGGATTCTACAAGTGGACCTAAACCATGCCAGGAAAATGCAACCCACACCATAACATACTGTATCTTGTGAGAAAATGCGCATATTCTATCTGCTGCGAAAATGGGCATATTTTATTTATGTACATTTTTGAATATTCGCATGAAAATTTGTCGCCAATTGGATGGAAACCTAGCTACATTGTTGTAAATATGTGATTTTAGGGGAATGTTTACACGTTTGACATCAACATTCACTCCTTTAGCAACAGGGGTAATTTCTCTTAGTAACCAGGTAAAGTACATGTCGGATAAGAAATAGCACCACAGGCCTAATGTACACAGCACATTTGTCGGTAAACTTTCCAAATGTTGACAAAACAAAAGATGCTGGGATCTTTTTTTGTCGGTAGAAATAATTATGCGTTAAATGGAAGTGCAAACACCTTCATGCACAAATATTGATAGTAGACTTGGAGTCATGCGATGGTATTATGTGCTCCTCCCACTACGATTTGGGAAAGAATGTAGTTTATTAGGCTACAGATTCAATTAGTTATGATGAACTTCACAGGGTGGTGAAAGTGCACGGTGATGAGGTTGATTCTCCTTTCCAATAAATATCTAGGGTCTTCTTCTGATGACATGATGATCGATAATTGGCTGCCGTTCGACAAATAAATATGATCTTGCTCTTTATGTCCATATTAATCTCATCATGTAGGCTATACCCGCACTGTATCTGCCAGCTGTTGGCTAGAGTGCACGTGCCAAGACCAGAGTGGGCATTTTTTGTGACAAAACCGTCAGTAGAGTTGAAAATACGATGGAAACCCATTTAACTTGTATTTTTTATTCAGTACATGGGAATTTAACCGCAAAAGTTATTTTATGTGCACTATGTCATTATGTACAACCTTTTATCCGCTACAAGTCAATTTGATGGAAACACTTCTCTGGTGGGAAAATGCTGATTTTAGAATATTCACATTAAAATCTGTCGCCAATTGGATGGAAACCTAGCTACTGGGGTAAAAACTGTACTAAAATGTGAGTAATCTTCTGGAGATGATCAAGCAATTAAGTGAATCCAATATTTCTCTCCTCACAGAGATGGTATTAAAAGGCATTTTACTGCTCCTGGTTCAAGTATAAAATCAGTTTAATAAGGTCTCTATGACATTCATCAATGTGAGCTAAAGGAAAGGGGAAGTCGTCTTAATGTTTCTCCAACCTCAGTGGAAGCTTTAGGGCCATGTTGTTGTTTTACAACAAACTGCAAGGCAGCGAATTACAATTCTAATTTAATCTAATCCTTGTGCCTTTTTAAAACATTAGGTGATTGTTTACACATTCTGTGGAATACACCTGGATGGTAGAGAAAAGGAAATCCATTAGAATGATGTGCCAGACATTTGGCGTCAGTGCCGCAACTTCTGTCTCACCTTTCCCCCATTTCTTTTACCATAAGAACCCTCCTTCCAATGGACTCCCAGATGTGCGTCATTGGTTATGAAGTTACAGTAAGTGTTTATGAAATTGTGCCAAATAGAGACATCAGTTGCCATTAGCCATGGCCGCATTTTTGGGAGAAATAAGTGTGTGTTGTGTTTAGTGCAGAGTAAATTTGTTTGAGGGAGTTATTACAACGCAGCAGATATCCATTTCTATCCTCCTGTGTAGTAAAGCTGCTAATGTGGAAAATGCTTGACCCAGATTTTCCATGCTCTGCTGGTGGAGCAATGTGAATGAGGAGCATGTATGTGATTCAAAAAAGGAGCCAAAGGCAGCTTCAGAGTGCAGAAGGACAGTCTTAAGTGGAAGCCCAGCAGTGGACCCATTCCAAATAGCACAGTTGACTAGGCCACAGCAGAGGCAGTGGAGAGGACTCCCATGGGGCTGTGCCACTGGGTATGTAAGCATGCTGTGCTGAGGGTGAAGGGAGGGGGGAATGGGAGGGAGGGGGTCGTCTAGAGAACAGGAGTTCAAAGGCCCATCCATCACATCCCGTAAACCCCCACACACCTCCCTCCTTCCTCGAACATGGACTCTGGTAAAAGCCAATCAAAACATGATGACTCTCATTAAGTATTTGGAGTTCACCAGGGACTATAGAACAGGGCACAACACCCCCATCCCACAGCACAGGGCACTCCCCCCATCCCACAGAACTGGGCACTCCCCCCATCCCACAGCACAGGGCACTCCTCCCATCCCACAGCACAGGGCACTCCCCCCATCCCACAGCACTGGGCACTCCCCCCATCCCACAGCACTGGGCACTCCCCCCATCCCACAGCACAGGGCACTCCCCCCATCCCACAGAACTGGGCATTCCCCCCATCCCACAGCACAGGGCACTCCTCCCATCCCACAGCACAGGGCACTCCCCCCATCCCACAGCACTGGGCACTCCCCCCATCCCACAGCACAGGGCACTCCCCCCATCCCACAGAACTGGGCATTCCCCCCATCCCACAGCACAGGGCACTCCCCCCATCCCACAGCACAGGGCACTCCTCCCATCCCACAGCACAGGGCACTCCCCCCATCCCACAGCACAGGGCACTCCCCCCATCCCACAGCACAGGGCACTCCCCCCATCCCACAGAACTGGGCATTCCCCCCATCCCACAGCACAGGGCATTCCTCCCATCCCACAGCACAGGGCACTCCTCCCATCCCACAGCACAGGGCACTCCCCCCATCCCACAGCACAGGGCACTCCTCCCATCCCACAGCACTGGGCACTCCCCCCATCCCACAGCACAGGGCACTCCTCCCATCCCACAGCACAGGGCACTCCTCCCATCCCACAGCACAGGGCACTCCCCCCATCCCACAGCACAGGGCACTCCTCCCATCCCACAGCACAGGGCACTCCCCCATCCCACAGCACTGGGCACTCCTCCCTTATTTACTAGTTTAGTAAAGTAATTTCTCTATTGATTTATGCTGTGACTGATTCTATGTGAGTATCAGAGAGTCTCAGACTAAGTCAGACTAATGAATGGAAGGCCTCTCATATTTGGAAAATGTATACTTGCTGGAAAGTTATGGCAGCAGGGTCTTTCTTGGCCTAATTGGCTGCCAGCGTGATCTACCCTTTGAATCGGTTACAGTGGCATTTATCAACAAGGGCTATGACATCATGCAGAGCTTTGTTTATAAAGGGGACACTTCTAAATCAAATTTCCAGAGACATGAGGACTGTCTGCTTTCACCACCATATGCAGCAGAGACAAGCTGAGATGGTGACTTAAGAACCCATTCACAATTAATCCAAGTCCCCGGTCCAAAACCAGAAGAATGAGGAGGGCATGGAGCGGGGCAATTCAATCTCAAGCACCTTATCATTGTGATTTATGCTAATGAGAGGCAGCTGCTCTGATCACATTTCAAATTGCATAAGTCGTTATGTTTGGTAAACGAGCGTCTAGGAGAGTTGGGCCAACGGAGCTGGATGGGACCGGCGGGAGACCCTGTTTACCTTCAGCCCTTAGCATTCCAGTTTACAGATGAGTTCAATCTCTGCAGGGAAGGGCAGCAGGCGGCCGACCCTCCCTCCCGTCCCTCATGGGGCTCTCCAGGCAGACCGCTCAGTAGAGAGAGTGAGAGAAGAGAGTCTATGAGGGAAGCCTGGCTTGTTGAAACACAGGCTCCATGTGTTGAAACACTGGCTTCCTCTGACTTCAGAGTAAGGGCCCCTGTTCACTGTAGACACAGTTTATTACACAGTCAGAAGACACACAAACAGAGTCGCTGAGCCCCTGCCGGGTAACCCCAAACATCAGGAACAAGACAAGGAAGCCTCTGAGCGCTACCCATAAAACACATAGCCCCCCTCAAGTCAGGCAGAAACCTTACTGATCAGCCTCAACCAACCCTGGACCCTGGATGGTCAGTAGGGTCACTGAGTCATACGTACGTATACCTAACAAACACAGACTCATAACACATGGAAATATAAAGTTTGGCGGGATGAATTGAGTCCTTTTGTGCTGCAGAAAGGCCCTGACTTCAGGCCTTACGTCATTTGCTGCAGCTGGCCCCTGGATCCCTATTACACTGCCAGGAGTCATCCATATCACACACTTTGCTGTGGGAGTAGCATGTGCATTATGTACTGGCAGTACCTTTGCCAAGAAGATGTTAAGAGCAAGCACTTGTCCAGTGATGAAGCTTTGGGAGGGTCAAAGGGGTGATTTTCATGAAGAGGTTGTGGATTTGAGGGAGCTCTACACGGAAGTTCTTAATCTGATCACATCATCTCTGTGTGGCTAGTGCATGACGTCTTTGTTAACCTTAAACAACTCACACCCGCAAATGAATGAAACAATCATTCAGCTGTGAAATAATGCAGTGTGGATGTAATGCCAGTACTGGATGACATCCTTGAAACTCATTGCCAAGGGTTCTGAGGTCTGTGTAACTTTGACATGTTACTAGACTCCCACTCTCATTTTAACAGAGTTGAGAAATGTTTCCACTTCTTCTCCAGCAATCCAGGAAGTGAACAATGACACACACGCATGCACACACACAGTCTGTGTATCTGTGTAGTGTAGTGCTCTCTCAAGCCTGAACTCGCAATTCCACATAAAACATTTAAAAAGCCAAGTATGAGTAGGATGAAAGGAGAAGTGGCTGTCTTAAAGGCAGGTTAGCGTTTTTCGTCTTGAATCTTGACCTGGAGGCAGCTCTGCAGAGTGGTCACAAGTTGGCACAGCCACAAAGTCATACAATTTTGACTTTGCTGCTGGCCCATCTAGTGGAAATTGCTCTGTTCTGCCTCCAGGACAAAACTTATCCCAATAAACATCAACTTTCGCCCATGTGACCTTGTTCCATTGCCCCAAGCTGACAGCACCTCATTTATACAGTACAAGCTGGGGAGGACACCTCAGTCTAAGCGCAGTTGCTCTATCTTCCACAACTTCCTCTTGGTCAGGGAATGCCTGTTTTTACGACGGAGGTCTAAAATGATATCTGCTCCAAGGAGAAGCTGTAAAGAAATGATCATTAATAGATATATTTAGATATAGATTATAGCATATCCAATTTAGGCTGTTCCAAAATGTTATTCCATCAAAATGAGTCCCATTTCTCTTTAGTTTATCATTTTACATTTACATTTTTAGTCATTTAGCAGACGCTCTTATCCAGAGCGACTTACAGGAGCAATTAGGGTTAAGTGCCTTGCTCAAGGGCACATCGACAGATTTTTCACCTAGTCGGCTCGGGGATTAGAACCAGCGACCTTTCGGTTACTGGCACAACGCTCTTACCCACTAAGCTACCTGCCGCCTTCAGATTCGTTTATCAGATTTGTATTCCATCCTCTTTTCCCAGGGTCTTGACTGTTGCCCAGCCTGAACAATATCTGTATTATGTCTGCAGTTGGGCAGATAAAAGGGAGCTGAGGACATTGGTACAAATAGCTAACAGATTGACATTCTACATGGTCACCTCCATCAAGGGTAGTCACTGAGGCTGATTCAAATGGAACACTTAAAATTCCGGAGCCATGGCTTAGAATGTACTGTTGATACTTGGTTACAATGAGGGCCCTACATTCTGAGCATTATGATACTGTTTGGGTTTCTAATGGGAACACTTGAACTCTGACCCCAAGGCAGCACTCTAATGGTGACGGGCCATTCAGTCATTGTGGCTCTGACCAAACTAACACAAATGTGTCTCTACTGGGACAGTTCCACTGACAGGCAAATCCTCCGGTCTTTGTTCCCGGATAGAATTGATTAGAAGGTGTCAAACCCATAGAATATGACGACTCAATGGCCCCACAATGCTGACACAGCCTCAATGGCCTCTCATTTCACAGCACAGAGTGATCATTCAATAGAGGGATCAGTGAGGCCCAAAGCAAAGGCACAAAGACCAGCCTGGCCTCAGAGCCATACGAAGCATACTTTACGTATTTCTGAGCACCTCCAAGACGTATGATACCTACTAATGGTCTAGTTACTTTAGACAGAAACAAAAGTAGGGAGGTTGGTCGGGGAGGATGGGTAGGCGTAATCCGCGACAATCTAGCAATCTGAAGGTTGCGTGTTCGAGTCACGTTAGGGACAGCTGTAGCATTTGAGCTAACCCTTCCCCTAACCCTTATTCTATACGTAACCAAATTCACCTGGATGGGTGGCCGTAATCCGCGACCATCTAGCAATCCGAAGGTTACGTGTTCGAGTCGCGTTAGGGACAACTGTAGCATTTTAGCTAACCCTTCCCCTAACCCTTATTCTAAACCTAACCAAATTCACCTAACCGTAATGATTTTCTGAGGTCCTTAATTATCTTCTTGACCTTCCTTTGACGCCGGGTGCTGTAGATGTCCTGGAGGGCAGGCAGTGTGCCCCCGGTGATGCGTTGGGCTGCCCGCACCACCCTCTGGAGAGCCATGTGGTTGAGGGCGGAGCAGTTGCCTTACCAGGCAGTGCTGCAGCCCGGCAGAATGCTCTCAATGCTGCATCTGTAGAAGTTCATGAGGGTGTTAGGGGCCATGCCAAGATGTATGATAACTTTCGTCATCCAATTCGTATGCTATTGTATGACCAGGTAAGGCATATGATACTATACGTGCTCTAACTCGTATGTTATTTTACGACCGCTATTCCATTCATAATGTAACCTAACGTAACTTATCGTACTGAATGGAGTCTTACATATTTACGTACATTATAATACAAATTGCCCTGAGACCACATTGCAGAGACAGACATACTCTCTCTCACACACGCACACATGCACACACGCATGCACAACAAAGTAAACATGCATAGGTTATGTAATACATGTATATCAATTTGTATTTGTATAAAAAAATATAAACAGGTATTTATGTGTATCTGCATTTATAACATTACTCTTGGTTGCAGGCATGTACTACTAAATAGTGCACTGTTTGTATTGTAATTTATGTTCTGAGTAACTGTACTGTTTGTCCACTGACAGCTATAATTTTGTTTTCTGTTTGAAAATTGATAGGAGTGGTTTGGTTGTCATGCGGGAGTTTTCTGAGGACTCGATTTTTCTGAGGCTTCAGAGAGATCGAGAGACGCCCTTCTAGAACAACACACTCCTACAGAGCAGCAAAGACAGTAGCAGAGAAACCCCTCACTAAATGCCCCTCTGAACTCATATCAAAGCTCAACATACACAACACTCTATCCACCAAACTCAGGTCATTGAGTGCATGTACAGTAGGCAATGTTATAGACCTAGCAATTACCACCAGTGCTTCATCAGATGATGGTGGTCAATTAGCCAGGAGTGTTTCAGGCATAGACAATATAACATGTTCTATATCTATGATGTTAGGAGCAACCTTAGAAGCCTCCCAGACAATAGTGGCCAGGGGCAGGCCAACCACACTGATGCCCAGGGCAACACACCAGGGTATCGGAATGAGCACCATCGAGTCGACCCCAGAGTCATTAGACAACTGCAACTTCCACTCTAATTAGATTTCCCATGGGCAAGAGGAGGAGAAGCGCTAATCAGCTCCAGTATATATCCACAACACAGCCCTGGTCAGAGCTGCTCTCCTCTCCTGACACACTGGACAGTACACAGCCTGGGTCAGACCTGCTGTCCTCTCCTGACAAACTGGACAGTACACAACCCTGGTCAGAGCTGGTCTCCTCTCCTGACACACTGGACAGTACACAGCCTGGGTCAGACCTGCTTTCCTCTCCTCACACACTAGACATGTTTGGGTTGGAAATGATCAGGACTCTGAAGGGGAGAAGCTGAGCAAGCAGGAGCGAGCTTGGTGGGTCCAATGCTCCTCTCTCTCAGCTGTTACTCAGAGGAAAGACAGCTGGCTTTGCTACTCCCAAACACACTCAGACTCCACAGTGAAGTTATGATGATTGTCCTGCATGTAGTAACTTCTGTTCATTAATTCCCATGAAACTTGGTCAAAGAAAGACAAACATAGCCTACTTCACTTAGGTGGGATAGAAAAGAAATGGACAGACCATGCATGCTGACCACACTAGCCATCTCCTGTTGCGATTTTTGGAAGATGTGTGTAACAGTAATGGTGTTGGCATGGTGGATGGGAGACATAGTGTATAAGTGTATCATTGTGGTTTGAATGGGATGATGCGGCCAACTCTCTATGGGTTGTTTAAGATCTTATGGGAGAAAATACATGTTGTTTCCAGACAGTCAAGGCCAGGGAAACTGATGATGCAGCATGGATGAAAGATGAAGATGAATGGGATTTGTTATATAACTTCTCTAGTTTTCCAAGAACTCAAATTGAGCTTTAACTATGTGTGCACTTCCCATATCCACCATATTGTGTGACACAAAGATCATATTGTTATGTCAATGTTCAATTATGAGTGTTTGCTGTTCAACCACTAATTACTCAATAGTTCGCCGTTTATTAATGTGCTATATTATACATGCATGACAAATTGATTTACTTAATCTAGCATAGCCTACTCGAATCTTGCCTTGATTAGAATTACCATTCCAACAGACTGTGTGAATGCTATAGCCTACTGTAGTATCCAAATTGCGCGCTACACGTGCGTTTTATGCAATGGGAGAACAGAGGAGCACATTTTAAAGCATATTTAAGTATTATATCATACTGTAACTTGGTAGAAATTGTGTGGCCGCTTGGACCGAGGGGGGCTGAGCGTAGGCATCAATAAAACCACGAAGGGGGAGTTTCTTCTTGTAAAATGCACGCAAAGCCTCCAAAAAATTCCCGATGATTTCAGATCCAAGAAGGTGGTCATATCCATGGGAGCACCATTCAAAGTCGAGAACTTTCACTTCGAGTAGGACTGCGGCTCCAACCCTGGAATCGCATTACTGCCCTCGCGCGCAAAAAAAACCATGAACTATTACAGATGGATACACATTTATCTGACATAATTTTCATAATTGATTGTTTTTGTAAGTATAGGGAAGCTTTACATTTTCGATTTTATGAGCATATGTTAAAGCTGCGAATTGATAGAGATATGTTTAATATATTTAATCCATTCTTCGCAATGCTTACCTGGACATTATGAAGAGACGTCAAAGGATTTTGCATGCTTGGGAAAGGATAGGCCTACATTGCTGCTAAATAATTATGTTCGCCTCAGTTTAACCACTTGATATTGCGCGTGGCTATCGAACAAACTGAATCTTGATTATTCACCAGCCTACACGCAGCGGCAATTTCATTTTTGACAAAAATATGAACCGTTTGTGGATTGCTGTTTTAGTGGTTTTAACCATTGCAGTTGTACGAATGTGTGACTGTCGGAAAGACTCAACAGGTGGTGGACAGGGGATGTGGGATAAGCTCCCGGCGCGAGCGAGGGGGCAAGGTCACTCCGCAGGGGGAGCGAACGACGCTGACCCCGCCAGACCATCCAGAGAAAGCTTGCTCAGGTCCTCTCACGATGAATCGCACTCCGGTCGCCGGGCTCTGGTGAGCTCATTATATCAACGAGATAACAGGCACGCGACGGTAATTAAACCAGTTCCAGCTCCCAGTACAGAAGCTTCCCACCGGGCGGACGATTCCACGGTCCCACAAGATACTGCGCGTAGAGCCGCGAGACAGCTCGGCACCCATCACTCATCACAGTACAGACCCCGAATCATTTCCAGACAGAGCAACAAACCCAGCTCCACGCACAACAGGCTTGCAGGGTAAGATATTGCTTGTTATTGGTTGTAAAAAGATGCCCGCAGGAGTACATTTGAGTTTGTCTACATATGTAGGATCTTAATTTGAGCCAAAATGCTACAGCAGGAAAATAATCATTAGGGGTTGATACATATTTTGTAAGGGAAAATCAAGGCTGAAATGTCAAAGTGGAAATTACCAACTTCTTAAGCCTTTGTAAACCTCAAATACACAATAAGTCAAATACATTTTTTAAACATTTTTACATTTTAGTCATTTTAGCAGACGCTCTTATCCAGAGCGACTTACAGTTAGTGAGTGCATACATTTTCATACTGGCCCCCCGTGGGAAACGAACCCACAACCCTGACGTTGCAAGCGCCATGCTCTACGAACTGAGCTACACGGGCCCCAAAAATACACTACAAGTCTCCTGCAACAGGGTGATCAAATTAAGATCCTACATCTGTACCAATCATTTTAATCATATTTTTTAAAACATAAAACCTGCTGTCTCCTCCCGGGGTTGTAAAGTGAGTATAGGGTTCAGTGAGTGTAGGTCTAGGGTAGTTATGAACACCTGTATCAAGGCTACATAATTGTCATTGGTGTTCAGAGATAGTGATTGATGTTGGTGGCATGTGGGGAATGTCATGAATAAACACTAATCTACTACAGTGAAACTTTTGCTAAATTGGTAGGCATACACTTGCTATTACTCTTCTATACAACAATGATTGTATTATACCATAGGGCAGGGTTCCCCAACTGGCGGCCGCTGTCCGAATTTTGCACACGAGTGATTTTATTTGACCCCCAAGTTTTCGGAGCAAATAAAATATGAAAACAACAGCAAAATTTTTTTATTTCATTAAAGACTGTAAAAACACCAGCAAATCAGCTCCAAGTGATTTTAATTTTGGAAATCTGTTCCAAATTATTCCCCCACATAATAGAGAGATATATGTGATTGTATACAAATGTAAGCAAGGTTTGAAATGATTAGGTTTTAGTCAAATCTGTTTGGGTGTTATATCAGCAAGAGGCTGAATGTATCTCACCGGAGAAAGCATCCGAGTGAGCAAAACAGCGCCCCTCTGTCTCTGTATGTGTAGGCCATCTAGCTGATTCTGTCTGGTCCAAAAGAGTATGACATTGTTACCGCCTGTAGCATCGAGTGCAAGGGAAGCCAGCGAGCATTTGGCCTCCCTTGATGTTAAATTTTTTTTTAAAATAGCCAATCAGTGTTGAGCTAAGTTCAACTGTAAATGGTCCTGGCGCACCAAAACAAAAGTGTCAAGGGAAGCCAGTTTGTATTTGGCTTCACTCCAATCACATCGCATCAAGAGCATACATCATTGACAGAAACTCGTTGTGCATCTCGTTGTGTTGTTGGCCTCCGGTGGCTAGCTAGCTAGCTAAAATTGGCGTTTCCTAAATATTTATTTTTTATTTTATTTTATTTTGTTGGGGGTGTAGATCAGCTTTAATATTGCAGATAGATTGTAACTTCCGTCAATGTAATTGTCTGCATCACTTCCAATCCCCCATATGTTTTTTTCTCTCTCGCAAATATATATACACTACCATTCAAAAGTTTGGGGTCACTTAGAAATGTCCTTGTTTTCGAAAGAAAAGCAAATTTTTTGTCCATTAAAATAACATCAAATTGATCAGAAATACAGTGTAGACATTGTTAATGTTGTAAATGGCTATTGTTGCTGGAAACGGCTGATTTTTTATGGAATATCTACATAGGTGTACAGAGGCCCATTATCAGCAACCATCAGTCCTGTGTTCAAATGGCACGTTGTTAATCCAAGTTTATCATTTTAAAAGGCTAGAAAACCCTTTTGCAATTATGTTAGCACACATGAAAACTGTTGTGCTGATTAAAGAGCAATAAAACTGGCCTTCTTGAGACTAGTTGAGTAACTGGAGCATCAAAGTGATTTCACCCATGCACCACTACTGAATTCCTCAGTGATATTTCTCTGAATGTAATGATAATTAGTCATGTGGGGTCATGGCAGGACTTGAACAATATTGGTGGAGGTTAAACCCTCTATTCATATCAGAACACAACATGTTTCTCTGTTGTTCATTAACGACAAGTGCTGAACGACATTTTTTTCACCAGTTTATGCAGAGCAGCATATTGAAAGAGCACTACCAGAGCTACCACCTCCTCTAAAGAGAAAGTTGAAAGCAGTACAGTTACAGTAGGACAATGTCCTCAGACTACTCCTCGGTCTGTGTGGTTGTGTGTTTGTGTGTAATTTTGTGAATCCACATGCTGCCCATGGCCATGTAGTGGTTCTACAAAAGCCCTGGCCCACATTTGCAAATTCACTTAGTGATCAGAAACACCTGTTTCTCTGACGGCCTTCTCTCAATGCGGCAAATCCCTTGAGTTTTTTCTCAATTTCTTAAAATTCCAAACAGAACCATTGGTTGTTTCCATTAAAACCTCTTTCTTTTTGCTAAATGAACCCTCATGCAGCCAACCCTGTTTGTTCCACAGGCACACATAGGAGAGAGGTGTTTACATCATAATCAGAATGGACTTTAGAAGTTCACCTAGGGTTACAGACATTACCTAAATGTTAAATGGAATATTCTTGTTTGAGTATGTCATTACAGGGCCACTCACCGAGCCCAAAGGAATCAGGTTATTTATATGGCCAATTTCTGAAGGACAATTTATTAGCAATATGAGGATCCATTCTAATTGGAGAAACATCTGTTGGGGAATGAAAGGTGTATTCACAAACCTTTGATTTTAGCACATGCTCTGCTGTATAAGCATGGTGAGGAATGCCTAGCGGACTCTGTGTAATGTCTAACATTGAGTGCCCCCATTCTGCTTTTGATATCTTGCTCAGGTAGGCTTTGTTGCTTGGTTCCAGAAAAGCAAACACAACACACATACATTGGTCTATGGTTCCCATAGCCTTTCACAGGGAGATTTAGAGACACTAGAGTACCAGTGTGTTCAGCACCAATGTCTTTATTACTGTAACTGAAAGCAGTGCATGGAGCACTCCCATGTCCACACAACACTATGGGCTTGATTCCATCAAACTTGGTACTGTAACCAGAAACGTTTTATTTCTTGTTCTTTAAGAATGCAAGTTTGGATTCATGTACTCATCAAGCCAATGTTACAAAATGTGAATAAAAAAGAAATTCCAAACATGCTTTTTCACTGCACAGAAGGAGTGTTATTATTTCTTTATCCAGAAACCTAGTTACTAGTTTGATTGAATAGGGCACTGTGAGTTTAAGGGAGTGTAACAGTAAAGGTGCCATAAATCTTCAGAGGCATTACCTCGTGGTAATTCAAATTTGTTCACCTCTTTCTGATTCATTAGCTTGAACAGAATCATCTACTGGTCGTTAGAGAGTGTGTCTACATGACACATTTCCTCTTGGAATTCCCACTCTCTCCTTACTCACCACCTGGTTTCTGGTTAGGCCTCTGGGAGAGGGAGTCTCATACGGTGTACCTGTCATGTCCTCTCCAGCAAAGTCTGTCAGGAAGACCCCTGACTGCTCCAACTCGGAAAACTGTTCAACCTGGCTGCATGAAATGGGTCATGACGAGTGCAAATATGATATCATTGATATTTATATAGCTTTTATGAATGGTTTCGTTATGAAGAGCTTGGAATAATTTTACCATGCTAGTGTACTCTCCATGAGGCTATCAGGAATGATCCATATCAGGGCTCTACAGTGCGACCGTGACTGTTTTACTCTCATATGCGCCTAAATATATATTTTGCTGTGCGACCTGGAATTTTAATTTAGGAGCGCCGGTGCGCCTATAACAATTAAGGATTCTAGCTTTAACACCTCAAATATTTGTCATTCTGCTCCTAAATTTCTTTGTGTGCACCTACATTTTTCAACTTAGGCACACACGTGCTCCTTGTAAAAAAGGTCAGCGTAAAGCCCTGCATATAAGCATCAACATCCCCACAGACCTGGTCTGTTTTGTGTGGTTCATATTAATAATTTATCTTTATAAAAATGTAGGATTTTTAAAATTATATTATGTTTTCTAAGTGTTGGGTAGTTCTTGAAAAGGTAAAGGTAATTCATTACCTTCCTAGCAACTACTTTGCTAAAATCTGATTGGTCAGATGTTTATTAATTGTCAAAAGAGAACAGTTGAGTTGATGCATGTTTGTGAATGTGGTCAGTTCATCTTTAAATGTGCAAAAGAGTAATTGGTCTCCATTCAGTGTTTGTCTACACAGAGAGTCATCCATCCACTCTCAAACTAGAAAAACAACAGCTGTCTGACCAGGAGATGTTAACAGAAGGCAGACAGTCCTACTGTATCCCTTTGTTTACTCTCTAACAGTTTACTAGTCATCTCCTGACTCAGACCAGATATCATACCGTATCTGCATAAGTCATACAATCACTCAACAAACTGCCATTCATATCTTGTGGCAAGATGATGGGAAGTCGATTTATGCCAGCACTTGTTTGAGGTTTGAATTTGCCATGGAGTTGCGAGTGGTGTGGTGGCTTTTCATGTATTTCGCTGTAAAAATTGACCAGTGCTGTTCTTACTGATTAAAGTACGTAAAGAATCCAGTTATTACAGTTTGCCTGGAGATTTACGTAAGGCGCAGCATCAGTGCTTTTCCTGTATCTCCTATTTCCCTCCTAGGCTCAGATAACCATGTATTTGTTTTCACTCTAGACTCCATGCAGCACAGAGAGAGGGGTGTGTGGCTCTACACTCACAGATAGAGTTTCATGCTTTGCCTGAAAATGTTATTGAATCAAATGCAATTATGTTCAAATCTCTAAGGTGCTCCTTCAAGGCCAACCACATTAAGGGATGTGAAACTATAGTGGGGTCAGAATTAAATCTCAGATAGGAATGTTAGGGTTTGAGACCATGAACACTCAAACCATTATTCCCCTTATGAATTTTGAATTGTGAGGTACTGTACTTCCTGCATGCAAGTCCATTTTAAGCATTACGTACAGTATATATTACATATCCCATTTCTGTCTTGCTCTCTACAGGCCTAATGTATGTGGAGGTCATCAGTGCTGCTCTGGATGGGCTGTGGCTTCTGGGACCAACCGCTGTATAAAGGGTAAGTATTCATGTCTGACCATACACCTTAGGTAAACAATCATTAATGATTTTAAAACACAATTTTGGCAGAATTTTAACAGCTTACAAGTGTTACCAAGCTTTTCATTGTAACATTCTTGACATTTGCCTTTTTACTGTTCTGTGGGTTGTTAAGTGTTCTGTATGCTTGCTAGTAGGGGGCAGGAGCCTTAAATTATCTCTCCTGTTGAGAGAGGATTGTGACCTACTAACCAGCTCCTTGTTACAAATATTATCAAGGCTTTTCTACAGCCTATCAAAACATTTTGAGAATGTTTTCCTTTTATTTTTGTCTGTCATCATGTTGCAGACTGAAATAACAGGATTTATAGAAGAAGCTGTTTTATAAAGAGTTATCTTTAAGTTTTACAAGCACAGAATGTGAAACTCTCACAACCTGCATTTCTGGGCTGAAACAGTAGACTAGACAACAGTACACACACGCACACACACACACTGTACCACGCTACAGACGCTGATGTTGTTTGCCTATCAAGTCAGTCAATAAAGTCCCCTCCTCAGATTACACAGCAAGCTCATTAGCCAGCCTCCTAATTATCCCTCTCTCCCACCCCTGGTTCTGCCTCTTTTTCTCAAGCCAGCTAAAGGCACACTTACAGAGGTGTAAATAAAAAAATCTACACACAATACCCCATAATGACAAAGCGAAAACAGGTTTTAGTAATTTTTGCACATTTATTAAAAATAAAACATTTACATAAATATTCAGACCCTTTGCATTGAGACTTGAAATTGAGCTAAGGTGCATCCTGTTTCCATTGATCATCCTTGAGATGTTTCTATAACTTGATTGGAGTCCACCTGTTGTAAATTCAATTGATTGGACATGATTTGGAAAGGCACACACCTGTCTATATAAGGTCCCACAATTGACAGTGCATGTCAGAGCAAAAACCAAGCAATGAGGTCGAAGGAATTGTCCGTAGAGCTCAGAGACAGGATTGTGTCGAGGCACAGATCTTGGGAAGGTTACCAAAAAATTTCTGCAGCATTGAAGGTCCCCAAGAACACAGTGGCCTCAATCATTCTTAAATGGAAGAAGTTTGGAACCACCTAGACTCTTCCTAGAGCTGGCCGCCCGGACAAACTGAGCAATCGGGGGAGAAGGGCCTTGGTCAGGGAGGTGACCAAGAACCCGATGGTCACCCTGACAGAGCTCCAGAGTTCCAATGTGGAGATGGGAGAACCTTCCAGAAGGACAACCATCTCCGCAGCACTCCACCAATCAGGCCTTTATGGTAGAGTGGCCAGACGGAAGCCACTCCTCAGTAAAAGGCACATGACAGCCCGCTTGGAGTTTGCCAAAAGGCACCTAAAGGACTCTCAGACCATGAGAAACAAGATTCTCTGGTCTGATGAAACCAAGATTGAACTCTTTGGCCTCAATGCCAAGCGTCACATCTGGAGGAAACCTGGCACCATCCCTATGGGGAAGCATGGTGGTGGCAGCATCATGCGGTGGGGATGTTTTTCAGCGGCAGGGACTGGGAGACTAGTCAGGATCAAGGGAAAGATGAACGGAGCAAAGTACAGAGAGATCCTTGATGAAAACCTGCTCCAGAGCACTCAGGACCTCAGACTGGGACAAAGGTTCACCTTCCAACAGGACAACGATCCTAAGCACACAGCCAAGACAACACAGGAGTGGCTTCGGGACAAGTCTCTGAATGTCCTTAAGTGGCCCAGTCAGAGCCCGGACTTGAACCCGATCGAACATCTCTGGAGAGACCTGAAAATAGCTGTGCAGCGACGCTCCCCATCCAACCTGACAGAGCTTGAGAGGATCTGCAGAGAAGAATGGGAGAAACTCCCAAAATACAGGTGTGCCAAGCTTGTAGCGTCATACCCAAGAAGACTCGAGGCTGTAATCGCTGCCAAAGGTGCTTCAACAAAGGGTCTGAATACTTATGTAAATGTAATATTTTTTATACATTTGCAAAAAAAAGAAAAAAAATTTGCTTCGTCATCATGGTGTGTAGATTGATGAGGGGGAAAAAACAATTTAATCCATTTTAGAATAAGGCTGTAACATAACAAAATATGAAAAAAATCAAGAGGTGTGAATACTTTATTTCTGCAGTCATATGCACTGTATATATTTTTCCCCAGTAATTATTTTGCTTCAAAGTCACCTTAGTAAATGTTATTTGAAGTAAACATAATTCATCAGAATAAAATATCACTCTTGAGAAATGTTATTGTTATGTATATACACTGAACAAAAATATAAACGCAACATGTACAGTGTTGGTCTTATGTTTCATGAGCTGAAATAATATATCCCAGAAATGTTCCATACGCACAAAAATATTATTTATCTCAAATGTTGTGCACAAATTTGTTTACATCCCTGTTAGTGAGCATTTTTCCATTGCCAAGATAATCCATCCACTTTACAGGTGTCGCATATCAAGAAGCTGATTAAACAGCATGATCATTACACAGGTGCACCTTGTGCTGGGGACAATAAAAGGCCACTCTAAAATGTGCAGTTTTGTCACACAACACAATGCCACAGATGTCTCAAGTTTTGAGGGAATGTCCACCAGAGTTGTTGCCAGAGAATTGAATGTTCATTTCTCTACCATAAGTTGCCTTCAACGTCGTTTTAGAGAATTTGGCAGTACGTCCAACCGTCCTTACAACCGCAGACCACGTGTAACCACACCAGCCCAGGACCTCCACGTCCGGCTTCTTCACCTGTGGGATCGTCTGGGGGGGGGGGGGGGGGGGGGGGGGCATGGGAGGGCATAGGCCGACCCACTTGGCAGCAAGGAGTATATCTGTCTGATAAAGCCCTTTTGTGGGGAAAAACTAATTCTGATTGGCTGGGCCTGGCTCCCCAGTGGGTGGGCCTTGCTGCCAAGTGGATTGGCCTATGCCCTCCCATGCCCACCCATGGCTGCACCCCTGCCCAGTCATGTGAAATCCATAGATTAGGGCCTAATTAATTTATTTCAATTGACTGATTTCCAGATGTGAATGGTAACTCACATGTCTAAGGCTTTGAAGTTCATGTTTGAAGCATTTGTCAGCGTGGTCTGATCCAACCGTGGTCTGATCCAGTTGATGGCTTTCATAAGACATATAGCTCTGTGGGTATTTCTGCTTGGGTTGACAAAAGCCATAAAGTGAAGCGAGGTATAACTGTGGCCAATGGCCATAGAAGAATTTACATTCATTTTTATTTACAATCAGCATTTAGACTAGCTACGCCCCACATGTCCGAAATGGTGCATCTGGTTTGGGGGTCGTCCTCTGTTCTCTTTAGTAAACTTTCCAGATTCACATCTATTGACCAACAAAAGCCTCAGTCCCAGAAATCAAGAGCAAGTTTTACTGTAAAGCCCTAATACTGCTCCACACATTTATTATATGATTTAAAGAATAACTGCAGATTCCTCCTTTTCCAGAACCGGGTTTAGAAATTAACTTATTCAGTTGCACATATTAATTTACAATCACAATTCACAGTTTTAAACCAAAGCATGAATGAATACTTAACCAGCAAACCAGTCATTCATGAAATGAGCCAGGAATGGTAAGCAGTGGGAATGCAGTTCATCTTGATATACATTTACATTTTAGTCATTTAGCAGATGCCCTTATCCAGAGCGACTTACAGTTAGTGAGTGCATACATTTTCATACTGGCCCCCCGTGGGAAACGAACCCACAACCCTGGCGTTGCAAGCACCATGCTCTACCAACTGAGCTACAGGGGACAACAATTATTGCCTGAAAAAGGGAAGCTGAACATTGGATTAGTGGAATTCCTCTGCTTTGTATTGTATACAGCCACAGAAACCTGTTTCCAAAATAGCAAACCCTCCAAATTAAATCAAATGAGGTGGAAGAAAAGGTCACCATATTAAATGGAAGGACATTTATCTTACTGATTGATTGTCACTACCGTACCAGAATTGTAATCCAGTATTTTATAATGAATTAGATAGAAATAGTCGCTCTCCTGTTCTACTGGTGCTTCACTTAGATATCTCACTCTAATCTATGGACCTGTGGTATTGAAAGTAAGATTCACAGCAGGCATCTCACAGTGAACATTATCTGGGCTACAGTATTACACAAAGTTGATCTGAGCCAACTGAGCATTCAGATCTCATCTCCCGTTAGTAGTGTTTATTTTTGGTTGGTTAGGAGGTTTATTCTTTACCTATCAAAGTTGCCATTTAAATCCTGACCAACAGGTGTTTACACACTGAGCCTGGCACGTCATGATCACATCATGGACTTCCACCGGCCATAGAGAGAGGGCTAGCCCTTGGCATTCACACCGCCCGGGTCACTATGCATCAGTGTCATTGGGTTTGCGATGGCTTCTCCTCCCAACAATTTAGGACTGAATGCAGAATGCCTCTCACAGGGGGGAGAGTCCCCACAGTGCACACTGTGTCTTGCTGACCATCTCACCCCAGCACACTGAGTTTACCCAGTGCCATGGCACAAAGACTTATCGATCCAGTAAGCTATTTCTGCAGTCATACTTACTGTACCTACTATAGTAAAGACAAAATAGTACATGGTATGTATTTCATCATTCAACAAGTATAATCAGCCATGAAAGAATAGCCCCACCATGAAAGGTATAGCATTGCCTCTTGATTTAAATACTTAGCTATCTTTGAGAGGGCAGATGAAAGGTGCATCATTCAAGAAAATAAATAACGCTGTTTTCAGCCTCTTAAGCAGCCGGTGATTGACAGAGTGAAATGCGGTAGAAAGGAGTTTCCTTTTGATTTTCCTTCCAGCTTTCTTTGGCCTGCTGTGCTGCTCAGGGCACCATCCAGACCTAAAATAACTCTTGATGCAGAAATTCTGCCTCTGTCTCTTTCATTTCCCCTTTCCTCGTTATTTCTCTCCCTCTTTCCAAACAAAACATGATTGCATGTGGAACGTTTCTTTAATTCCATCATATCCTCACTGCTGTTAGGGCTAGATTAAAGCCTTCCAGTGCACATATATTTGGAGACACCGTTAGGAATTATGTCTATTTTGCTTCAGGCTGTGCTGTGCTGCCCAAGCTCAGAATGACATACTTTGTAGTTACCTCATAACATAAATAATAATAATAATAATATGCCATTTAGCAGACGCTTTTATCCAAAGCGACTTACAGTCGTGCGTGCATACATTTTTGTGTATGGGTGGTCCCGGGGATCGAACCCACTACCTTGGCGTTACAAGCGCCGTGCTCTACCAGCTGAGCTACAGAGGACCACATAACATATGCCTATGTACATATGCTGTATGTATGAGTCGTGGGGTTGGAAACTGTTCAATTGGGTAAAATAGTCACATTTCACAGATTAATAATGATACTTTTAATTTGTTTAGTTTACCTGTCAGTTCTTCTAAGACTAGTTTGTTTTACTGATTGAGTACTTTTGGTCCATGTTGTAAAATAGACGGCTGGCTGTAGTGTACATGTTTTACATGCTCTCCCACAGTGTCTTCTCTTACAACATTGAGCCCCAGTGGTTCACAACCATCCTACTGAAACCACATACCTGTCTGGATCTCTGCCTGGATCTCCCATTGGGGACCTGTCATGAAACTGTCATTGGGGACCTGTCATGAAGCCTTAGTGTGAAACAGAGTCCACTTTTAATATATGTTCCTCTCACATCAACATGTGTCCACCAGCTGGTAAAGTAAAGTATCAAGGACATACAGTGGGGAAAAAAAGTATTTAGTCAGCCACCAATTGTGCAAGTTCTCCCACTTAAAAAGATGAGAGAGGCCTGTAATTTTCATCATAGGTACACGTCAACTATGACAAACAAATTGAGAATTTTATTTCCAGAAAATCACATTGTAGGATTTGTAATGAATTTATTTGCAAATTATGGTGGAAAATAAGTATTTGGTCACCTACAAACAAGCAAAATTTCTGGCTCTCACAGACCTGTAACTTCTTCTTTAAGAGGCTCCTCTGTCCTCCACTCGTTACCTGTATTAATGGCACCTGTTTGAACTTGTTATCAGTATAAAAGACACCTGTCCACAACCTCAAACAATCACACTCCAAACTCCACTATGGCCAAGACCAAAGAGCTGTCAAAGGACACCAGAAACAAAATTGTAGACCTGCACCAGGCTGGGAAGACTGAATCTGCAATAGGTAAGCAGCTTGGTTTCAAGAAATCAACTGTGGGAGCAATTATTAGGAAATGGAAGACATACAAGACCACTGATAATCTCCCTCGATCTGGGGCTCCACGCAAGATCTCACCCCGTGGGGTCAAAATGATCACAAGAACGGTGAGCAAAAATCCCAGAACCACATGGGGGGACCTAGTGAATGACCTGCAGAGAGCTGGGACCAAAGTAACAAAGCCTACCATCAGTAACACACTGCGCCGCCAGGGACTCAAATCCTGCAGTGCCAGACGTGTCCCCCTGCTTAAGCCAGTACATGTCCAGGCCCGTCTGAAGTTTGCTAGAGTGCATTTGGATGATCCAGAAGAGGATTGGGAGAATGTCATATGGTCAGATGAAACCAAAATATAACTTTTTGGTAAAAACTCAACTCGTCGTGTTTGGAGGACAAAGAATGCTGAGTTGCATCCAAAGAACACCATACCTACTGTGAAGCATGGGGGTTGAAACATCATGCTTTGGGGCTGTTTTTCTGCAAAGGGACCAGGACGACTGATCCGTGTAAAGGAAAGAATGAATGGGGCCATGTATCGTGAGATTTTGAGTGAAAACCTCCTTCCATCAGAAAGGGCATTGAAGATGAAACGTGGCTGGGTCTTTCAGCATGACAATGATCCCAAACACACCGCCCGGGCAACGAAGGAGTGGCTTCGTAAGAAGCATTTCAAGGTCATGGAGTGGCCTAGCCAGTCTCCAGATCTCAACCCCATAGAAAATCTTTGGAGGGATTTGAAATCCGTGTTGGCCAGCGACAGCCCCAAAACATCATTGCTCTAGAGGAGATCTGCATGGAGGAATGGGCCAAAATACCAGCAACAGTGTGTGAAAACCTTGTGAAGACTTACAGAAAACGTTTGACCTGTGTCATTGCCAACAAAGGGTATATAACAAAGTATTGAGAAACTTTTGTTATTGACCAAACACTTATTTTCCACCATAATTTGCAAATAAATTCATTAAAAATCCTACAATGTGATTTTCTGGATTTTTTTTTCTCATTTTGTCTTTCATAGTTGACGTGTACCTATGATGAAAATTACAGGCCTCTCTCATCTTTTTAAGTGGGAGAACTTGCACAATTGGTGGCTGACTAAATACTTTTTTTCCCCACTGTACATGTGTCAGCATTTTGTAAAGAGTACCTTAACATAAAGAGCTTCACAATCATGTTGGGTATTATAGATTCAAACAATCTTGTCTTAGTGGTGCTTTTTTTGTGTACTAAATAGATGATTGTGCTCCAGATGCAAGGCATGCATTGCTACAGTTCAAAATATGTTTTAGCGGGAAGTCTGTCTTTACATTCAACCACTGCATATTAAAGCCTATCATTGAATCTGACAGTGTTCCATTGTCTCCATGTCTGTGGGCCAGTTGCTCATCCTTATCAAAACCATATCTGTTTGTCAGCCATGTCACCTGTATGGGTTTTCGTTGGGGGGAAAGATTTTTATGTTCCATTCAATTGTTTGAAGAGCATACACTGCTAAATGCATTAGCTGAATGGAAGAGATATCAGGCCAATATACTGTGGAAAATGTGGTTTCTATGTATTGTCATCTAGCATCACACGCACATAGAGTTTAGCCTTAAATCTCTTCGAAAGAAAAGAGCATACTCAGTTTATGTATATAGGGGATGTTGATAAGGATAAAATCTGCCTTGAAAAGTGGCTTGTCTTTAAGCCACTGGCCTCTCTGGTGACGTTGTTCAGTCAGGGGTGAAATAATTGCTACACAGACAGCCGTGTAGGCCATTTCTACTTTACAGGCACACTGTGGATTAGCAGAGGGTTACACAGTTCACAGTTCAGGGGCATAACTCTCCCGGGCAGTCTGGATGGCTTTATGGGCCATCAGACAGATCCTGTAATCAATACACACGCCATGCTCACACAGCTCTATCATTACCCACACACTGGACACTTTACATTTCTCTCCCCAAACCAGGAGTCCTGCCTTCTCCTCACCAGCTGTTGTCTGTCTGGAGGTGGCAATCAGGTTCTGTTTGGGCCTTCTCTGGCCACATGTTTTTCCAATTGCTACCATGGACCACAAAATAGCTAGAATGAGTTATCATGGACCACAACATAGCTAGAATGAGTTACCATAGACCACAACATAGCTAGAATGAGTTACCATGGACCACAGCATAGCTAGAATGAGTTACCGCACTGTCTCTGCATATAGTTGTTTTTCTGTGGATGAGGAGGTGAAAGGGTTGTTTTTCTGTTTACGCATTGGTTTTGGTTGACGAGCCTCTGTTGATGTAGGGCTACTAGAGAGGGGAGTTGAGCGCTGCTACGCTGCTCCAGCCATAGGAAGTCTGACCAGTGTACTACATTCTTCAATTACATTTAGCTGTTTCTGTTTCTTTGTGTGTGATGTAACTGGTGTCATGATGCAGAGTGGATCTGTCAGAAATCTCTTAACAGGAGAGACTGTAGAGAACTGCAAGACTTTGCTTTTTTATTTATTTATTTTACCATTATTTTACCAGGTAAGTTGACATACACAACACCAAACAAAAAACAATCCCCACCTCTGCTTCCTCCCAACACACTATCACAGGTTATTGTGAAATAAACACAAATTACTGATTTTCTGTTTCATATCGCATTCGTGTCCAGTACACAATTTCACAAATTCCAATTTGTTGTGGCTTAAGTTAGCTAGGTTAGCTAGGTGGCTAATGTTAGCTAGGCTAGGGGTTAAGGTTAGGGTTAGGGGTTAAGGTTAGGGGTAGGGGTTACAGTAAGGGTTAGAGTTAGGTAACATGCTAGCTAAGTAGTTAAAGGGTTAAGGTTAGGGTTAGCTAACATGCTAAGTAGTTAAAAAGTAGTAAGTACTTGCAAAGTTGCTAATTAGCTAAAATGCTAAAGGCTAAAGTTGTCTATAATGTAATTCGAACACACAACATTTGGGTTGCTAGACCTTCGCGTTATACGCCCACCCATCCTCTCCGACCAACCTCCTTCCTATCGTTTCTGTCTTAAGTAACCTACTGCCTTTATCTGTGAATGAATTGCACAAAATCGTGTGGTGACTGTCATGAATTTCACATAAGTAATTTGTATCTATTTCACAATAATTTGTGATAGTGGGTTGCGTCCCCCTAGCCTTACACTCTCCTGCACACCACCGTTTAGTCAGAGCAACACATAGCCAATCATATACAGCTGTGGAAAAAATTAAGAGACCACTGCAGAATTTTCTTAAATCAGCATCTCTACATGTCATGACATGACAGCCATTCCATTCCAGTGTCTGCAGGCACACCTCATTCTACTGAATTAGGTACTGATTAGGTGATCACATGAACCAAATCTTATTTAACGAGGAAAAGTATAAAAACCACTGCTGTGGTCATCACTATCCTCTTGCAATAGGACCAGCTGGATGGCAAAAACAGTGCTAATAGTACCTCAAAAGTAATATTAATGTCACGCCCTGACTCAGAGGACGCTTATATGTTGAGTCAGGGTGTGTATATTCCTTGTTGTGATTGTCTATGTTGTATTTTCTATGTTTAGATCTAGTATGTCTAGATCTATGTTGGCCGGTGTGGTTCCCAATCAGAGGCAGCTGTCGCTCGTTGTCTCTGATTGGGGACCATACTTAGGCAGCCTATTGGCACTAGTGGGTTGTGGGATCTTGTTCCGTGTGAGGTATGTTGTTTGTGTACCTTGGACTTCACGTGTCGTTAGTTTGTTGTTTTGTCGTTGTTTATTCGGTTCAAATAAACATGTATGCATATCACGCTGCGCCTTGGTCTGACCCGTTCATCAACGAACGTGACAATTAATCAAAAAATAACTATTGACCATGCCAAAAGAGTTGAAAAGGAAAGTTTTGAGTGAGGAAAAGAAGGGTTCAATTCTGGCTTTACTGACAGAAGGATACAGTGAGCGTCAGGTTGCTTCCATCCTTAAAATTTAAAAGACGGCGGTTCATAAGTACAAGGTCAAGCGGCAGACATTGGGGACAACAAAGCTACAGACCGGCAGAGGGCGAAAACGACTCTCTACTGACCGGGATGACTGCCAACTCATTCGAATGTCACTTAACAACCGTAGGATGACATCAAGTGACCTACAAAAATAATGGCAAACGGCAGCTGGGGTGAAGTGCACGGCGAGGACGGTTCGAAACAGGCTCCTGGGGCAGGGCTGAAGTTGTGCAAAGCTAGAAAAAAGCCCTGCATCAATGAGAAGCAATGAAGAGCCAGGCTGAGGTTTGCAAAAGACCATAAGGATTGGACCGTAGAGGACTGGAGTAAGGTCATCTTCTCTGATGAGTCCAATTTTCAGCTTTGCCCAACACCTGGTCGTCTAATGGTTAGACGGAGACCTGGAGAGGCCTACAAGCCACAGTGTCTGGCACCCACTGTGAAATTTGGTGGAGGATCGGTGACGATCTGGGGGTGCTTCAGCAAGGCTGGACATTGCTCTGACATTGTTCCCCAACTCTGAGGATTGGTTTTTCCAGCAGGACAATGCGCCATGCCACACAGCCAGGTCAATCAAGGTGTGGATGGAGGACCACCAGATCAAGACCCTGTCATGGCCAGCCCAATCTCCAGACCTGAACCCCATTGAAAACTTCTGGAATGTGATCAAGAGGAAGATGGATGGTCACAAGCCATCAAACAAAGCCGAGCTGCTTGACTTTTTGCGCCAGGAGTGGCATAAAGTCACCCAACATCAATGTGAAAGACTGGTGGAGAGCATGCCAAGACGCATGAAAGCTGTGATTGAAAATCAGGGTTATTCCACCGAATATTGATTTCTGAACTCTTCCTAAGTTAAAACATTAGTATTGTGTTGTTTAAGAATGAACATTAACTTATTTTCTTTGCATTATTCGAGGTCTGACAACACTGCATCTTTTTTGTTATTTTGACCAGTTGTCATTTTCTGCAAATAAATGCTCTAAAGGACAATATTTTTATTTGGAATTTGGGAGAAATGTTGTCAGTAGTTTATATAATAAAACAAAAATGTTATTTTTACCCAAATACATACCTATAAATAGTAAAACCAGAGAAACTGATAATTTTGCAGTGGTCTCTTAATTTTTTCCGCAGCTGTATAATGCTCCCTCCGGCTCCTTTCCTGAGTCGGTCCAACGTTAAATAATGATCAACATGTGCTTTAATAAAACCTCCTGGGAGCATGTTTTTGTTGTAATGTAGAAGGTGAGAGAGTGTGGTAAAGTTAGGATCACGTGTTATGGCTTCTCTCTGATATCACACACATGGCTCAGTGTTCCAGAGTTTAGCGTGTTTCCATTCTTAACTTTGAACAGACATTTTTCCATATATTTCCATATATTTTGAAAGGGCCCTTAGTTATTTGTATTGTCTTGTACAAAGAGAGCCTGAATCCTAATCTGTAGAATATCTCCCTAATGATCTTAATGGCACATAATCTCCTCCAACTGTAGAGAGAGGGGTTCCCCAAGATTATCACGATTCCGCTGTCATTATTGATATAATTTTCAAAAAGCTCCAATATAAAGTTAGCGGAGGTAGTATTGTTGACCTGTGAAATAAATTTGAGACATTTCTATGTGTTTGAGTTTCAAATTTCCTGGGCTGAATGAGAGGATTGTAAATGTTTGGGAGGTGGAGAGGGGGCAAATCTTCAGCAAATAGTAATGGACTGGAGACAGGCACTCTGTCTGAAAACGAGAGCCCGGCCCCATGCAGTGAATTGTAGGACTGGGAATTGCTAGGGACCTCACGATACGATATTATCACGATACTTAGGTGTCAATACAATATGTATTGCGATTCTCATGATTCTGTATGTATTGCGATTCGAAACTGAGCTTTTACTGCGATTTGATGTTCCAAACATATTGCTGCAGAGGGACAAGAGAGAGCCATAAGAAAACAAGTTTTGATCAGTCATGGGAATAATAGGGCTAAAAACAAGTTGTCCCACAATTTAAAACGACAATGGAGAACAACCTGTAAAAGGAAAAATACTGGAGTTTTGGCACAGGTACAGCTGACTAGCACAAAAATATTGCGATACTGCCAAAAATAATATTGTGTGATATATTGTCAAAAATAATATCCCGATATGTATCGATTTTTTTCTCCCATCACTAGTGGATAGGGGCTGCTGCCTGCCTCTGTAGTAAAGGCTTCTCTCCGTCCCAGACAGGGGCTTAATAGGTAACTCAGGCCTGCTGTGCTGTGGGAGCTATGAATGCTATTTACCCTTATAAAGGCCCTATCTTATTTTAATATACACAATTTACCACTAATTAAATCAAGAACTCATACAGTACAATATCTTAAAATACTGTATATGCCTGCTTTTTTAGAATGGGTTTTATGGTCTGTTTTACAGAATGACTTTGGCCACAGAGTGAATGTTGTTTGGAAAGCAGGGATTCTGGAGTAGACCTCAGCTGTCATGGACTGTTATCCCCCTGACACCCCTCCCCTTCTCCCTTCCTTAAGACTGTCCTCAAATAACTTGAACTGGAGATTGATTTTAAGGACAGAACTTGGACTGAAATTCACATTCATGCAGTTATTGCCCCAAGATACATGTTTGAACTGAGCTCACAAAGTAGAGCTCATAAATGTGATTAATGGACAGTATCTGCTTGCTTGGAGACTTGGAGTGTATGCTTCCATTGAATGACCAGGTCCAAAAATGCCCACGTTTGTGCACTTTTCAGATGACTGGCTCTGGAATCTGTCTCTTTAGATTGGTCATTCAGTCTCAGTCATAATTAAGCACAACAATGACCCTGCCAGGAATAAATTTCCCAACTTCTATTAGAGTTTCAAAGAATATGTTGGATTTATTATTATTCCCCAATGCAGTAATTAAACCACATATTTGTGAAATAGACGGAATGTGAGGCAATTAGTTTTAATGATGTGCAAGACAAATCTGCACGACAGCAATTACTGCGACAAAGTGTTCAACAGCCAGGAAGGCAGGCCAGCCCCATGCAACAGGACAGACCCAGGGAAGAGAGACAGACAGTGACACTGCAGCAGCCAGACTTGTGTGGAGCTCTAGTAAGAGTCAAAAGGGCCAGGGTCAGTGCCCACTGCCCAGACAAGCCCATTGTCAATTAATGGAACGCATGTTTGGTGCCACGTGTCACTTTAATGACTGCTGTTGGGCGACAGAGCTGAAGAGGGTCTTGTATTCAAGGTCACATACACAGACTCTGATGTATACCAACTGTACAATTAGGCAATCTTCTAGGCCAGTTACACAAATTGATAAATGCGTTTATGTAATTGTTCCAATTCAGATGGTATGGTGTCAGAGTGGGGGTGGTGGTTGGGAGGGGTGGGATGGGGAGGGGGGGGTTCACTAATTGACTGAACTCTCCCTCATAATGTCAACAGACTCTTTGGACTGTTTGATGCTCAAAGTCTTCCCCAAACCCTTGTAATCTTTGAGGTTGGAGTGACTTGGGACAAGACGGTGGCAACAGGCCAGCCTCAAGTCTGGTTAGTGGATGATATATTTAACTCCTTGCCAAAAAGAGACAAAGCATTTCTTATTTTATCCCATGGTGTACTGGAAAACTCAGATCACATACCAAGTTATGAGTCCACACTCTACATTTCCCTGACTGAATGTGTAGTACACTTCATCAGAAAGGGCTGGATTTTCCCCAGAGCAGTTAAAACTAATAAACTAGCAAAAGTTTGGGTTTAAATAGAATAGACTTCACCATAAACCACAGGAATATGGTCAAGGACTATTATTTTAATTCCCAATTTGTTTCCTTTTGTCATCATGTTGCGATGATTGACTGTTTGTAATGCGTACTCTCTCAATTAGCATACATCATGTTGTAAGAAAGTTGTGCTGAATTCAAAACCATGTGGGGCTAGTTGACCGCCGTTTCATGGCAATTTTATGTCTATTGTTCGGATACAATTAGAGATCGAGAGAACAAAAGACTGAAGCCAAGCTGTGAGCTGTACTTAAGCAATAAGACCCGAAGGGGTGTTCTTATGCACGACACAACGCTGAGTGCCTGTATACAGCCCTTAGCTGTGGTATATTGGCCATATATCACAAACCCCCAAGGTGCCTTATTGCTATTATAAACTGGTTACCAACATAATTAGAGCAGTAAAAATAAATATGTTGTCATACCTGTGGTATATGGTCTGATATACCACGGCTGTTAGCCAATCAGCAATCAGAGCTCGAACCACCCAGTTTATAAAGTAGAATAATCATGTTCCTTGGTATGGCAGCCAAGGACTCGGTCTACCTCATGCCATAGAGGACACCTAGGAGGTCCATTCGTCTCTCACACCAGACAAACTGGACCCCATGTCTGAATGGCATCACATTGCTATAACAGGAAACCTACAGCAGGTAGACCATGCAGCCAGTGGGGCCCTTAGCTACCAGCTCTCCTCACAGTGCCAAAAGCAGTGGAAGCTTTCCTGCCTGCGATCTGTCAGTGTCCACGGCATCTGTGCCAATAGCATTCCACCACTGTTGACAGAGCACTGCTGTTTGCTTTAGCCACCAGAGAATAGAAACCTGATTTAGTTTTTGAGGACAATGTCATAAATTCTGCAGCGCAATCCAGTACATACAATTGTGTCACAAGATGGAGAGGTTGTTTGCTTTAAATCGCATGCCACAGGTCTTAGAATAGTGTTCAAGTAGCCAGAGTGAGGTGCAGGGAGGGCCCAGGTTTGGAAGTGTGCAGATTGTTTTGCCATGACCATGAAATTACCTCAACGCTCACTGTATTTGCAGACAATTGATAAATATTGTTTATACATTAATCTTTGACCAGACAAGAAAAACACGTCCCCTCAGATATGGTTTATTTTTTCAAATACAGAAATATTTGCACAAGCCATGCCATACATGAAGTGTGAGGCATTTACAGACAGATTCCAGGTAGGCTCCAAGCCGGCCTGTGGAATCTAGTTTCCCATTCAGAATTGTTTTATGTGCTCTTTTAATTACCTTTTTAAACTGTTTGTCTTTATAACTGTAACGACACACATTGGGTTTGGAATCAGTGACGAAAGGTATTTCTAGGAAAACTGCTGAGCATTGGAGCACCAGCAGCATTAAGCACAGCCAAGGAGCTGAAGTGACTCTTACCTTAGCGAGAAATGGGATAAGGGTTAAATGTAAGAGATCACATACATTTAGACTAAACAGGGCTGTTATGGGCTCAGGTGAAATTGAACATAACACTCCAGGCTCTGCACTATAAGGAAACCAGAGTAAAAGCAACGGCAGGGACACACAACTAATCAGCCCTTGATTGAATCACTTAAAGTAAAGATGGCCTGTGCTGAGATAATGTAGGCCATGTACTGAGATGCTCTTTTATGTGAAAGGCCACATGTTCTAACATGACACCGTTAAAGATCTCCCTCCGTCTCTCTCTGCCCCCTGCAGCCGACTGCCAGCCCCCCTGCCAGAACCGCGGCTCCTGCAGCAGGCCCCACACATGTGTGTGCCGCTCTGGATTCCAGGGGGCCCACTGCGAGGAGGCGGCCCCAGAGCAGGTGTACATCCACACCGGAGGGTCCCTGAGGCGCATCCAGCCAGGCACCAACCCCTTCCAGAGGGAACAGCCCAGGTGGAGACCCACGGAGAGGCAGGCCATAGACAACCCCAGCCCTAGGGCCCAGACCCCCAGACCTGATACCACCAGACAGCCTCTCCAGCCTGTGTAAGTCCACCATTGCACTGTACCTTCTTCCTGATGGAGTATTTAGACATTTATAGATGGTTACTCACTGACCTTTACACACTGACCTAATTTATCTCTGTTTAGCTGGAGGAACAATGTGTTTTCCCAACACAAGCTACACTCTTAGAAAAAATGATTCCAAAAGGGTTCTTCGGCTGTCCCCATAGGAGAACCCTTTTGGGTTCCAGGTGGAACCCTTTTTGGTTCCAGGTGGAACCCTTTTT
The DNA here is from genome assembly GCF_964263955.1 of Coregonus lavaretus. Lineage (NCBI taxonomy): Eukaryota > Metazoa > Chordata > Actinopteri > Salmoniformes > Salmonidae > Coregonus > Coregonus lavaretus. The sequence continues at coordinate 22,807,228 of NC_140005.1, read as the reverse complement.
GGTTCCAGGTAGAACTCTTTTGGATTCCATGTAGAACCCTTTCTAGAGAGCTCAAAAGGGTTCTACCTGGAACTCAAAAGGGTTCTACCTGGAACCAAAAAAGGTTGTTCAATGGATTCTCCTATGGGGACAGCCAAATAATCATTTTAAATCAAATCAAATGTTATTTTATTTGTCACATGTGCCGAATGCAACAGGTGTAGTAGACCTTACCATGAAATGGTAACTTCATGAGCCCTTAACCAACAATGCAGAGTTTAAAAAAAGTAAGTAATAAAAATGAGCTAAATAAACTAAAGGAAAAATAGTAACACAATAAAAATAACAATACCAATAACGAGGATATACAGTGAGGGAAAAAAGTATTTGATCCCCTGCTGATTTTGTACGTTTGCCTACTGACAAAGACATGTCAAAAATGTTATAAATTGATTTGCATTTTAATAAGGGAAATAAGTATTTGACCCCTCTGCAAAACATGACTTAGTACTTGGTGGCAAAACCCTTGTTGGCAATCACAGAGGTCAGACGTTTCTTGTAGTTGGCCACCAGGTTTGCACACATCTCAGGAGAGATTTTGTCCCACTCCTCTTTGCAGATCTTCTCCAAGTCATTAAGGTTTCGAGGCTGACGTTTGGCAACTCGAACCTTCAGCTCCCTCCACAGATTTTCTATGGGATTAAGGTCTGGAGACTGGCTAGGCCACTCCAGGACCTTAATGTGCTTCTTCTTGAGCCACTCCTTTGTTGCCTTGGCCGTGTGTTTTGGGTCACTGTCATGCTGGAATACCCATCCACGACCCATTTTCAATGCCCTGGCTGAGGGAAGGAGGTTCTCACCCAAGATTTGACGGTACATGGCCCCGTCCATCGTCCCTTTGATGCAGTGAAGTTGTCCTGTTCCCTTAGCAGAAAAACACTCCAAAAGCATAATGCTTCCACCTCCATGTTTGACGGTGGGGATGGTGTTCTTGGGGTCATAGGCAGCATTCCTCCTCCTCCAAACACAGCGAGTTGAGTTGATGCCAAAGAGCTCGATTTTGGTCTCATCTGACCACAACACTTTCACCCAGTTCTCCTCTGAATCATTCAGATGTTCATTGGCAAACTTCAGACGGGCCTGTATATGTGCTTTCTTGAGCAGGGGGACCTTGCGGGCGCTGCAGGATTTCAGTCATTCACCGCGTAGTGTGTTACCAATTGTTCTCTTGGTGACTATGGTCCCAACTGCCTTGAGATCATTGACAAGATCCTCCCGTGTAGTTCTGAGCTGATTCCTCACCGTTCTCATGATCATTGCAACTCCACGAGGTGAGATCTTGCATGGAGCCCTAGGCCGAGGGAGATTGACAGTTCTTTTGTGTTTCTTCCATTTGCGAATAATCGCACCAACTGTTGTCACCTTCTCACCAAGCTGCTTGGCGATGGTCTTGTAACCCATTCAAGCCTTGGGTAGGTCTACAATCTTGTCCCTTACATCCTTGGAGAGCTCTTTGGTCTTGGCCATGGTGGAGAGTTTGGAATCTGATTAATTGATTGCTTCTGTGGACAGGTGTATTTTATACAGGTAACAAACTGAGATTAGGAGCACTCCCTTTAAGAGTGTGCTCCTAATCTCAGCTCGTTACCTGTATAAAAGACACCTGGGAGCCAGAAATCTTTCTGATTGAGAGGGGGTCAAATACTTATTTCCCTCATTAAAATGCAAATCAATTTATAACATTTTTGACATGCGTTTTTCTGGATTTTTTTGTTGTTATTCTGTCTCTCACTGTTCAAATAAACCTACCATTAAAATTATAGACTGATAATTTCTTTGTCAGTGGGCAAACGTACAAAATCATACTTTTTTCCCTCACTGTATACTGTACAAGGGGGACCGGTACTGAGTCAATGTGCAGGGGTACGGTGTAGTCGAGGTAATTGAGGTAATATGTACATGTAGGTAGGGGTAAAGGGACTATGCATAGATAATAAACAGAGAGTAGCAGCAGCGTGTGTAAAGAGTGTGAAGGAATGTGAAGGAATATGTGTGTGTGTGTGTGGCGTCAATATGCATGTATGTTTGTGTGTGTCCGTGTGTGTGTGTGTGTGTGTGTGTGTGTGTGTATGTGTGTGTGTGTGTGTGTGTGTGTGTGTGTGTGTGTGTATGTGTGTGTGTGTGTGTGTGTGTGTTGGTTTCTATTCCAAGCGTACAGTGGGCCTTTGAAGTGGGTCTGACGTTCTAGATCACTGACATCTGAGATTTCTTTTACATTATCGTTGTTCAGAAGAGGATTTAAACCTCCGATGCCATTTATTTTGATCTATGATGGCAGTGGGCATGGCAACCCCGAGGCGTTCTGAAATGTTTTTGGCCCGGTGTCATGGCACAATGATATACATCTTCATTTGAACATGGAATTTGTCTCACAGTCAAACTTGGACTCAAGTGTAGATTCTGCGGTTTATTCTGATAAACGTTGCTCATATAAAAATTATTATTGCCTCTAAGCCCCTCATTTATACAGTAAGAAGACATAATTATTTTTTCTCATCTAATCAAAATCAGCCTTATTCTGACAGGAGTAAGTAGAGGGAGTAGAAAGGCAATGTACTGTACCCACCACCATTATTAGTTACACTACAACAGCAGTCACATAGACAATGTAATACATGCTGTCATGAGAAGCAAGTGCAATGATATTCTCTATGATGTGTATGTACAACATACGGCAAACATACGTTTTTTATTCTGGTTTGCATTATGATTTGTGTTTGTTATTTGGTTGAATCAAAGCAGATGAGAGGGTCCATATGTTAAATGTTTAATACTTAATGCTTAATGCTGTGTAAAACCAGAGCTAAACAACCTAGCATGTCTTTCCTTCTTCACCATTTAAAAGAGCTGCTCCATATTAACTCCACAGGGGGTTAAGAAGCCATGGCTGAAAAACCATGAAGTTCAACATGTAGAATGAAAGAAAACAAATCTGATTGGCCAGATAGGAAAGTCACAGTAACACTTGCCATTTGCTATGAATATAGAAATCTGATTTGAATGAATAATGTATTTTCTTTGGGTTTGTGTAACACTATAAAACATTTAATTTGTTCTATGACTCATTGGACTGGACTAACATTGACTACCGATGCACATCGTGTGACAACTGGTCAGACTAGGCCCTCTCACAGCACATTCAGCTACTCTCAGAAAAACATTAATCAAACCAGAGAATGGCATCAGACTTTTGGCTTCGACAGCAGTCTATTTTTGTCGCAATTACTCTGGAAATGATACTGCCAACAATATTTTGTTTTTTCCTTGCTTAAGTACATTTTTAAGCCTGGAGGTCACTGCCAAATCTTCTGATTAAGGTTATGTTATGGTTTGAACTGTATTTCGGACTGAGGGTGTTGAAAGGTGTTGCTTGTTTGTGTCCATGACTGCTCAGGCCGCTTTTTTTGCTATGAATGGGATAGGTTTATCTTGTCAAATGCTTCTCTGCCTTGGATGACAGCCCAATGGTTTTCTAATCCTCATGCAGTTGTATAAAGTGCCATAATTAGTTTGAGCACTGAGGTCACCCTTCATTTTCAGCCAAAGTGTCATCTGGGTTTACGTTTATGGTCCAGTATGTTCTAATAGCGAGTGCCTTTTACGTAGTTATGTCACATCATATTTCTGTTTGTGTTATGGAATTACTCTGGCAAAACCCATCTGATGCCTGTAGTAGCTAGAAGTAACCCAAGTAAATGTTTTGGCAGATGTTTTCCTAAAACAGTTTTTCTCTTTTTTCACTTGCATTGTTTCTTAGTCATGAAATATCTTTAGTTTGTAATCAATACAAGGCGTGTGTCAGAAGTGCACAGTTGCTATGCATATGTTTGCTTTGATATTGATTTAGTGGACATATTTGCAGCCTGAGTCACAGATCTGGGGCAAATAAGAGAGCAAAACTGCACATTTGACATTACAAGAGGCAGACACCATTACTGAGTCACACACAACCTGGTGATGAGCAGCTTGATGTCTCTTGTCTCTAATGGAGCTGACTAACACATCTCAGCAGGTGCTGTTAATCTGAAGATGAGCCATTTCCTATTCCACAACACAAGGCTGCCCAGAGCCTGCCCCAACCTCTCAAATGAAAGCTTGTGGACGCGCTGGCAAACCCAGCCATTCAGAAAAAAGGGGATTTGAAGCCAGAAACAGGCCAAACTATGAGAAGTATAGAAAACAGTGTGTGTGGACATTTGGAAAAAATTATTCATATAGCCCACTCAGAGAGTGGCAGCCCACATGAAAAAATATTACAGTTTACTATAGAATACTACAGTACTTACTATATAATTCTATAGTAAACTGTAGTATACTGTAGAGTACTATACTACACACTGTATTATCCCTCGATCATGTGTAGTACTTACTATAGAATGTTGCAGTATACTGTAGAATACTATAGTAAATGCTACAGTATTATCCGCTAAAAAAACACTCTGGTAAATACTACAGTAATGTCCGCAAAAACACTATAGTAAATACTACAGTATACTACAGTCCACAAAAACACTAAAGTAAATACTACAGTATACTACAATCTGCAAAAACACTACATTAATTACTATAGTATATACTATAGTTTTCTTTTACTAGAGTATTTATACTATAGTTAACTGTATACTACAGTAAATACTACAGTATTCACTGTAGTGTTTTTGCTCACGTTAGTCTGAAAAAACACTACAGTGAATACTATAGTATTTATGCCATAGTATACTATAGTATTTTTTCATGTGGGAGGTTCACATGTGTCTGTATTTTTAGGCTAGTAGAGAGCTGTTTCTCAGAAGATGTTTATGTGATTTATTCTGATGGTCCAGTTCTAGTGAGCAACATTCTCTGTTCGGGCTCTGTTGAAAGCCAGAGGTGGAACAATTTACCCCTGGATCATCAGTGGACCTGGGTCTTTGTCTTAGATATCAGGTTTTGGTTGTGCTGTGGCCAGAGGTTTAGGAGCAATGTGAGGTCACTGATAGAGTGCAGAGTGGTGCCAAGCCCAAATTAACGAGTCAGGGGAGCCGCCTCTGCAAAGATTAGAACGTCCTGCAGGTTTTACCCCCTCTCCTCTCTTGGCTTGGAGAAAGGGCACAACATCCCCTGACCCCTGCCTCTGCCCCTGCCTCTCCTGCCTCCAGCCTGTCCAGGCCTTTCCTGTTCTCCCTAAGAGGGAAGGTGTGAGGTATGTCTGGGAAACAGATTTGGGTGGTTATGCCAATAGCACCTTGTTATTGACTTGGCCTCTATTGCCTGTTGGGTTGTGCACAGACAACGGGGGCATTTTGTAGCGGCTTCAAGCAGAGCTGGGCTTAAGGTGGGCCAAGTTGGCCGGCAGTGATAAGGGCATGAGGAGTCGCCTGCCTGGCTGACGTGGAGCGGTTTGGGAGTCCAGAAGGCCTGCTCTCCAGACCTGCCAGTTGGCCTCCCGGGGTAATGAAATCACCCTGTGTGCACTGTGTCAGCAGCAGATGGGGAAAACATACTGTATACTGTATTTCCTGAAGTGATTTGTCAACACTTGGGAATATCGGGACGGTCTGTAAGACATTCCAGTAAAACAGGTGTAGACTTTTGCTGCACTTAACTCAATTTACAGAAGGCCTGTGTAGAGTAGTCAGATGCAAAACACAGGCCTTTTAGATTATTCATCAAACGGGAAAGAAAGTGTGTTCATGATGTTTGCAGATTACATGTTTTACCGTAACCATGCCCATAACATTCTGCATCAGGGTTTGTCACTGTTTCCACCTTTGTTGACTGGCTATCAACAGCAGGTGGAATGCTGAAGTCTTCACTGCAGCGGATGGACAGTTCCTTAGGAATTGCCCTGCCAGCAGGTGTCACTGACCGGTAGTCCTGTCACTTGGTGCCATGTTTGGGTTTGTGGCTGCCGCTGTCTAAGCAAAATGATGATGCCATATTAGTCATAATGGACCTCCTTTAGTCATAATTCGGCCTGCACTTCATTCACTTTAACACTATATGGGAAGGCTGTTATATCCATTCGATTACTCATTGTCTGTCAGACTCTGCTTGGCATTTGAAGTTGACTTGACTCACACAGGCAGAAATTCCCAGAGAGTGAGACACTTCAAATGTAATTTTACCAAACCCAAACGTGGAAAAATGTAAAAGGCAATCCTGTAGGATCAGATGTTTATTAAAATATGTTATTTCATGGTCACGCTAGCGAGGTCCCACTGTAAAGGGCCTCCAGCTCTCCAGCAGAGGAGGATGATGTTATTATTGTGGATAAACTGCAAAGTGAATAATCCTGCTGAATGTATCTAGCACATTTATGAGTGACAGTCCAGTCCTAAAACATGTTGGGATGGACAAAACATATGATACTGTTGTCCTACTGTTAGCAGGGTCTGGGATCATGAGAACTTACTGTGTCCCCCCTGACCCTACACAACACTCCCACTCTACTCCCCTACACTCCCACACTACTCCCCTACACTCCCACTCTACTCCCCTACACTCCCACTCTACTCCCCTACACTCCCACTCTACTCACCCACACTCCTACTCTACTCCCCTACACTCCCACTCTACTCCCCTACACTCCCACTCTACTCCCCTACACTCCCACTCTACTCACCCACACTCCTACTCTACTCCCCTACACTCCCACTCTACTCCCCTACCCTCCCACTCTACTCCCCTACACTCCCACTCTACTCACTCACACTCCTACTCTACTCCCCTACACTCCCACTCTACTCCCCTACACTCCCACTCTACTCCCCTACACTCCCACACTACTCCCCTACACTCCCACTCTACTCCCCTACACTCCCACTCTACTCCCCTACACTCCCACTCTACTCCCCTACAGTCCCACTCTACTTCCCAACGCTCCCAGCCTCCACCATACTCCCCTCCATTTCCACCACACTCCTCCACACTCATACCCTACTCCACCTCACTTCAACTATACTCTCTCCCACTCTACTCCCCTACACTCCCACTCTCCTACACTCCCACTCTACTCCCCTACACTCCCACTCTACTCACCCACACTCCTACTCTACTCCCCTACACTCCCACTCTACTCCCCTACACTCCCACTCTACTCCCCTACACTCCCACACTACTCCCCTACACTCCCACTCTACTCCCTTACACTCCCACTCTACTCCCCTACACTCCCACTCTACTCCCCTACAGTCCCACTCTACTTCCCAACGCTCCCAGCCTCCACCATACTCCCCTCCATTTCCACCACACTCCTCCACACTCATACCCTACTCCACCTCACTTCAACTATACTCTCTCCCACTCTACTCCCCTACACTCCCACTCTACTCCCCTACACTCCCACTCTACTCACCCACACTCCTACTCTACTCCCCTACACTCCCACTCTACTCCCCTACACTCCCACTCTACTCCCCTACACTCCCACTCTACTCCCCTACACTCCCACTCTACTCCCCTACACTCCCACTCTACTCCCCTACAGTCCCACTCTACTTCGCAACGCTCCCAGCCTCCACCATACTCCCCTCCATTTCCACCACACTCCTCCACACTCATACCCTACTCCACCTCACTTCAACTATACTCTCTCCCACCCTACTCCCCTTCATTCTGACCCTCCACCTATAGTGAACTGTGCGGACATCCCAGGGTCTGGCTAGGTCTAACGACAGGCTAGTGATTGCCAGGTCTCTGGGCCACACTTACGCAGCCGCCAAATAAATAATCCATTCTGCCTTCATACCGTCCGCTGTCCGTCCCGTCTGTCACCCCTGCAGTGGGACCTGACAGAGGTTCAGCGTAACACAATATTTCCTGTGGGGGGCTTTGCTCAGCTTAAGTAGTGAAACTTCCTTCCCTGCCAGCATGAGATCCTGGTGGTCACAGCCAGTCTGTCAGCCCGTTTTATCAGGGTCAGGGCCAGCCGTAAACCGTTCCTCTCCAGGCCCAGCTGGATCGGTGATACAGAGCGGCATGGAGGACACATTCACTGCCTCCCCTGGGTCCTTCCTCTCTCCCTCTCTGACATCAGGCCTCCACAGGAAACGGGCCAGGCCAGGGGCAGAGCAGAGCAGGATGTGTGTGCAGCATGCACTCATCTCTCCAAAGGTGATTTCTCTTTGTGCTCCATGGTTACATAATCACACATGGAGGGAGGAGGAGGAGAGACCTGGATCCTACTGCAGGACATCCCAAATAACAATCTCTCCACATGTGCTAGCTTAACTGGACTAATAGAAATGTATGTGCTACCTGCAGGTAGCATTGTTGGAGCAGGTATTGCATTCAAAGCCAAATCTTTACTATAATTTACTACAAAAACACAATGGGTACCTTGCTGGGATCCATGCAGAGCTGTTTCACTTGTGGCAGCTTACTCATTCAACGCATTGTTTCCCAACTCCAGTCCTCAAATAACCCCAACACTACACATTTTTAACTAATCATCAAGCCCCTCAATTAATTAAATCAGTATGTTTGTCCGGGGCTACAACAAAAATGTGTGCTGTTGGGGACTGGAGTTGGGAAACACTGCTCTAATGTATTGGAGCGATGTTACGGCCATAATTACCAATAAGTGAGTGATGGTGATATATTTATCTTACTGCAGACAGTAACTGTTTTCCTCATATCGGCCCACCTTTGTTGCTGGGTGACTAATAGGCCCAGTGGTTACAGAGCTTGTTGACTCGAGGCTTTACACTGACTCACACAGTCACTTCTCAGAGGAAGCTGTGGTCAGTGAGGGAGTCCTCCATGTTAATCATGGAACAGTCATTCCTTTTAACCTAACCTCAGACAGACCACACCACTCTCACTGCTGGAAGCTACTGTCAACATACCACCGTAGGTGTTTACGGAAGCTGCCAGAAAGTATTACTGTTCCCACATGAAAAAATACTATAGTGTATACTACTATATGGTTAGTGTTTTTACCGACTTTACTGTAGTATTCACTGTAGTCCGCAAAAACCCTATAGTGAATACTGTAGTATTTACTGTAGTGTTTTTGCAGACTGTAATATACTGTAGTATTTACTGTAGTGTTTTTTGGGACATTACTTTAGTATTTAAGTGTTTTTGTTTTATTATCTTTGACATAGAAGTGGGGGGCTTTCTCCTATTGGAGAAATACTAAAAGAGCAAATGTTCCATAACGTGTAGGTAGGACAGGGTTATGATCAGAGAGTTCAGAGCTTCTGCTCTTTTCTATAACCATAGGGAACACAAAATATTGTCTATACTTGGCATGTAAGTTTCTCACTTACGTGTGGCACAAACTGGGATATGGGGGAGGGGAATGGGCAGGGTATATGCAAATTAAATACTGTAGTATTTACTACAGTTAAATTTTTTACATGTTTTTGCAGACTGTAGTGTTTTTGCAGACATCTCTGTAGTATTTACTACAGTGTTTATTTTGGGATAATACTGTAGTATTTACTACAAAATTATATACTAAGGATTGTACTACACATGAACGAGGGATACTACAGTGTGTAGGATAGTATTCTACACTATACTACAGTTTACTACAGAATTCTAGATTAAGTACTGTAGTATTCTATAGTAAACTGTAGTATTTTTGATGTGGGTTGTTATGTGATATATCTGTAGTTGTTATTGTTGTAGAATTAGGAGCAGCGTGAGACATGGTAATAGCAGTAGGTTTGCTGGGAGGCCTAGTGATGGTAATATAGATGGTTTTTAGTATACAACACACTGACGTCAGGCACAGATGTGCGCGAATCAAGGATGCAGAAAGACCGCCATCCCATCTGCCCCCATTTAACATAGCCTACATTTATGTAGTTATTACTTTTAAATAAATAACAACTTTTTGGGGTTCTTATAAGCTTACAATGTTGTTTTGATTATTGCTTGAACAGTCGCTAAGATTATATTTGGTTGTCATTTTAGCAAAATACCTATTTTGGATGCAGCAATTGTTAGCTAGAAGGCTAACGGTCATTGACATAGACTGTAGCAAAAGTGAGCCAAAGAGCCATTTTACTGGTTGAAGTTGAAGTTGTTTTTAAGTATAATGCAGTTGATTTGTGATGATGACACGAACATGTTAAGCAGGACATTCATACGAGCCTTAAATTACAATTATAATCCAACAGTAGTGTGAAATGCACTCATAAGCAACATGTAAATGGCACTCTATGAGAACTCCCGTGTTCTGCCACCAACATGGCACGCATCGCTCTCGTTTACAAACACAGAAAGGGGTCTATTAGCAATAGTGGTGGAATGGCAGCTGTAATGTTGAAAGCAAGGAAATCCATTTTTTCTCATAACTACAGAGAAGGGAAAAAATGTCAAAGAGCAAATCCCATGGTAGCTTTAGTTTATGTCTCTGAAAGTCTTGACACTTTTAATCCTGTATGCTCTTTATGCTAAGCCATTCTGCCTGGGAAAGTTATCCTGCCATCTGGTAGTCAGCTATCCTAATCAGGGAGGAAGTACCAAGAGTCATCCCCTTGTCTCCAGATTCTGCAGCCAAAAGAGTATGCCTTGAGCTGGGGGAATAGAGGGCTATGGAGGGGGAGTTCGGACTCAGAGTGTAAAACTGTTTAACCTTTACCCATTTAAGTTCAATCTGTTCTTTCTAACCTCTGCAGGGATAGACTGTAGCGTGGGGATCCCTGATCTGTTTCACTAGTCTGGGTGTGAATGTGAACTTGAAAGAGGCCTGGGCAGGCTTAGTGTTCAGTGTTAGGGAGGGAGGGACAGGCTGTTTGTCTTTGTGCTGATGCTACAAACTTGACCTCTGGCTCAACCCTGGTCCCCAATGAGCACTTTCACTTGTGATGTGAATGGATAAGGCCATTGTGTTTCTCTGCTAACTCTGAATTATAGAATGTCACATGGCAAAGAGTGCAGACTGCTCTGGAGGCTACCTTTTCCTCACGTGAACCCTCGTGGGGCTTGGGATGGGACGGTGTGGGGATGTTTGGAATTGGTACATACCAGCTGCCATGTTTAAAGTTGCTTGTTTCTGCATGCTTGTTTGTATGTTTATGTTGGTCTTTTATGGAAGAGCTGGTTTGTTGTATTTCATTCAAAGTTGACATTTTACATGAAATTGAGGGAAACTAAAGAATGGGAAACATGAAATTAGAATGTTTTTGGTGATATTTACATGGCAATTATATAAGCATGTACTAACTACAGGGTGGGTATACAATGCTACATACAACTATTACAGGGTTAGATTACTGATTTGGGAGAGGGAGGTCAACTCAACACAAAGAAAGCAGCATTTAGCACAGACACAGTGATATTGGCAGAGTAAGACTATAGACCAGAGTCCCATGAGTGGTTGACTTCCTTGTCAGGCCACAAGAAACAAAGGTTCTTAGAAAGCTCTGCAGCACGGAACAGATATGGCTCTCTGTTCGCCAAGCTCTCTAGGGCCTCATCAGACACCCACTTACTGCCACAGTGCCGGCCCAGCCTGGCCCGGCCCGGCGGGCTGCAGGTCCCAAGCCAAATCCTAATCCAACACATCAACCAGCAGGCCTCTCTGATGCAGCTGTCATTGGCAGAGACAACAACAACAATTTCTGGGAAACAAAGTGTCCCTCCCTCACTGCAGTTCAGCATCCAGCACAACATTGGTCTGAGTTCCCATGATGGGGCTTGGTGTTGAAAACAGGAATTACCAGTATGGCTGTGCATGCATGGGACCAGTTAATCCAGGCAGTGGTCAGAGCACTGGATCCCTGGGGACTGAGGTTGTGTCTACACTTGACAGTTAAATGCGACTTCTGCTATCAGAATATGAAGATCACATTGAAAAGACGGGTCTAGATGCACAAAAGTCGCTTTGTGGTCATATTGTGTTCAGATCTGACTGACCACTTCAGGAGGTGGTCAGGGATGCATTGTGTGCAGATTTCTCCTCAGTCTGGACACAATCAGACTACCGAAAGCGCCTACAGTGGGCGACGTCATCAGCACTCCTCCCACAAGTCTCCAGAAACGTGTGTTTTGGGTCATAGAGGCACCTTTTCATTATAACATTGGAGAAAATACGTTTCTAGCGTGTGAGGAACGTGTTTGCTGGCCCCATAAATGCTAGCCAGCTAGCTAATATTTAGAATATATTTTTTGGGGGGGGCTAGAGTTACGCTAACCTGTTTGCAATCCCTTTAGCATTGCTTACTAGCTTGCTGGCTAGCTACAGACGTTAGCTGGCTAGTTAGCTACAGTAGTTAGCTACTGCCATCAGTTGTTGTTGTGTTATTATTATTTTGCCAATTCCACCGTTTGTAGAATGCATACTGGCATTTGAATATAGCGCAGGAAAAGGGAATCCGGACACAGGGTGGACACGGTAGACACGGTGTAGACACATGACGCATTCGGAATTCCATGATCAGAACTCTATGATCAGAATACTAAAGCTGCATGAACTGTCAAGTCTAGACACAGCCTGAGGCAGTGGAGCGCAACTTCCAGCTCCAAATATCGAACAATGTCAGCCTCTGGTCCTTGTTGAGCACTAGTTAGTTTATGGTGTGCTGCTCAATAGGTGATTACATACAGTACTAGTCAAAAGTTTGGACACACCTACTCATTCAAGGGTTTGTCTTTATTTTTTGCTATTTTCTACATTGTAGAATAATAGTGAAGACATCAAAACTATGAAATAACACATATGGAATCATGTAGTAACCATAAAAGTGTTAAACAAATGAACAAAATATGTTATATTTGAGATTCTTCAAAGTAGCCACCCTTTGCCTTGATGACAGCTTTGCACACTCTTGGCATTCTCTCAACCAGCTTCATGAGGTAGTCACCTGGAATGCATTTCAATTAACTGGAGTGCCTTGTTAAAAGTTAATTTGTGGAATTTCTTTCCTTCTTAATGCATTTGAGCCAATCAGTTGTGTTGTGACAAGGTAGGGGTGGATGACAGAAGATAGCCCTATTTGGTAAAAGACCAAGTCCATATTATGGCAAGAACAGCTCAAATAAGCAAAGAGAAACGACAGTCCATCATTACTTTAAGACATGAAGGTCAGTCAATCCGGAAAATCTCAAGAACTTTGAAAGTTTCTTAAAGTGCAGTCGCAAAAACCATCAAGGGCTATGATGAAACTGGCTCTCATGAGGACTGCCACAGGAAAGGAAGACCCAGAGTTACCTCTGCTGCAGAGGATAAGTTCATTAGAGTTGCCAGCCTCAGAAATTGCAGCCCAACTAAATGCTTCACAGAGTTCAAGTAACATACACATCTGTTCAGAGGAGACTGCGTGAATAAGACCTTCATGGTCGAATTGCTGCAAAGAAACCACTACTAAAGGACACCAATAAGAAGAAGAGACAATAAGAAGAAGAAACACGAGCAATGGACATTAGACCGGTGGAAATCTGTCCCTTGGTCTGATCAGTCCAAATGTGAGATTTTTGGTTCCAACCGCTGTGTCTTTGTGAGATGCAGAGAAGCTGAACGGATGATCTCCTCATGTGTGGTTCCCACCGTGAAGCATGGAGGAGGAGGTGTGATGTTGTGGGGGTGTTATGCTGGTGATACTGCCTGTGATTTATTTAGAATTCAAGGCACACTTAACCAGCATGGCTACCACAGCATTCTGCAGTGATACGCCATCCCATCTGGTTTGCCCTTAGTGAGACAATCATTTGTTTTTCAACAGGACAATGACCCAACACACCTCCAGGCTGTGTAAGGGCTATTTGACCAAGAAGGAGAGTGATGGAGTGCTGCATCAGTTGAACTGGCCTCCACAATCACCCGATCTCAACCCAATTGAGATGGTTTGGGATGAGTTGGACTGCAGAGTGAAGGAAAAGCAGCCAACAAGTGCTCAGCATATGTGGGAACTCCTTCAAGACTGTTGGACAAGCATTCCAGGTGAAGCTGGGTGAGAGAATGCCAAGAGTGTGCAAAGCTGTCATCAAGGCAAAGGGTGGCTACTTTGAAGAATCTAAAATATAACATTTATTTTGATTTGTTTAACACTTGTATGGTTACTACATGATTCCATATGTGTTATTTCATAGTTTTGATGTCTTCACTATTATTCTACAATGTAGAAAATAGTAAAAAAATAAAGAAAAACCCCTTGAATGAGTAGGTGTGTCCAAACTTTTGACCGGTACTGTACATATCTGACGTATGGGTCCCTCACTGAAAAATATAATTTATCACCGGTTCTTGTTTCCAGATGTCGGAAAACGATTTCTGCTGGCCTTTTTTGCTGTTTTTAGGTCATTCATGGCTGTGCATGCATGGGACTAGTTAATCCAGGTAGAGATCAGAGAGCTGGATCCCTGGGGACTGAGGCAGCGGAGCGCAACTTCCAGCTCAAAATATCTAACAATGTCAGCCTCTGGTCCTTGGTGAGCACTAGCTAATTTATGGTGTGCTGCTCAATAGGTGATTACATACATATCTGACATGTGTGGGTCCCCCACTGATAAATATAATTTATCACTGGTTCTTGTTTCCAGATGTCAGAAAATGATTTTTGTTGGCCTTTTTTGCTGTTTTTAGGTCGTTCTCAGTATAAATACATGTTTTGTATTGCTTTTAAATTAACTTCCTCGGGCTGTATCAAAATCCCCTTCATCAGCCTTCTTGTTTGTGTACCTGCTAAGCTTAAAGGGCCAATCAGCAGTTGAAACAATAACAAAGTGTTTTCCCCGCCACTGTTTCCGTAAAAAGCTGAAAGATGGGGCTGGAGAAATGTAATCACTCTCAAATTCATATACAGACCTATGGATGCAAGGACTGACCATCCAAGATATCAAAATTATAGTTTTAACCATGTTTTGAGGCTATACAGTGTGTCACGATCGTCTTGAAGCGAAGTAGACCAATGTGCAGCGTGTTGAGCGAACATGATTGACTTTATTACCGTCAGTGATAATAAGCACACTAAACAAAACAATAAACGACTCGTGAAGTCCACGGTGACAAAGACCGACAAGGAACAAAAACCCACAAACACAAAGTGAAACACAGACAGTTAAATATGGCTCCCAATCAGAGACAACCAGCACACAGCTGACACTCGTTGCCTCTGATTGGGAGTCACTCAGTCAAACATAGAAAATGACGAACTAGAAACACCCAACATAGAAACAGAACACATAGAATGAACACACCCTGGCTCAACATATAGAGTCCCAGAGCCAGGGTGTGACAGTACCCCCCCCTAAAGGCGCGGACTGCGACCGCGTGTAAATACGCGCAAAACAGGGGAGGGCTGGGTGGGCATTCCTCCTCGGCGGCGGTTCTGGCTCCGGGCTTGCCCACCACCCTCCAACAAACCCCCCATAGCGCCCCTGGTCCGGTCTGGCCCCGCTGGCTGGAGCTGGACTGGACGTAGCAGGAGCGGTAGGCTTCAGCTCCTTAGTGGAGCAGTTGAGCGGTACCTGAATTGGCACCGATGACCCAGGCACGGGTTGTGCCGGACTGACGACTCGCACCCCTGGCTTGGTGCGAGTGGCAGGAACGGGCCGGGCCGGGCTGGCGACGCGCACCGTAGACTTGGTGCGAGTGGCAGGAACAGGCCGGACCGGGCTGGCGACGCGCACCGTAGACTTGGTGCGTGGAGCAGGGACAGGCCGGGCCGGGCTGGCGACGCACCCCGTAGGCTTGGTGCGTGGAGCAGGGACAGGCCGGGCCGGGCTGGCGACGCACACCGTAGGCTCGGTGCGTGGAGCAGGAACAGGCCGGACTGGGCTGGCGACGCACACCGTAGGCTCGGTGCGTGGAGCAGGGACAGGCCGGGCCGGGCTGGCGACGCACCCCGTAGGCTTGGTGCGTGGAGCAGGGACAGGCCGGGCTGGGCTGGCGACGCACCCCGTAGGCTTGGTGCGTGGAGCAGGGACAGGCCGGGCTGGGCTGGCGACGCACACCATAGGCTTGGTGCGTGGAGCAGCAACTGGCCGGACTGGGCTGGCGACGCACACCGTAGGCTTGGTGCGTGGAGCAGGGACAGGCCGGGCTGGGCTGGCGACGCACACCATAGGCTTGGTGCGTGGAGCAGCAACTGGCCGGACTGGGCTGGCGACGCACACCGTAGGCTTGGTGCGTGGAGCAGGGACAGGTCGGGCTGGGCTGGCGACGCACACCGTAGGCTTGGTGCGTGGAGCAGGGACAGGCCGGACTGGGCTGGCGACGCACACCGTAGGCTTGGTGCGAGTGGCAGGAACAGGCCGGGCCGGGCTGGCGACGCACACCGTAGGCTTGGTGCGAGGGGCAGGAACATGCCGGGCTGGGCTAGCGGCGTGCACCTTACACTTAGTGCGGGAAGCAGGAACGGGCCGGACCGGACTGGTGACGCACACCACTTGCTTGGTGTGAGGAGCGGGACTGGGTTTCGTCATAACCCCCCGCTCCCTCAGCTGCCTACCGAGTTCCTCTCGCCGTGCCTCATTTCTCACCCTTTCCCTTATCGCCTCCAAATGCTCCATCCTCTGCAACACTACCTCCTGCTCCCTCGTCGTCCCTGCCGTGTGCCCCCCCCTAAAAATTTTTTTGGGTTGCCTCTCGCCTGTCCGACGTTGACCCTGCTGACGCCGCTGCTCCTCTCTCCGTCGCCTCTCCACCGTCTCACTCCATGGCCGGCGATCCATCCCGGCCAGGATCTCCTCCCAGGTCCAGGACCCTTTCCCGTCTAATATCTCCTCCCATGACCAGGCTGCCTGCTCCTGGACACGCTGCTTGGTCCTGGATTGGTGGGTTTTTCTGTCACGATCGTCTTGAAGCGAAGTAGACCAATGCGCAGCGTGTTGAGCGAACATGATTGACTTTATTGGGCGATTAGGCCTGGCTCGCAGTTGGCGTTCCAATTCATCTCAAAGGTGTTCGATGGGGCTGAGGTCAGGGCTCTGTGCAGGCCAGTCAAGTTATTCCACACCGATCTCGATAAACCATTTCTGTATGGACCTCGCTTTGTGCATGGGGGCATTGTCATCCCCAAACTGTTGCCACAAAGTTGGAAGCACAGAATCATCTAGAATGTCATTGTATTCTGTAGCGTTAAGATGTCCCTTCACTGGAACTAAGGAGCCTGACCCATGAAAAACAGCCCCAGACCATTATTCCTCCTCCACCAAACTTTGCAGTTGGCACTATGCATTCGGGCAGGGGGTGTTCTCCTAGCATCCACCAAACCCAGATTTGTCCATCGGACTGCCAGATGGTGAAGTGTGATTCATCACTCCAGAGAACGTGTTTAGACTGCACCAGAGTCCAATGGCAGCGAGCTTTACACCACTCCAGCCGACGCTTGGCATTATGCATGGTGATCTTAGGCTTGTGTGAGGCTGCTCGGCCATGGAAACCCATTTCATGAAGCTCCCGACGAACAGTTCTCATGCTTACGTTGCTTCCAGAGGCAGTTTGGAACTCGGTAGTGAGTGTTTCAACCGAGGACAGACGATTTTTACGCACTACGTGCTTCAGCACTCGGCAGTCCCATTCTGTGAGCTTGTGTGGCCTACCACTTTGCGGCTGAGCCGTTGTTGCTCCTAGAGGTTTCCACTTCACTTACAGTTGACCGGGGCAGCTCTAGCAGGGGGGCAGAAATTTGACAAACTGACTTGTTGGAAAGGTGGCATCCTATGACGGTACCACGTTGAAAGTCACTGAGCTCTTCAGTAAGGCCATTCTACTGCCAAGGTTTGTCTTGTCCATTAATTTGAAGGGGTGTCCACATACTTTTGTATATATAGTGTAGATGCAGAAAGTGTGCAGCATAGTGGGTCAATTTCCGCAAAAACTACGAGCGTTGAAGCGTGAGTCTACCTTTATTTATAAGTCCAAAAATGGATGTAGCAGCTGCTGATTGAAAACCTACGAAGATCTGACATTTCAGAGCAAAACCATGCTTTTATGTTATTAGGACTTGGCATCACAGAACACCTCTTCCTGCTTAGCTGTCTCGCTATAATTTGGTAAATTAATTATCAGAGCGACTGTAATATGTTGGAGAGGTTTGAATGGCCTCTCAGTTTTGCATGTCTTTTGGTCCTCTTCCCTGAACCATACAAACCACAGGCCTCTGTTCCCCTCCCATCCTGTCCAGGCACAGCTCTCTGGCCTGCTTCTCACAGCCTCACACTGCTCACGCTCTCTGGAAATTGATGGACTGGCGAGGGGGTCACATAATATGGCCCCCTAGGTGGGATTTAACAACAGTTTATTTCACAGCTTTTTGGCCAGAAGTATACCGGCCAGAAATATAGTGGACAAAAATATAGCGGACAGAAATATAGCGGACAGAAATATAGCGGACAGAAATATAGCGGACAGTAATATAGTGGACAGAAATATAGCGGACAGAAATATAGTGGACAGAAATATAGCGGACAGAAATATGGTGGACAGAAATATAGCGGACAGAAATATAGTGGACAGAAATATAGCGGACAGAAATATGGTGGACAGAAATATAGCGGACAGAAATATAGTGGACAGAAATATAGCGGACAGAAATATGGTGGACAGAAATATAGCGGACAGAAATATGGTGGACAGAAATATAGCGGACAGAAATATAGTGGACAGAAATATAGCGGACAGAAATATGGTGGACAGAAATATAGCGGACAGAAATATGGTGGACAGAAATATAGTGGACAAAAATATAGTGGACAGAAATGTAGTCATTCACTCGCACACAGAGCATCTGTGGACCTTGTTGGAATCAAGTTTAGAAAAAGTATATTCTGAAAAATGAAGTAAAAGGGTTACAGTTCTATGTGGTTAGCACCTAAATCAAACCCATTATAGTACCTTGTGGAGAGGAGATAGGACTGTGCTGTGCTCTCTCTCCTACCTCTGGAAGGCACAGTTTGTCCTCTGATTTAAGCCCTGTCCCCTGCGGCACATAAAGGCTGAGGTAGGAGTTGGCATGGAGTTACTTCAATACATCTCACTGATTTAATCTAACTCTTTTCTAATTCATTGTGCCCAGGCGACGGCTGCTACCAACAGGATTCCTGGAAGGCTAGACAGGGGGAACATGATTTAATCCAGCATCTACGGCTGGTGTGATCCGCTCTGTGACGCACCCAGATTTTCATGAGGGGAAAATAATCTGCCAGGAGCCACAATTAGCCAAGCCATAATGACTCGAGATGCTATCAAAGCACAATAGGCCAATCTGGGCTTGATGTTTGGCCCTGTGCAACTATGTAACGAGAAGACCCAGCACTCTCCCCTGTTCTGTGGTTAGAACACAATGTCCACTAACCAGGTGTTTTTTTCTTATGAGATGGGACCAACAATAGCACTAATGTGCAGTGTGGTTGGTTGCATGCATATACTCCAGAGAAAATACCTCAGAGTAACATCTAATTACAGGAGACAGGGTTGTTTAGGGATTCATCAAAAACATTGGAAAAACACATAGACATGTGTTGTAAGATTTGTTACTTGAATTGTAGTCGTCCTGGGTTTGAGAATGTGTGTGGATTACAGGGGATAGAGGGAGGTATTTTCTCTGAAGTGCAGCCATGGTAGATGTTCAACATCACTGTTCAGGCTGCTTCCAACATGGAGGTCAGTGGTACAGTTTCTATCTGCATAGCGATGTGTAATTTATTTCAACAGTTTGTTGGCGCTTTTTAATGTGGTGCCGATCTGCGGCCAGGAGAGGGAGAAACTCCAATAAAACCCTCAGTTAGCTTCCTCAACTGCTCTTTTGCTGCTCCCATACAAAAAGGCTTTTGGATAATGTTGTAATGAGAGCTCGCTAGAGAACGCTCCTCGTGTCCCCCTGTGTCCTCGCTCCTGATTGAATCCACATGTATCTGGTCAAATGTTACTACATGGTAAATTGATAATGAGGACATTGTCTTCTTACATCCCGTTAAGTAAGATCGAGGCAGATGTCAATAAACATGAATCGCTAAAGCCTGTCTGTAAAGGAACAACTGATAAGGTTTTATGACATTTTTGGATGAAGATGTAATGTTTGGTTGACATACAGAGAAGCTACAGTGTAGGAGCAACAGCTCAGCGCCAGTTCTGAAAACAGGCCAATGTTTTTTTTCTCCCCAAGCCTTCACTTTACACCACAACCCAGCAAATACGTAGAGCCCGGTTTACACGACTGACCACCACAGATTAAACCTTCACAGAGGCTATAATTATAGGTCAGGCTTTGATGTGACAGATACTCCTGGGTTATTTTAAGTTTTCCAATGAACACCAACGTTTCCGCGGCTCACTGAATTGTCCATGTTGCCATGAGGAAGAAGCTACAACAATACATGAAATAAACCCAGTGCTGTCAGGGTATCATATTTATTATAGCCTGTTCAGTGTCAAGCTTTGAGGTCTTATTGAAAGGAGCACAGAGAGACCTCAATGCACCCACTGCGAATTGTCTCTAGAAAAAAGCCAGGGAAATGAGATCTGCCACTGGAGCTGTGGTTGACCACTGAGGGGGCAGCTGTGCTGCTATGTGAGTAATAGAAGATGAATGCTTTCACAACCCCCAGCCACCTCTCTTCTCACTGCTTCCCAAACCATCCAACTGAATCTACAATGAATTTCCAGACAAATAAGAGATATATGTACATGTATCAGTTTTCTTATAAGATGTGGGTTGATGGAGATGGGGTAGAATTATTTCAAACCTGATCTAATGTAAATATGGATAATTTAAAAATAACATTGTTTCTGAAAATGCCATGTTTAAATTCCTGTGTGCTGATCAAACCTTGTAATTTGAAAGCTTATCTGATATGAAATCCTATTTTGAATGGCGAGGTTCAGAGGATTGCATTCTACAGAAAGATGATAGCATCTTGACGGACAGTCTGGAAAGGTTCCTATGTATTCTAGTTTCACGGTTGTTCCTTTTTGGAACATTATGGACATTCAAAAAACAAATATTTAAAAAACATTTGTCACATGCTTAGAAAACAACAGACTTATGGGTCTTTTTCCAACAATGCAGAGTTAAAGATAAAGATAAAATAGAAATAGTGACACGAGGAATACGTACACAGTGAATAACAAATAACAATAACGAGTAAAAAATAACATGACAATATACGGTGAGCTCCAGTACTGAGGTGATATGCAGGGGTACGAGGTCATTGAGGTAGTTACAATGAGTATACAAAACATTAAGAACACCTGCTCTATCCATGACATAGACTGACCAGGTGAATCCAGGTGAAAGCTATGATCCCTTAATGATGTAATTTGTTAAATCCACTTCAATAGTGTAGATGAAAGGGAGACAGGTTTAAGAAGGATTTTTAAGCATTGAGACAATTGAGATATGGATTGTTAATGTGTGCCATTCAGAGGGTGAATGGGCAAGACAAAATATTAAAGTGCCTTTGAACAGGGTATGGTAGTAGGTGCCAGGCTAACCGGTTTGTGTCAAGAACTGCAACACTGCTGGGTTTTTCAGGCTCAATAGTTTCACGTGTGTATAAAGAATGGCCCACCACCCAAAGGACATCCAGCCAACTTGATACAACTGTGGGAAGCATTAGAGTCAACATGGGCCAGCATCCCTGTGGAACGCTTTCGACACCTTGTAGAGTCTATGCCCCGATGAATTAAGGCTGTTTTGAAGGCAAAAGTGGTGCAACTCAATATCAGGAAGGTGTATGTACATACAGTGCCTTCAGAAAGTATTCAGACCTCTTGACTTTTTCCACATTTTGTTAGGTTACAGCCTTATTCTAAAATTGATTAAATAAAAAACTAATCCTCAGCAATCTACACACAATAACCCAATAATGACAAAGGGAAAACAGAAATACCTTATTTACGTAAGTATTCAGACCCTTTCCATTGATCATCCTTGAGATGTTTGTACAGCTTGATTGGAGTCCACCTGTGGTAAATGCATTTGATTGGATATGATTTGGAAAGGCAGACACCTGTATATATAAGGTCCCACAGTTGACAGTGCATGTTAGAGCAAAAACCAAGCCATGAGTCGAAGGAATTGTCCATAGAGCTCCGAGACAGGATTGTGTCAAGGCACAGATCTGGGGAAGGGTACTAAAACATTTATGCAGCATTGAAGGTCTCCAAAAACACAGTGGCCTCCATCATTCTTAAATGGAAGAAGTTTGGAACCACCAAGACTCTTCCTAGAGCTGGCCGCCCGGCCAAACTGAGCAATCTGGGGAGAAGGGCTTTGGTCAGCGAGGTGACCAAGAACCCGATGGTCACTCTGACAGAGCTCTTGAGTTCCTCTTTGGAGATGGGAGAACCTTCCAGAAGGACAACCATCTCTGCAGCATTCCACCAATCAGGCCTTTATGGTAGAGTGGCCAGACGGAAGCCACTCCTTTGTAAAAGGCACATGACAGCCCGCTTGGAGTTTGCCAAAAGGCACCTAAAGGACTCTTAGACCATGAGAAAAAAGATTCTCTGGTCTGATGAAACCAAGATTGAAATCTTTTAAATAAATGCCAAGCATTGCGTCTGGAGGAAACCTGGCACCATCCCTACGGTGAAGCATGGTGGTGGCAGCATCATGCTGTGGGGATGTTTTTCAGTGGCAGGGACTGGGAGACTAGTCAGGATCGAGGCAAAGATGAACGGAGCAAAGTACAGAGAGGTCCTTGATGAAAACTTGCTCTAGAGCGCTCAGGACCTCAGACTGGGGTGAAGGTTCACCTTCCAACAGGACAACGACCCTAAGCACACAGCCAAGACAACACATGAGTGGCTTCTGGACAAGTCTCTGAATGTCCTTGAGTGGCCCAGCCAGAGCCCGGACTTGAACCCGATCTAACATCTCTGGAGAGACCTGAAAATAGCTGTGCAGCAACGCTCCCCATCCAACCTGACAGAGCTTGAGGGGATCTGCAGAGAAGAATGGGAGAAACTCCATTCTGTGCCAAGCTTTTAGCGACAAACTGGAATTAAACCAGACTAAGTCAGTGGCACAGATGGAACTATCCAAGCAGAAGATACATCTTCAAATGTTGATATTTGGTTGCGTTGACAACCAAACACAATTCAATATCACTTTTGAAATACAATAAATAGCCTATTAACTTGTCGACAACTGAAGTGAACAATAATATGTTGGATTCACGTCTCCAACTCAACCAAAAATACAAGTTAAAGAATGAGATTAAGCCAGTGGCTCAGATGGAACTATGCAAGCAGTAGATAGGCCTACATCCAATGTTCCCTCTAAGCTGTGCGCGTGTGCGCAGCTCCCCCGGGACTGCCGCGCAGAAGAAATATCATCCCGCTGCAGAGAAGCACGAGATTGAACTTCACTCAACTTTCTAGTTTTCCCCTTTAGTTAACACTATCAACGTTTCCCTTTACTGTGTGAATTGTGATCGAATCAACGCAATACTAGCCACTTTCAATGCAATATACTGAAAACAAAACAAACTATGCAAGTGATTTTCTTGTAGGCAGAACACATCGGAGCAGGATTCTATTGCATTGACACACACAACTCAGGCCCATACTCTACACAGACCGGTGCGCCATAACCAATCAGAGCTGCAGTATCCCTATATGCAAATAGACCATTGCCATATATGGATACAGTGGGGAGAACAAGTATTTGATACACTGCCGATTTTGCAGGTTTTCCTACTTACAAAGCATGTAGATGTCTGTAATTTTTATCATAGGTACACTTCAACTGTGAGAGACGGAATCTAAAACCAAAATCCAGAAAATCACATTGTATGATTTTAAAGTAAATAATTAGCATTTTATTGCATGATATAAGTATTTGATCACCTACCAACCAGTAAGAATCCCGGCTCTCACAGACCTGTTAGTTTTTCTTTAAGAAGCCCTCCTGTTCTCCACACATTACCTGTATTAACTGCACCTGTTTGAACTCGTTACCTGTATAAAAGACACCTGTCCACACACTCAATCAAACAGACTCCAACCTCTCCACAATGGCCAAGACAAGAGAGCTGTGTAAGGACATCAGGGATATAATTGTAGACCTGCACAAGGCTGGGATGGGCTACAGGACAATAGGCAAGCAGCTGGTGAGAAGGCAACAACTGTTGGCGCAATTATTAGAAAATGGAAGAAGTTCAAGATGACAGTCAATCACCCTCGGTCTGGGGCTCCATGCAAGATCTCACCTCGTGGGGCATCAATGATCATGAGGAAGGTGAGGGATCAGCCCAGAACTACACAGCAGGACCTGGTCAATGACCTGAAGAGAGCTGGGACCACAGTCTCAAAGAAAACAATTAGTAACACACTACGCCGTCATGGATTAAAATCCAATGGGAGAAGGCCATGTGGTCTGATGAGACAAAAATAGAGCTTTTTGGTCTAAACTCCACTCGCCGTATTTGGAGGAAGAAGAAGGATGAGTACAACCCCAAGAACACCATCCCAACCGTGAAGCATGGAGGTGGAAACATCATTCTTTGGGGATGCTTTTCTGCAAAGGGGACAGGACGACTGCACCGTATTGAGGGGAGGATGGATGGGGCCATGTATCGCGAGATCTTGGCCAACAACCTCCTTCCCTCAGTAAGAGCATTGAAGATGGGTCGTGGCTGGGTCTTCCAGCATGACAACGACCCGAAACACACAGCCAGGGCAACTAAGGAGTGGCTCCGTAAGAAGCATCTCAAGGTCCTGGAGTGGCCTAGCCAGTCTCCAGACCTGAACCCAATAGAAAATCTTTGGAGGGAGCTGAAAGTCCGTATTGCCCAGCGACAGCCCCGAAACCTGAAGGATCTGGTGAAGGTCTGTATGGAGGAGTGGGCCAAAATCCCTGCTGCAGTGTGTGCAAACCTGGTCAAGACCTACAGGAAACGTATGATCTCTGTAATTGCAAACAATGGTTTCTGTACCAAATATGAAGTTCTGCTTTTCTGATGTATCAAATACTTATGTCATGCAATAAAATGCAAATTAATTACTTAAAAATCATACAATGTGATTTTCTGGATTTTTGTTTTAGATTCCGTCTCTCACAGTTGAAGTGTACCTATGATAAAAATTACAGACCTCTACATGCTTTGTAAGTAGGAAAACCTGCAAAATCGGCAGTGTATCAAATACTTGTTCTCCCCACTGGATGTACCATTCACTTTGACCTGGACTTTGTTTACACCGTGAGTGGTCGCGAGTAGATGCGCTTGTTTTGATATCAAAGCAAGAGCTGCATGTAGCCACGTATGTACATTTGATCATATTCTTTGCTAGTAAGTGAGTTATTACGTTTCAAGTTTCAAGCCCAGTTATAGCTAATTTCTAGTCAGCAATGGGGAAGTGGTTGCTTCCTACAAGAGCACAAAACGTGTGCCTTTCTAGCCACCTTTGAAAAGCATGTCAGGTAAAGAGCTTGTCTTAAAGGGGCAGTGTTGTATTTTGAGGCAGGCTGAAATAAGCTAAGTAGCCAATAGGCAGAGGGTAGTATAATTTGTCTGATTCTCTATAATAATGGTATGGGAATAATAATGACTTTTATTTTGTAAAGTGGTTTCTTGCATAAAAAAACAACATTTTCAGTTAACTTCTTGTCTGAAGGACAAGTGGATAAACAGGTTAATGTCAAGCCTTACATGTTTTTTTAAAAGGTCTCATGGAATGTAAGCTTACATTGAACACCACACATTGGCTGCTACTGTAGGCTGAACGATAGAACAGCTATTTCCATGTTAAAATGTTATGGGATGCATTTTCTCCATAGTTTTTTTATGGTAGGCTACTTTGATAGGCCTACATTATGATCAAATAGCCACAGTAGCCTACTTGGCCACTGTTATAACTGTAACTTAAAGCGGGTACAGCCTCAGTGTTCACAGTAAACACGCGCCAGAAGTTTCACAGAATTTTCACAACATTCAAGTTTAACCTCAGCAGACCTGAAATTTGTTCAGTGCCTAAAAAAATTAGAGGGGACATTGCCTACATCTCCTTTAAATGTTGATATTTGGTTGCGTTGTCAACCAATCACAATTCAATATTAGTTTTATAATACAGTAAATAGCTTAAAATTAAGGCTATCATACAAACTTTAAAATGTGTAACATCCATGGCCACATTTTGAGGTTTCTGTAACTATAAATCTTCTAATGTAATCATATAAAGTATGCATGTTCAAGATAACATGGTCGTTGCAGGTCTGTGGAGATTTTCACAATTGCTGTAATAATCCACACAGAATCTTAAACAGCATTGATCACATGCACAATGTACTTTTAATGTAATCTCAACTGCAATCCAGGTCATTTGATTCTGTTAATAGATGAAGCACAGCGATAACACATGAATCTGACATTGTATTTCCATTTGAACTTCGCTGTTTTTTTAAATGGTTGAAAGCATAGTGATAACACATTGGAAATTCAACTATCTTTTGGCTCTTTTTGAGTGGGTGAGTATAAATTGTAATTGGTCAATGTCTCAACCAAATATTACCCATATCCACGTTGAAATGACATAGTGTGGCCAGTGGAAAGCTTACAGTAAAGAATTACAAAGTTCACTGTTCAAACGCATTCTCACAATACACCCATAAATCGTCTCTACTTTAATTGCCAAAAAAAGGGTGTTTACAATGACTGTCTAGTACAACGTTATCACTGTTGAAGCCACAATCTGTGAAATTCAATAACAATTAGCCCATTTGCCAGTTTACTGTTGTTCCTCCAAATTAGTCTGATGATCTACTTATTCAATCTTTAGCAGTGAAGTGAAGTTCTCTCGCTTATATTTTCTCATAATGAGATAAACATGTACAAACTTGGATTTCCACTTGATCTTTGATTACCATAATTTACTTTCCTATTTGCCAATTAGCCTTCAAATTGCTGCTAATTGCGAGCGACTGTTATGCAATAACAGCATTTTGGACGAGGATCACTTTTGGAAAGAGGTAAATGGAGCCAGTAAAGCTGGAATCCTTAATGGTGAAACAGCCACGTCCGTTTGCGATATTACAACATTTGACATTTTAGTCATTTGGCAGACACTCTTATCCAGAGCGACTTACATGAGCAATTATGGTTAAGTGCCTTGCTTATGGGTACATCGACAGATTTTTCACCTAGTCGGCTCGGAGATTAGAACCAGCAACCTTTCGGTTACTGGCACAACGCTCTTACTCACTAAGCTACTTTTTTACCATGCTGCGTGACACTCCTCAGCTTGGCAACAAAAACAATAACAGCGGTGGTGGGGCAGCCAGTGGAGCTGTTTCCCCCTACTGCGGATTCCATCTTTAAGCATTTTGTGTAAATAAAGAGAAAAAAAATCACTGGGTTAATATTGCCATGATAGAGTGAGCTATTCTTCTGGTGATTAGTTGTGGCATTAGAGATTGGCCCTGGGGACATGCCACATTTCTTTCTGGGGGCACCACTAGCAGAAGTGATCTGTTTTGAGAGCCCCCTAGTATCTGGCTGTTCCTGGCAGCATAACAAAGCCGCCTCGCAGAATGTCACAACGGATGCATTGGTTACTATAACACCCTCTTCAAAGAATGCCTACCATTTTGCTTGGCAGGGTTATGTCATTGAGAGCTATTAACAACTCAATTTATGGGATTCTGCGTCAGTTCCTGGTTCTGTCCTCTGTTTTGATTGGACTGTACTATCAGCATGGGCCGATATTGCCCCCTAATTGGCCCCTGATCCCTCTCTTATTATTTTGTTTGTATAAAAGCCCTGTGCATCTTTCCAGGCCACCTGGCACTCCAAGTCCAACGAAACAAGATTCTGTTATTGAAACGCATTAGTCTCTAACTGACTGACTTATGATATATTTAGTGTCGATTAGCAGTGATCATACAGCATTTTGGAAGATGCTAAAGAATGCCCTGTATTGTACTGAACTATGAATACACTTTGCATGTTTTCCAGGTTGACAATGTGCAGTAGGCCCGTGATGATTAAGGGTTTAGTTTGAGATTAGGGCTGGGCAATATGGCCAAAATATCATATCGCAATATTTTTCTCATTTTTGGCAGTATGTGACGGTATTTGATGTTTCTGAATGGGTGGAGCAGGGTAGTGGAGGGGTGGGTCTAGGTGGTGGGGGATGGGGGGTGGGGGGTGGAGCAGGGTAGTGGTGGGGTAGTTGTGGGGTGGGTCTAGGTGGTTGGGGGTGGAGCAGGGTAGTGGTGGTGGGGGGTGGAGCAGGGTAGTGGTGGGGTGGGTCTAGGTGGTGGGGGGTGGAGCACGGTAGTGGTGGGGTGGGTCTAGGTGGTGGGGGGTGGAGCAGGGTAGTGGTGGGGTGGGTCTAGGTGGTGGGGGGTGGAGCAGGGTGGTGGTGGATCTGGGACCATCAGATGAATGCAAGCGCTGCCTGGGGCCTAGCCTAGAGAGCTGCTGTTTCTGACGGGCACCACTAGCAGAAGTGATCTGTTTTGAGAGCCCCCTAGTATCTGGCTGTTCCTGGCAGCATAACAAAGCTGCCTCACAGAATGTCACAACGGATGCATCGGTTACTATACCCCCCTCTTCAAAGAATGCCTACCATTTTGCTTGGCAGGGTTATGTCATTGAGAGCTATTAACAACTCGATTTATGGGATTCTGCTTCAGTTCCTGGTTCTGTCCTCTGTTTTGATTGGACCGTACTATCAGCATGGGGCGATACTGCCCCCTAATTGGCCCCTGATCCCTCTCTTATTATTGTCAAATGGCACGGTAGGAGCAGCCAATCACATTGCCTGTCACTTTTTACAAGACATGTTATGCCTATGTCGTAATGCTGAAATGGGTTTGAACATAATAACAACCCCTTGCCATAATAATTATAGGCCTACAGTGTAATGCTTTGGGGTACGATATGTGTTTTTCTACCAAGCAGGACTAGACTGTTACAGTGATTAGTGATTTCCCAAACGTGATAACTTCTAATTGTCTCCCACATACAGTATGTGGAATGACGAACGAAAGCTTCTCGCTCAGAATGATTCCCTGCTATCAGTTGTCATCATCCCAGGGCTTTCTTCAGGTTTGAACACAGATTGTCTTGTGTGTTTAAGGTCCTCTGAGATCCGCCAGAGTTTTGATTTCTTTACAATGATGATGCTGTTAAGTAGAGCAGGTCTTGCTGGGACTTTGTTAAGACAGTAAAGACCAGTCCTTGTCTTCATCCAGATCTCACCACTACCTGCAGTGTACAGTATTCTAACTCTGAGGGGTGAAGGCATATATTTTAATTTGTTTCAAATGTTTATGTCACATGCACAAGTACAATGAAATGCCTTCCTTGCAAACTCAAAACCAAACAATGAAATAATCAATAACAATGTAATACTAGAAAAAAACACATCAGAAATAAGAAGAAATATGAAAAACACAATAAGTAAGTAAGTAAGCATACTATATACAGGGTCAGTTCAGATACCATATTTACAATGTGCAGGGATACTGGAGTGATGGAGGTAGATACAGTTGAAGTCGGAAGTTTACATACACTTAGGTTGGAGTCATTAAAACTTGTTTTTCAACCACTCCACAAATTTCTTGTTAACAAACTATAGTTTTGGCAAGTCGGTTAGGACATCTACTTTGTGCATGACACAAGTAATTTTTCCAACAATTGTTTAAAGACAGATTATTTCACTTATAATTCACTGTATCACAATTCCAGTGGTTCAGAAGTTTACATACACTAAGTTGACTGTGCCTTTAAACAGCTTGGAAAATTCCAGAAAATGATGTCATGGCTTTAGAAGCTTCTGATAGGCTAATTGACATAATTTGAGTCAATTGGAGGTGTACCTGTGGATGTATTTCAAGGCCTACCTTCAAACTCAGTGCCTCTTTGCTTGACAACATGGGAAAATCAAAAGAAATCAGCCAAGATCTCAGAAAATAAATTGTAGACCTCCACAAGTCTGGTTCATCCTTGGGAGCAATTTCCAAACACCTGAAGGTACCACGTTCATCTGTACAAACAATAGTACGCAAGTATAAACACCATGGGACCACGCAGCCGTCATACCGCTCAGGAAGGAGACGTTACTTTGTTGCGAAAAGTGCAAATCAATCCCAGAACAACAGCAAAGGACCTTGTGAAGATGCTGGAGGAAACAGGTACAAAAGTATCTATATCCACAGTAAAACAAGTCCTATATCGACATAACCTGAAAGGCCGCTCAGCAAGGAAGAAGCCACTGCTCCAAAACCGCCATGAAAAAGCCAGACTACGGTTTGCAAATGCACATGGGGACAAAAATCTTACTTTTTGGAGAATGTCCTCTGGTCTGATGAAACAAAAACAGAACTGTTTTGCCATAATGACCATCGTTCTTGGAGGAAAAAGGGAGTACTTGCAAGCCAAAGAACAACATCCCATCCATGAAGCACAGGGGTGGCAGCATCATGCTGTGGGGGTGCTTTGCTGCAGGAGGGACTAGTGCACTTCACAAAATAGATGGCATCATGAGGAAGGAAAATTATGTGGATATATTGAAGCAACATCTCAAGACATCAGTCAGGAAGTTAAAGCTTGGTCGCAAATGGGTCTTCCAAATGGACAATGACCCCAAGCATACTTCCAAAGTTGTGGCAAAATGGCTTAAGGACAACAAAGTCAAGGTATTTGAGTGGCCATCACAAAGCCCTGACCTCAATCCTATAGAATATTTGTGGGCAGAACTGAAAAAGCGTGTGCGAGCAAGGAGGCCTACAAACCTGACTCAGTTACACCAGCTCTGTCCGGAGGAATGGGCCAAAATTCACCCAACTTATTGTGGGAAGCTTGTGGAAGGCTACCCGAAACGTTTGACCCATGTTAAACAATTTAAAGGCAATGCTACCAAATACTAATTGAGTGTATGTAAACTTCTGACCCACTGGGAATGTGATTAAATAAATAAAAGCTGAAATAAATAATTCTCTCAACTATTATTCTAACATTTCACATTCTTAAAATAAAGTGGTGATCCTAACTGACCTAAGACAGGGAATTTTTACTAGGATTAAATGTCAAGAATTGTGATTTGGCTAAGGTGAATGTAAACTTCTGACTTCAACTGTATGTATAGGGGTAAGGTGACTAGGCAACAGGATATAAGATAAACAGAGTAGCAGCAGGTTGTATGTGAGTGGGTGTGTGTGTGTAGAGTCAGCATAGATGTATGTGCATATTATGTGTGAGTGAGAGATGATGGAGTGAGTGTGTGTGTGAGTGTGTAAGGCCCTGTGAGTGTGCATAGAGACAGTGCAAAACTAAAAGTTCAATAAGGATACAAGGTTAATTTGTTTTGAAAGCAACGTATGTTTCTAACAACTTTCCATTACCCATCACACGCATGCACACACGTCCCCTTAGTATAGCACTCAGACTTTTGTCATTTAATTTGCTGAGTGGTAAACATAATTATTATTTGGTCTCACATGAATTCCATCACGAAGTACTCAAAAGTCTAGGGTCTAATGAGGGTGGGGGACAATTCAGTTGGTAATTAGTTGTTAGTTGTTCAGCTGTGTGTTAGCCATGTAGTCCTATTCACAGCTCTCACAGCATTTACACAGAAAGCCCAATTCTGATATTTTCTTCATTAATTGGTCAATCAGATCAGCTCTGAAAAAGATCTGATGTGAAAAGATCTGATGTGATTGGTCAAAATAATAGTTAGTGGAAAAAAGATCAGACTTGGGCTGCCTGTCTAAACGCAGCCTAAATGCGTCTGCATGCTTCCCAGCCGAAACAGTTCGGAAGAGTTTGTGCATATATTATGACGACATTTTGTGACGTTTTTTGTTCGTTTTGGACTGATAAGGGTTTTTTCGGCTGTTCGGGAACACAACATTTTTTCTGGAGGTAAGCCGAAGTTCAGAGCCGAAGTCTACGCCCCTTGGTCAGTGATTGGTCAACAGTAGGAATTCTTCAATAAAGTATTTGTTGTCATTCAACGAGAGATGTTTTGTTTTCATAAAAAAATGTACATAGAGAAATACTGCACCAAACATCTTTGTTAGATTGCGCGACTAAGATCTCCTCGGCAAACACGTAAAAATGTATGACATTTATGATTTCTTTAGTTATTTTAGATTAATTCTGACTGTTTTGAGGAAGTATATACTGGCTACGGCGTCTCGAAATGGACAAACAGTACTACTGCCGCTTTTTTCTCGTTTTTCAAGTGCAGGTCTTTTAAGACCACTCGTTCGGTTCGGCTAGCCGACTTCGGCTAGGTGCCAGCCGAACTGAAGCATGCTGACGCCTTAAGAGACACCAGCCTGGTTTATTACTACCAGCCTGTTCCATAGAGTTCAGGAACACATGTCTGTGTGTGAGTGGCGACATGAGACACATTGGACTATGGAAGGCAAGAGGAAATTCAATACATTTGTTTCCACTAATTCAATCATTCCTCATTGTCTCATTCCTCATTGTCTTCATGATGATAATGGGGCCCTCCCTCCCTATCATGGGAGATACTGATTTAATTAAAATGGCATGATATATCATTTTATATCGAATGAGGACCCATTACACCTTTTTGTTTGTCTGAATTCGCAGGTTTTACGCACCAACCAAGCTTTTAGGAGAGCGCAATGGTTCCCTATTAATATAATTTTATACTGACAATTTTTTTGCAGCTCCCATTGACCTCATGCTATGAGGAAATAGTTTGCGATTGGGAGCAAAACATCTGGCTTGGCCCAGGAAATGAGGTGAGGCAGGTTGCGTGCAGGCCAGGTGTCAAACACTCAGGAATGGAAAAAACCCATCATGACCTGGGCTGGGCTGGCAACCGCACCGCCATGCACCTCTCCCTTGCTCCACCACCCGGCTGATTGATGACTGATACAAGCACATCTAGTTTCCCCAATGTCATTTCCTACAGAGAGGGTCTCTAGGGGTGTCAGGAATGACTGGATCAACAGCTGTCAGCTAGGTGCATGTTGTCTTTCTAAAGGATCAAATGCTGTTTGTCTCCATTTCTCCTTTTCACTGAGGGTCATGTTACACTGGCAGCAGGAATGTGGTTTGGACTCTCTGAATAGCAACATGCTGAGTCTTGAGCTGCTGTCACGACTTCCGCAGAAGCTGCCTCACCTCCTTGTTCGGGCAGGCTTCGGCGTTCGTCGTCACCGGCTTACTAGCCACTGCCGCTCCATATATCATCATTCCATTTGTCTTGTCTTGTCAATTACACACACCTGGTTCATATCCCCTCATTAGTCTGTGTATAAGTGTTCCCTCTGCCCCCCTTGTCCTTGTGGGTGATTGTTTTATGTGAGTTGAGTGTAGCTCGGTGGAGCTACTCGTAACTTGTATTGCCGGGGTAGATTGTTCCCCTGTGCCAGTATCTTGTTGGAGCTACCCGTACCTTGTATTGCCGGGGTAGAGTGTTCCCCTGTGCCTGTATTTTGTTGTCGCTATCCAGTGCAACTGTGTACGACGGAATAAACTCTGTATTCAGTGATTTACCCTCCTGCGCCTGACTCCTTCTAATCACACTCATCACAAAATCACCCACCCACTATGGAGTCAGCGGGAGAGGAGCGCATGCCTGGAGAAGGTGCCCGTCCTCGTTTCCTGCCTCTCGGGGAAATCCCTGGAGTGGGCCAACGCGGTTTGGAACGAAGGAGGAGCCGTGTTGGAGAACTACAGGAAGTTTGCTCGCCTCTTTTGGGCTGTCTTCGATCACCCGCCCGAAGGTCGAGAGGCGGGCGAGCAGCTGGTCCACCTGAGGCAGGGAACGAGGACCGCGCAGGACTTCGCTTTGGAGTTTCGGACTCTTGCAGCGGGGTCCAGGTGGAACGAGCGGGCCCTGATCGAGCATTTCCGGTGTCATCTGCGGGAGGACGTCCGACGGGAGCTAGCCTTCCGGGACACCATGTTGTCCTTCACGCAACTGGTGGACATGGCCATCCGTTTGGACAACCTGCTGGCAGCCAGAGGACATCCTGGAAGGGATCTGCCCGTTCCCACCCCGGCCGACTCGGATCCCGAGCTGATGGAGCTGGGTGGAGCTGCCGTCTGAGAGAGTGGAGGACGACAGTGACAGTGCCACTTTGGTGGCACGACGGGACAGTACACCACACGCCATCAATGCTCTTTTGGGTCTGGAGGCGGCAGGCAGGGCACTCTCGCATCACCCCAGGTATCGAACACCCACACCCGTTCAGAGCCCTCTGCTGCACACTGTACCCTACCTATCTACTTTCCCGATCACATGGTAGTTCCCCAGTGTAAGGCGCTAGTCGATTCAGGCGCAGCTGGGAACTTTATGGACAGGGCATTCTCACGCCGTCTAGGCATTTCATTGGTTCCCCTATCCATTCCACTCCCCATCAGAGCACTTGATAGTCAACCATTAGGGTCCGGGTTTGTTCAGGAAGTTACTGCACCAGTCACCATGATTACCCAGGAGACTTATTGTGAGCAGATCACTTTTTTTAAATTATTGAGTCCCCTGCTTTCCCTGTGTTATTAGGTATACCTTGGTTAGCACTTTGCAACCCCACCTTCTCATGGCCGCAGAGGTTTCTCACTGGGTGGTCGCGAGTGTCAGGGTAGGTGTCTAAGTGTTTCCGTTGGTGCAACTACGGTGGAAGTCCAGACAGTACCTCCACCGTGCGCATTCCCCCCGAATACCTCGATTTGGTGAACGCATTTTCAAAAACGCAGGCTACCAAGTTACCACCTCATTGGGCGGGGGATTGCGCGATAAACCTCTGGGTAGACGCTGTACCTCCCAGGACCCCCTGTCGCAGGCTGAAACGGCGGCTATGGAAACATACGTCACTGAGTCCCTCGCCAGGAGTATATACGTCCCTCCACTTCACCCGCCTCCTCGAGTTTCTTCTTTGTGAAGAAGAAAGACGGCGGTCTGCGCCCGTGCATTGATTATCGACCACTGAAAAAGAAGACGATCAGATTTAGTTATCCTCTCCCCCTCATTCCGTCAGTGATCGAGTCAATGCATGGGGCACGCTTCTTCACCAAATTAGATCTCAGGAGTGCGTACAACCTGGTGCATATCCGAGAGGGGGATGAGTGGAAGACAGCATTCAACACAACCACGGGGCATTATGAATACCTGGTGATAACCTGCGGTTTGATGAATGCTCCATCCGTCTTCCAGTCCTTTGTGAACGAGGTGTTTTTGGACATGCTTGTTCACAGTGTAGTGGTCTACATCGATGACATTCTGGTGTATTCCGCTACGCGCGCCGAGCATGTGTCCCTGGTTCGCAAAGTGCTGGCCTGACTGTTGAAAAATGACCTTTATGCCAAGGCAGAGAAGTGTATATTTTTCCAGTAGTCCGTCTCCTTCCTTGGATACCGCATTACCACCTCAGGTGTGGAGATGGAGGGAGATCGCATTTCAGCCGTGAGTAATTGGCTGACTCCAACCACGGTTAAGGAGGTGCAACGCTTCCTTGGCTTCGCCAACTACTATCGGTGGTTTATCCGGGGCTTTGGCATGGTTGCAGCTCCCACTACATCCCTGTTGAAGGGTGGGCCGTCCCGGCTCCGCTGGTCTGCTGAGGCTGACCTGGCCTTCAGCAAACTGCGGGGTGTGTTCACCTCAGCCCCGGTACAGGCCCACCCCGACCCATCAATACCGTTCGTAGTGGAGGTGGATGCGTCCGAGGTAGGGATAGGCGCTGTCCTGTCTCAACGTTCGGGCACGCCACCCAAGCTCCGCCCCTGTGCCTTCTTCTCTAAGAAGCTCAGCCCAGCGGAGCAGAACTACGACGTTGGTGATCGGGAGCTGTTGGCTGTGGTCCGAGCCTTGACCGAGTGGAGGCATTGGCTCGAAGGGGCGAAACACCCTTTCCTCATCTGGACGGACCACCGTAACCTGGAGTACAATCGGGCAGCGAGGAGGCTGAATCCTCGCCAAGCCAGGTGGGCCCTATTCTTCACCCGGTTCGATTTTACACTGTCATACATCCCGGGTATGAAGAACGTGAAGGCAGACGCATTGTCACGGCTGTATGACACAGAGGAGAGGCCCAGAGACAACACCCCATAGTCCCGGCCTCCTGCATTGTGGCACCGGTAGTATGGGCGATGGACGCGGATTTAGAGCAGGCATTACTTACAGATCCATCTCCACCTCAGTGTCCAGCTGGGCTGCGGTATGTGCCTGCTCTTATCCGTGATCATCTGGTCTACTGGGCACACACGTCACCCTCCTATGGTCACCCAGGTATCGATCGTACAGTGCGCTGCCTGACCGTAAAGTACAGGTGGCCTACCTTGGCTAAGGACGTGAGGGTGTATGTCTCCTCCTGCTCGGTGTGGGCCCAGAGTAAGGCACCTAGGCACCTCCCAGCGGGTAAGTTACAACCTTTACCAGTTCCACAACGACTATGGTCTCACCTAAGTGTTGATTTCCTGACTGATCTTCCCCTCTCCCAAGGTAACACCACCATCCTGGTCGCTGTGGACCGCTTTTCCAAGGCCTGCCGCCTCCTTCCTCTGCCCGGTCTCCCCACGGCTCTGCAAAC
The DNA here is from genome assembly GCF_964263955.1 of Coregonus lavaretus. Taxonomy (NCBI): domain Eukaryota; kingdom Metazoa; phylum Chordata; class Actinopteri; order Salmoniformes; family Salmonidae; genus Coregonus; species Coregonus lavaretus. The sequence goes on along the minus strand of NC_140005.1, from coordinate 22,770,785 downwards.
TGTGGAGGCCCTGTTTACACACGTCTTCCAGCACTACGGGGTACCAGAGGATATAGTGTCTGACCGAGGTCCCCAGTTCACATCCAAGGTCTGGAAGGCGTTCACATCCAAACGTCTGGGGGTCTCGGTCAGCCTGACCCCTGGGTTCCACCCCGAGTCAAATGGGCAGGTGGAACAGGTAAATTAGGATGTGGGTAGGTTCCTGCGGTCCTACTGCCAGGACCAGCCGTGGGAGTGGTCGATGTTCTTTCCATGGGCAGAATATGCCCAGAACTCTCTCCGCCACTCCTCTACTAACCTAACGCCAATGTGTTTTAGGTTACCAACCGGTTCTGGCACCGTGGCACCAGAGCCAGACCGAGGCTCCTGCGGTGGATGACTGGTTTCAGCGCGCGGAGGAGACGTGGGACGCTGCCCACGTTCACCTCCAACGCGCCGTCCATCGTCAGAAGGCCAACGCTGACCGCCACCGCAGTGAGGCCCCGGTCTTTGTACCGGGGGATCGGGTCTGGCTCTCGACCCTGAATCTGCCCCTCCGCTTGCCCTGCCGGAAGCTGAACCCTTGGTTTGTGAGGCCGTTCAAAGTCCTGAGGAGAATCAACGAGGTCACCTATAGGTTATTACTTCCCCCTGATTACTGTATTAACCCCTCGTTTCATGTGTCTCTCCTCAGGCCGGTGGTGGCTGGTCCGCTCCAGGAGTCTGAGGTGTGGGAGGTCCCTCCACCTCCTCTGGACATTGAGGGGGCCCCGGCGTACTCTGTCAGTTCCATCCTGGATTCGAGGCGTCGGGTGGTGGGCCTTCAGTACCTCGTGGAGTGGGAGGGGTACGGTCCGGAGGAACAGTGCTGGGTCCCGGTGAGGGATATCCTCGATACCTCCCTGTTGCGGGATTTCCACCGTCGCCATCCGGCTCGTCCTGCTCCGTGTCCTCCTGGCCGTCCCCGAGGCCGGGGTCGGCGTGCTGCTGGAGCTGCACGTCAAGGGTGGGGTACTGTCACGACTTCCGCCGAGGCTGCCTCCCCTCCTTGTTCGGGCAGGCTTCAGTGTTCGTCGTCACCGGCTTACTAGCCACTGCCGCTCCATATATCATCATTACATTTGTCTTGTCTTGTCAATTACACACACCTGGTTCATATCCCCTCATTAGTCTGTGTATAAGTGTTCCCTCTGCCCCCTTGTCCTTGTGGGTGATTGTTTTACGTGAATTGAGTGTAGCTCGGCGGAGCTACTCGTACCTTGTATTGCCGGGGTAGATTGTTCCCCTGTGCCTGTATTTTGTTGTCGCTATCCAGCGCAACTGTGTACGACGGAATAAACTCTGTATTCGGTGAATTACCCTCCTGCGCCTGACTCCTTCTAATCACACTCATCACAGCTGCTCAGTGCAGCTGAGGTGGTGTGTGTGTATTTTTTAAGATAGAGGACCCGGCAGCCAATTTAGATGGTGTGGATCAGCAACATCCTAAACGAACCTACCCTCACCTGGCATAAACCATTTACATTACATTGTTAATGAACAGTTATAATACACTTTAACAGCAATAATAGGCCTATTGCACACTTTACTTTATAATGGCCGATACTTAACTTGTTAATGAAAACAAAGGCATGATAAGCATAAACATTTGCGTTTCTGATAAACAATGAAAACACCCCATGAAACGGGAGAAACCAATTACCAGGAGGCGTGTACATACAATGCTAAACATTTCTAAATAAATGATAAAAGTAACCAGACTGCCATTTGTTTGATGGGACTAGCGATACTATTTTAGCAAGCAATGTTTGTACCAAACAATCAGTCCGTTTGTTTGGTGAGAATTGGAGGGAAATTCCCGACGTCACGTGACTCATATTCACAGTTTATGTCTGTGTTCGTGTGTGCCTGACTGTGTCTGAAAACCATAAATAAAAATGAATGTTATTGGTATTCTAAATCTGTGGTTTCATTTAATCCTTAAATTGCTTGAAGCGTTTCAGGTGTACAGCTTTGAGGAGCTGGTTCTCTTGACTAAGGGCTTTGATCTGTCTACCCTCTGCCTTGTTTGTAGTCTGTTTACCAGTGTGGTCGGTGGCAGACCAGACCAGTGGGATGCAGATGTTTTAGGGGTTGAAGTCATTCCCGTCCGTGGCGTAATGCTGCTCACAGAGCTCAGGTAGAGGAGGTCTGAAAGGGCAGGCATGTGCCTGGTCCACAGCTCTCACATGAGCTCAATTTCTCCCCCTCACACTGCTGCTGTTTGTAATTAGACCAAATCAAATGCTCACAGCACAAACAGCCAGAAGTGTGATCACTTTGTTCTTCCACCAGATGTTTTATACTTCCTCCAACACTGTTTAACACTCGGGCTGATGCCCACCACGCACGCACACACACACACACACACACACACACACACACACACACACACACACACACACACACACACACACACACACACACACACACACACACACACACACACACACACACACACACACACACACACACACACACACGCACACACACGCACACACACGCACTCACACACACACACACTCACGAACACACACGTGCAGCCGGATCCAAAGCGAAATCATGAGTGTTATTCACCCATTTCCTGGACGCTTTATTTTCTCTTAATCAGCAGGTTTAGGTTTCACCTAAGTTGATACCACAAAGTATAAACACATATACCCTATGATATGTATGACACACACACACACATGAACACACTCTCTCACACACACACACACACACACACACACACACAGTGAATTTCTGTCGTCACTGAATGGAACATTTGATTATTTTGGGGGGAAGTGGTGTTGGCTCCGTCCCAGCCTAGCCAGGCAGCAGGGCCAGAGATTGTGACTGTCTGTGGCCCGTTAAGAATGCAGCTCTTCTCCAGTGCAGGGCTGCTCCTGCTCACCCAGGTCTCTGTGTGTCGCTGTGCTCCAGGGGCCAACCTCACGTCCAACCTGGACGTCAAGATTGTCTTCACTCCCATGGTGTGTTGGAGGGTGTGCATCCAGGAATTGGGTGAATAACACTCATGATTTCCCTTTGGATCCAGATGCACGTGTGTGTGTGTTCGTGTGTGCGTGTGTGTGTGTGTGTGCGTGTGCGTGCGTGTGTGAGTGCGTGGTGGGCATCAGCCCGACTGTTAAACAGTGTTGGAGGAAGTATAAAAAATCTGGTGGAAGAACAAAGCGATCACACTTCTGGCTGTTTGTGCTGTGAGCATTTGATTTGGTCTGGTCGTATATGACAAAATTCCTTTTATACTAAACAGAATCTTCTATTAATTAGCCATGCACATGCTGCTCTGACCTACAACAGATGTGAGTCAGTGGATTACTATAGCGCCTAAGTACGATATAATATTCTTGATTCAATTAAAGCAAAATATGTAAAAACATATGGAATCTCATCTATAAAATCAATTAAGTAATGCTATGACCTAAGACAGACAAAATGCTATGACCTAAGACAGATATAATGCTATGACCTAAGACAGATATAATGCTATGACCTAAAACAGACATAATGATATGACCTAAGACAGACATAATGCTATGACCTAAGACTGACATAATGCTATGACCTAAGACAGACATAATGCTATGACCTAAGACAGACATAATGCTATGACCTAAGACTGACATAATGCTATGACCTAAGACTGACATAATGCTATGACCTAAGACAGACATAATGCTATGACCTAAGACAGACATAATGCTATGACCTAAGACAGACATAATGCTATGACCTAAGACAGACATAATGCTATGACCTAAGACAGATATAATGCTATGACCTAAGACAGACATAATGATATGACCTAAGACAGACATAATGCTATGACCTAAGACAGACATAATGCTATGACCTAAGACAGACATAATGATATGACCTAAGACAGACATAATGCTATGACCTAAGACAGACATAATGCTATGACCTAAGACAGACATAATGCTATGACCTAAGACAGACATAATGCTATGACCTAAGACAGACATAATGCTATGTTTGTCTTTCACACTCTCAGAAATACAGTACGATATTATGTTTAACATGTTGACCATGTGTAAATGGATTATATGCTGGTGTTCAGTATGTTGTTGGTGTATGTTTAGTGACTGGTGTTGAGAGAGAGGTTTATAGGATCTGGTGTCGTCTGTCTCGTTACCAGGACCCAAGTGAGGCGAGGACCAGCCGACTCTTCGTCTCCCCAGCGGACTGGGACGTCTCGCACAGTCAAACGATACCCATCATCCACTGGCTCCATCATCTCCAACTCCCTGCCCAATGGGAACGGACATTACAATGGGAATGGTCGTAACGGCCACAGACCCATCACCAATGGCCACAACAACAGACAAGTCAACAATGTAGTGGCGCCAGCAGGTAATGACCAGAAAAAGAAAAAAAAGTTTCACCTAAGTTGATACCTCTGTTCTATATTTCTTTATTACCCTGCTTTGTAACAAATATAAACACATATACCCTATGATATGTATGACACATACACACACACTCACACAGTGAATTTCTGTCATCACTAAATGGAACATTAGATTTTTTTGGGGGGGGAGTGGTGTTGGCTCCGTCCCAGGCTAACCAGGCAGCAGGGCCAGAGATTGTGACTGTCTGTGGCCCGTTAAGAATGCAGCTCTTCTCCAGTGCAGCGCTGCTCCTGCTCACCCAGGTCTCTGTGTGTCGCTGTGCTCCAGGGGCCAACCTCACGTCCAACCTGGACCGCATCAAGATTGTCTTCACCCCCATGGTGTGTCGGAGGGTGTGCAGCGGCGGCCACTGCTACAACAGCTGTGAGAAGGGTGACATCACCACCGTCTACAGTGAGAACCAGCAGCAGCACCAGCCACCCAAGACCCAGGGCTTCAGACTCTGTGAGTCTTTTTCACTCCCTCCCCCTTTTTCTTCTCTCCCTCCCCTTCACCCTCTCTCTCTCTCTCTCTCTCTCACCCTCTCCCTCTCCCTCCCGCTCTCACTCTCTCCCTCTCTCTCCCTCCCGCTCTCTTGCTCTCACTCTCTCCCTCTCTCTCGCTCTCTCTCTTGCTCTCTCTCCCTCTCGCTCTCTCTCTCTCTCGCTCTCAAATCAAATCAAATTTTATTGGCCACATGCGCTGAATACAACAGGTGCAGACATTACAGTGAAATGCTTACTTACAGCCCTTAACCAACAGTGCATTTATTTTTAATAAAAAAGTAGAATAAAACAAAAAGTGTTGAGAAAAAAAGAGCAAAGTAAAATAAAATAACAGTAGGGAGGCTATATATACAGGGGGGTACCGGTGCAGAGTCAATGTGTGGGTGCACCGGCTAGTTGAGGTAGTTGAAGTAATATGTACATGTGGGTTAAAGTGACTATGCATAAATAATTAACAGAGTAGCAGCAGCGTAAAAAGATGGGGTGGGGGGTGCAGTGCAAATAGTCAGGGTAGCCATGATTAGCTGTTCAGGAGTCTTATGGCTTGGGGGTAGAAGCTGTTGAGAAGTCTTTTGGAACTAGACTTGGCACTCTGGTACCGCTTGCCATGCGGTAGCAGAGAGAACAGTCTATGACTAGGGTGGATGGAGACTTTGACAATTTTGAGGGCCTTCCTCTGACACCGCCTGGTATAGAGGTCCTGGATGGCAGGAAGCTTGGCCCCAGTGATGTACTGGGCCGTACGCACTACCCTCTGTAGTGCCTTGCGGTCGGAGGCCAAGCAGTTGGCATACCAGGCGGTGATGCAACCAGTCAGGATGCTCTCGATGGTGCAGCTGTAGAATTTTGCAGCTGTAGAATCTGAGGACCCATACCAAATCTTTTCAGTCTCCTGAGGGGGAATAGGCTTTGTCGTGCTCTCTTCACGACTGTCTTGGTGTGTTTGGACCATGATAGTTTGTTGGTGATGTGGACACCAAGGAACTTGAAGCTCTCAACCTGTTCCAGTACAGCCCCGTCGATGAGAATGGGGGCGTGCTCAGTCCTCTTTTTTTTCCTGTAGTCCACGATCATCTCCTTTGTCTTGGTCACGTTGAGAGAGAGGTTGTTATCCTGGCACCACACGGCCAGGTCTCTGACCTCCTCCCTATAGGCTGTCTCGTCGTTGTCGGTGATCAGGCCTACCACTGTTGTGTCGTCGGCAAACTTAATGATGGTGTTGGAGTCGTGCCTGGCCATGCAGTCATGGGTGAACAGGGAGTACAGGAGGGGACTGAGCACGCACCCCTGAGGGGCCCCCGTGTTGAGGATCAGTGTGGCAGATGTGTTGTTACCTACCCTTACCACCTGGGGGCGGCCCATCAGGAAGTCCAGAATCCAGTTGCAGAGGGAGGTGTTTAGTCCCAGGATCCTTAGCTTAGTGATGAGCTTTGAGGGCACTATGGTGTTGAATGCTGAGCTGTAGTCAATGAATAGCATTCTCACGTAGGTGTTCCTCTTGTCCAGGTGGGAAAGGGCAGTGTGGAGTGCAATAGAGATTGCATCATATGTGGATCTGTTGGGGCGGTATGCAAATTGGAGTGGGTCTAGGGTTTCTGGGATAATGGTGTTGATGTGAGCCATGATCAGCCTTTCAAAGCACTTCATGGCTACAGATATCAGTGCTACAGGTCGGTAGTCATTTAGGGAGGTTATCTTAGAGTCCTTGGGCACGGGGACTATGGTGGTCTGCTTGAAACATGTTGGTATTACAGACTCGGTCAGGGACATGTTGAAAATGTCAGTGAAGACACTTGCCAGTTGGTCAGCACATGCTCGGAGTACACGTCCTGGTAATCCGTCTGGCCCTGCGGCCTTGTGAATGTTGACCTGCTTAAAAGTCTTACTCACATCGGCTACGGAGAGCGTGATCACATAGTCATCCGGAACAGCTGGTGCTCTCATGCATGCTTCAGTGTTGCTTGCCTCGAAGCGAGCATAGAAGTGGTTTAGCTCGTCTGGAAGTCTTGTGTCACTGGGCAGCTCGCGGCTGTGCTTCCCTTTGTAGTCTGTAATAGTTTTCAAGCCCTGCCACATCCGGTGTAGTACGATTCAATCTTAGTCCTGTATTGACTCTTTGCCTGTTTGATCGTTCGTCGGAGGGCATAGCGGGATTTCTTATAAGCGTCCGGGTTAGAGTCCTGCTCCTTGGAAAGCGGCAGCTCTACCCTTTAGCTCAGTGCGGATGTTTCCTGTAATCCATGGCTTCTGGTTGGGGAATGTACATACGGTCACTGTGGGGACGACATCATCGATGCACTTATTGATGAAGCCAGTGACTGATGTGGTGTACTCCTCAATGCTATCTGAAGAATCCCGGAACATGTTCCAGTCTGTGCTAGCAAAACAGTCCTGTAGCTTAGCATCTGTTTCATCTGACCACTTTTTTATTAACCGAGTCACTGGTGCTTCCTGCTTTAGTTTTTGCTTATAAGCAGGAATCAGGAGGATAGAGTTATGGTCAGATTTGCCAAATGGAGGGCGAGGGAGAGCTTTGTATGCGTCTCTGTGTGTGGAGTAAAGGTGGTCTAGAGTTTTTTCCCTCTGGTTGCACATTTCACATGCTGGTAGAAATTAGGTAGAACTGATTTAAGTTTCCCTGCATTAAAGTCCTCGGCCACTAGGAGCGCTGCCTCTGGATGAGCGTTTTCCTGTTGACTTATGGCCTTATACAGCTCATTCAGTGCAATCTTAATGCCAGCATTGGTTTGTGGTGGTAAATAGACAACTATGAAAAATATAGATGAAAACTCTCTTGGTAAATAGTGTGGTCTACAGCTTATCATAAGATACTCTACCTCAGGCGAGCAAAACCTCGAGACTTCCTTAGTATTTTATTTTGTGCACCAGCTGTTGTTTACAAATATACACAGACCGCCCCCCTTGTCTTACCGGAGTCAGCCGTTCTATCCTGCCGATGTAGCGTATAGCCCGCTAGCTGTATGTTGTCCATGTCGTCGTTCAGCCACGACTCGGTGAAACATAAGATATTACAGTTTTTAATGTTCCGTTGGTAGGAAAACCGTAATCTTAAGTCATCCAATTTATTCTCAAATGATTGAAGATTGGCTAATAGGATTGATGGGAGCGGCAGTTTACTCACTCGCCGTCGGATCCTTACAAGGCACCCGACCTACGTCCACGATATCTCCGTCTCTTCCTCATGCGAATGACGGGGATTTGGACCTTGTCGGGTGTCTGTAGGATATCCTTCGCGGCCGCCTCATTGAAGAAAAAATCTTCGTCCAATACGAGGTGAGTAATCGCTGTCCTGATATCCAGAAGCTCTTTTTGGTTATAAGAGACGATGGCAGAAACATTATGTACAAAATAAATTACAAATAACGCGGAAAAACACACATACTAGTACAATTGGTTAGAGGGCTGTAAAACGGCAGCCTTCTTCTCCGGTGCCATTATATGCCATCTCACTCTCGCTATGTCTGAATGTAGTCCAGGGTTGAGAGGGGGAAAGAGGCCGGGAGCAGTGTGAAAGAGAGAGAGCGAGAGGGGCAGAGGGGAGAGAGCAGGTCTCCCTGCCCATTGTGTCGCAGGGCTCAGTGGAGGAGGTTAAGCTAACCACACACGTGGAAGCACAGCTCTCACGCTCCCAACACTTAGCCCGGTCTTTTTGTGGTTTACACCTCTCTCTCAGCGCCACGGTTAACCATTTAACGTGCTCACTGGGCGTGATAGAGAGGGAGTAGCAGCGTGAACAGGATTTTATAGGGATTACATTAAAGCTACCATATATCCGCAGGCTTTGCTATAAACTCACACAGAACAATACCCAATGCTTGGGGGTCCGGCGCTGTTTCCATAGTGTTCCCCTCCGCCCATATCAAACACACGCCGCCGACACTTCACGTCATTTAGCAGACACTCTTATCCAGAGCGACTTACAGTTAGTGAGTGCATACATTATTATATATATATTTTTTCATATTGGCCCCCCGTGGGAAACGAACCCACAACCCTGGCGTTGCAAACGCCATGCTCTACATCCCTGCCTGTCATTCCCTCCCCTACCCTGGGCCAATTGTGCGCCGCCCCATGGGTCTCCCGGTGGCGGCCGGCTACGTCAGAGCCTGGATTCGAACCAGGATCTCTAGTGGCACAGCTAGCACTGCGATGCAGTGCCTTAGACCACTGCGCCACTCGGGAGGTACACTTAACACACTAAGCTCCTCATGGGAGGAACTGGCTGAGTCATGAATAGATAAAAATATTGTTTTGCTCCCATTAATAGGTTTTTGGAAAATGGCTTGGCACTTCAGTGGCTTGGCAGAGCCGTTGCACAACAATGCATTCCTGGCACTTCTGGGTGATCCTGAGAAGTAGTTTGTTTTATATGTTCGATTTTATTTTAAAGAAATCTCTGATCATTAAAACATCTGTAAAAAGACTCTGTTAAAGGAAATTGCTCGACATCCAAGCTGGCATTTTGTTGTTGCTGAAGTGCGTGTTCCTCAAGGAATGTCAAGTGGACAGCGTACAGTTATGTCATGTTGTTGTAAAAACTATGTGGATAACATCATTCCACTGTTGGGCTCTCTGGATTCACAACATTGAACAGTTATTCTAAACCCTGATATTACTGGGACGAGAGACTTAGAGAAGCCATTTAACGATGCATTTCAAAGATGGTGGTGGTGGTGTGTGGCACGGGCATGAATTGTATCTTCCTGTCTGTCTGGTAGGTAGAGGTTGGGTAAGAGAAAAAGTCAGGTTGTTGCCTAGGAATAATTCCTGCCCCATGCTGAGGTGGGATAGGGCTAGGCTGAAGCTGGGACTGAGACTGTGTCTGCGGTGAGACTGAGACAGCGACTGTGTCTGCGGTAAGGCTAAGACTGAGGCTGCTCCCCAGATTGGGAGGAATTAATGTCCCTTTGTAGCTGATAATTTAGCTAGCATGTGTAATCACAGGGGGGCTTCATGTGGGCCTGAACACTGGCTCCATATCCCCCATCTCTCCACCACTGTCTTTCTTTCTCTCTTTCTCTGTATTTCTTTCTCTCTTTCCTTCTCTCTCTCTCTCTATCTCTCTTTTTCCACCACTTTCTTTCCAGACAGACTGTCGTGCCTCAGCCCTCCCTGCCCAGGTCACACCCTCTGTCTGTCTGTCTGTCTGTCTGTCTGTCTGTCTGTCTGTCTGTCTGTCTGTCTGTCTGTCTGTCTGTCTGTCTGTCTGTCTGTCTGTCTGTCTGTCTGTCTGTCTGTCTGTCTGTCTGTCTCTGTCTCTGTCTCTGTCTGTGTGGGACAGGGGTTATAGCGCCACAACATGATTGGGTCCAGAGCTTTTAACTATATGTTTCCACAGCTACAACTCTCTTTCATCTGCTGTTAGAGACCTGCCTCATCACAGGGGTCAGGATAACGGAGTACAAATATGCAGCATAAAAATAATCAATGTCATTTTTGGTACTGTTGGACCAAAAAGGGCATCAACCTTTTTTATTTTGGGCACTTAGAAGATTCCCTTTTATTTGGGCCAGGCTGTTATCGATTTTGTATTTTACGGCCTTTGAAGTTTGAGTGAGTTGAGGTTAAGGTTTAAGCTCCTTTGTAGATCCTGGTATGGAGCAGTATGTAGGACACTGGCACATCTGCCAAGGGATAAACAGAATGAAAAGGCTATGAACGCAACCTGTCAAACACCAGCTTCTTTGCTCCTTTGAAATTCTATCCAAACTGTTATTTTGGTAGGTGAGAGTTTCATTTTCAACAGAGAAAGTATCAAATATGGGAGTGCATACATTCATTATTTTCTTGAAACCTGGGTGTTTAAATGAGGCACAAACACACATCATGGGACAGCTGAGAAAGGTTTGGCTTAATAGGGAGGGGCGATATTAGTAGTGTGTGTTGCCCTCAGGGTGAAGTTTGAACTTCATAAACCCATGTCAAATGAGGTGTCTGGTAGTGAATGTGGTGATGGTTATGTGAACATTACATTAAAGAAAACAAGTTGTCCACATGAAGTCTCCGTACACACTTTCTATTAGAACTATCCCTCCTGCTTCTCATTATCTGTATGGACCCCAGCATAAATCAACTCAATTAAAGCTGGCGGTTCCTTACACTAACTAACCTTTCTCTCCGGTAATGACCATGGTCTCTCTTGCTTTCTCCTCCCCTCCCCTCTCTCTCTCTCTCTCTCTCTCTCTCTCTCTCTCCTGCAGTCTTCTGTCAGATCCCCTGTCTGAATGGTGGGCGCTGCATTGGCAGGGACCAGTGCTGGTGCCCATTAAACTCCACAGGGAAGTTCTGCCACCTCCCGGCCCCCCCTTCTGCCAGACCCACCCTCAGCCGGAAGGACGGCAGCCTGGCTGGACTTAACTCCTCCTCCCACTCCATGTACACCCTGCCGCTGTCTAATCAACAAGGTAATCACCTAGCCGTCTGTCTGTCGAGCTCGATGGAACACATGGACACAGTCTCTGGTTTACTGCTGTCCGTTATAAATTTAATTAATCATGCCCTCTCAACTGTTCTGGTTCTGTTTGAACTAACTCAGTTTTATTTGTTGATGTGCAACGGCCCAGTTAGTAACTGTGCTGTACTCTACCTTTGCGAACCAGCAGTGAATGGGTTCTCAGTAGAATATGTAATGGGGTGTTTTGGGGAATTCCTCATATTGTTCACACAGTGCTCCCTCTATCAACAGAAAACCCTATAGTGAATTAGAAACAGAGCATGCCCTAACCAGTGCCTTGAAGAGCAGCTAAAATAAGCATCCGGGGGGGGGGGGGTGCTGTGGGATTATTTAAGGGTAGGGTTTCATATGTTTTCGGAAGATGGGCAGGGACTCTGCTGTCCTAGTTTCAGGGGGAAGCTGGTTCCACCATTGGGGTGACAGAGAAGCTCTTGGACTGGACTGGGTGGGAGGGCCAAGAGACCAGAGGTGGCAGAACGGAGTACTCGGGTTGGGGTGTAGGGTTTGAGCAGAGCCTGAAGGTAGGGAGGGGCAGTTCCCCTTGCTGCGCCGTAGGTCTTGTAGTGGATGCGAGCTTCGACTGGAAGCCAGTGGTGTGTGCAGAGGAGCGGGGTGACATGGGAGAATTATGGAAGGTTGAACACCAGGCGGGCTGCAGCGTTCTGGATAAGTTGCAGGGGTTTGATGGCACATGCGGGAAGCCCAGCCAACAGCGAGTTGCAATAGTTCAGACGGTAGATGACAAGTGCCTGGATTAGGTCCTACTCTACTTCCTGTGTGAAGTAGGGTCGTACTCTACGGATGTTGTAGAGCATGAACCTGCAGGAGCGAGTCACTGCTTTGATGTTTGCATAGAACGACAGGGTGTTGTCCAGGGTCACGCCAAGGTTCTTTGCACTCTGGGAGGGGGATACCATGAAGTTGTCAACTGTGATGGAGAGGTCTTGGAGCGGGCAGGCCTTCCCCGGGAGGAAGAGCAGCTCCCTCTTGTTGCGGTTGAGCTTGAGCTGGTGGGCCGACATTCAAGCTGAGATATCTGCCAGGCACGCAGAGATGCGTGTCGCCATCTGGGTGTCAGAAGGGAGGAAGGAGAAAAGTAGTTGAGTGTCATCCGCATAGCAATGATAGGAGAGAACATGTGAGAATATTACGGAGCCGAGTGACTTGGTGTATAGAAAGAAGAGGAGAGGGCCTAGAACCGAGCCCAGGGGAACACCAGTAGTGAGAGTATGTGGTGCAGACACAGATCCTCTCCACGTCACCTGGTAGGAGCGGACTTCCAGGGAGGATGCATTCCAAGAGTGTGCAGGGCCTGTGACGCCCAGCTCTGAGAGGGTGGAGAGGAGAATCTGATGGTTCACGGTATCGAAGGCAGCGGATATATCTAGGAGGATGAGAAGAAAGGAAAGAGAGTCAGCTTTGACTGATTAGGGTCAAGAAGATCGTTCTGAGAGAGATAGCGAGAGAGTTGGTCAGAGACAGCATGCTCAAGTGTTTTGGAATGAAAAGAAAGAAGGGATACCGGTCCGTAGTTTTTGACGTCAGAGGGGTCGAGTGTTGGTTTCTTGAGGAGGGGAGCTACTCTGACCATTTTGAAGTCAGAGGGGACGCAGCCAGTGGTCAGGGATGAGTTGATGAGGGAAGTGAGGAATGGGAGAATGTCTCCAGAGACAGTCTGGAGACGGGAGGAGGGGATGGGGTCCAGCGGGCAGGTTGTCGGGCGGCCGGACCTCACCAGTCACATGATTTCATCTGTAGAGAGAGGAGAGAAAGAGGTCAAGGCGTAGAGTTCACCGTTTTTTTTTTACATGACATAAAAAACGTAAGCCTATGCAACATTAACCTATTAAAAACAGTTATGTAGCAATTAGGTTTGTGAAGTAGGCTATAGGCCCAATACATTATCACCACATATTGGCTTTGCTTGAATTTCCCTGCCAATGCATTGTTGTTATGACAATAGTTTTTAAATGATATAAAAAAATGTGAGTTAGGCAATATGATCACTCCGGTAATAGATCATTTTCTTTTTCTTTTTCTTTTACTGGCTGATGGTGCCTGCATCTGATGGTCAGTCTCAGCGGAGCGAGAGAGCAGCAGACGGAGGATCCGCCTCTCAACGTCCTTCTTCCGCTGACACTGACCAAAAAGGGACACCGTCTTCCAGCTGATGGCGAAACTCGAGTCGCACCGCATTATTTCTGCCTCATGCACAAATTCATGTTGTTACTCCTATGAACAGAGAAATTGAAATATTCCTCAAAAAAGAAAAAAGACCCAAGCCGCTAATAATAACAACGCAAGTCTATCGATACACTTTCCTACTCATTCATTACAGCCTCAGTGCTTGTTGTAGCGCTGAGTGGAATTATGAAGAACACACATTTTATGGCTTATAAAAGTGTTGAATACAAAGTGTTGACAGTGCTGAGTAAGAACTTAAACATGAACTCACTCATAAAAACAGCAGCTCCTTGCTGTATTCGCTGACAGTCTGTCTCTAGTCATGGTTTGAAACGTTTTTAAATCTCACAGTATCAACTTTGCTGTAGCTTTCTTTTATGCCTGCTACGTTACTGCAGACACGATCATCTGAGCCATCTGATTGGCCAGCGGTAGGCCTATAGTGCACTTGATTTGCTCTCCGGGCCCGCCGGGAAGGCAGAGTTTGACCCTTCAGACACATGAAATGGTTCAAACACCTGGTTGATGTGTTAACAATCATCTGCAAGTTATGAGCAGTCGGCAGCTCACACATCAAGTAGGCTACTGGGAAGACAGGCAGCACTTAAAGTCGATGGCCCTAGCTAGCAAAAAGACAGTACTAGACAACAACAGATTAAGACAAAAATTATACGTATTACTCCTGGAGATATCAGGAGTCCTTTAGCTATAGAATTAAGCACTTTAGTATGTTTTAAGTGCCCTTTAATTTGTACTTTATCTCCATATGCTAAGACCTGGCTTGGGCTAAAGAGGTTATTTACAGCCCTTTGGGAACACCCTTTGAGAAGCATTGAATTTCAGATTTCACTGCAAGGTTAGGTCCAGGACTATTCATCATGTTCTTTACCATGTCCATCCAGATTGGGCTCAAGGTGTTTCTGCTGGTGTGATGGTAGAGAGTTTTGCCTGACTAACTGTGCTGTGCGTTCTGTGTCCTGTCCAGCCTCTCTACACCCGTCCCTGGTGAATGTCCACATCCAGCACCCCCACGAGGCTGAGGTCCAGATCCACCAGGTAGCCCGGGTCAAGCCTGGCCAGAGACCTGCCACAGCTGAGGGGGGTCACTCTATACAGCAGCGCTCCCAACCTGGCCATGGCACCGGAAATGGGCATGGGCACTCCAATGGAAACGGTCATGGGCATGGGAATAGGCACGGAAACGGACACACCTTCGCCAACGGGAATGGTAGTAGCAACTCCAGACCCCACAGCCGGCAGAACGGATACGTGGGAAGGTGCTTCCAAGAGACCGTCGATGGACAGGTACAGTACGGTGCTCTGAGTGAAGTACACTGAACACAGTAAATTATAGTTGATGATGATCCTAGCTAGGGCTGTGGCGGTCATTACATTTTGTCAGCCGTTAACTGTCATGCAAATAACTACTGGTCTAATAAATGTATTTATTATAGCATACACCATCACAATAAATCCACTATTTATTTTAGGCAGGTCTAAAGAAACATGATATGAAGAAAATGTAGCCTATTTCAAAAGAACAGAATAGCATATGCGGAGTTGTCCTTATATTAGGCCCTGATCTGGCTATGCCATATAGCTGTGGGCTACACTAGTTCATTTAGCAGACAAGATTTGCTTAGAATTCCCGTACCATTATTTTATAGTAAGAAGAATACAATTGAACATAGCTGAATCAAATAAAAAGGATATTTTGCCAAAACAATTTTCGAGGGAGTGTGCACATGCTATTCTGTGTCGAGCGGTTAACAATGTGATAATTTGAAACAGGTCCTCCTATATGCTTAATTTATAATTATTTATGCAACTTTAATTGTGATACAAACCTTAGGCTATATGTTTTGATTTCTAATACATTCTAAGTCTGCATGATGCGACTCTAATGATGATTTGAAAAAAGTTAACTTTGCTCTGTTTCTTGTGCAGGCTGCACACACTTCATCAGTCTCTCATTCACAATTTGACAAGCACTTGATACTATTCCCACCCATCAGACTATTCTCGATTTTATCTGGTCTTTACATACTGTATAGCCTACTAATACAGTGCATTAGGAAAGTATTCAGACATTTACATTTTACATTTACGTCATTTAGCAGACGCTCTTATCCAGAGCGACTTACAAATTGGTGCATTCACCTTATAGCCAGTGGGATAACCACTTTACAATGTTTTGTATTTTTATTTTTTAAATTAAATTTTTTTTTGGGGGGGGGGTGGGTTGGAGTAAAGGGGGCCTAGACCTTTTCCACATTTTGTTACGTTACAGCCTTGTTCTAAAATTGATTAAATAGTTTTTTTTCTCTCATCAATCTACACACAATACCCCATAATGACAAAGCAAAAACAGGTTTTAGATTTTTTTGCAAATTTATGAAGAAAAAAAACCGGAAATATTACATTTACATAAGTATTCAGATCCTTTACTCAGTACTTTATTGAAGCACCTTTGGCAGCGATTACAGCTTTGAGTCTTCTTGGGAATGACGCTACAAGCTTGGCACACCTATATTTGGGGAGTTTCTCCCATTCTTCTCTGCAGATCCTCTCAAGCTCTGTCAGGTTGGATGGGGAGCATCGCTGCACAGCTATTTTCAGGTCTCTCCAGAGATGTTAGATCAGGTTCAAGTCCGGGCTCTGGCTGGGCCACTCAAGGACATTCAGAGACTTATCCCGAAGCCACTCCTGCGTTGTCTTGGCTGTGTGCTTAGGGTAGTTGTCCTAATGGAAGGTACACCTTCGCCCCAGTCTGAGGTCCTGAGCGCTCTGGAGCAGGTTTTTATCAAGGATCTCTTTGTACTTTGCTCCGTTCATCTTTCCCTTGATCCTGGCTAGTCTCCTTGTCCCTGCCGCTGATAAACATCCCCACAGCATGATGCTGCCACCACCATGCTTCACCGTAGGGATGATGCCAGGTTTCCTCCAGACGTGACGCTTGGCATTCAGGCCAAAGAGTTCAATCTTGGTTTCATCAGACCAGAGAATCTTGTTTCTCATGGTCTGAGTCCTTTAGGTGCCTTTTGGCAAGCTCCTAGCGGGCTGTCATGTGCCTTTTACTGAGGAGTGGCTTCCGTCTGGCCACTCTACCATAAAGGTCTGATTGGTGGAGTGCTGCAGAGATGGTTGTCCTTCTGGAAGGTTCTCCCATTGCCACAGAGGAACTCTAGAGCTCTCTCAGAGTGACCATCAGGTTCTTGGTCACCTCCCTGAGGCCAGCTCTAGTAAGAGTGTTGGTGGATCCAAACTTCTTCCATTTAAGAATGATGGAGGCCACTGTGTTCTTGGGGACCTTCAATGCTGCAGACATTTTTTGGTACCCTCCCCCAGATCTGTGCCTCGACACAATCCTGTCTCGGAGCTTTACGGACAATTCCTTCGACCTCATGGCTTGGTTTTTGCTTTGACATGCACTGTCAACTGTGGGACCTTATATAGACAGGTGTGTGCCTTTCCAAATCATGTCCAATCAACTTGTAGAAACATCTCAAGGATAATCGATGGAAACAGGATGCACCAATGCTCAATTTCGAGTCTCATAGCAAAGGGTCTGAATACTTATGTAAATAAGGTATTTCTGTTTTATAAAAACCTGTTTTCTCTTTGTCATTAGGGGGTATTGTGTGTAGATTGATGAGGAATTTTATTTATTTAATCAATTTTAGAATAAGGCTGTAACGTAACAAAATGTGGAAAATTCAAGGGGTCTGAATACTTTCCGAGTTATTTTTGATTTAGAATGGCCCACAAAAATAACATTAAGGTTACGTTTTTAATATGCCAGGTAGGCTGCACCGGTTGTAATCCGGATTAATGTGCTTAATTTGGCGAATTGAGCAATAAATATAGCAGCACGAGAAAGCTGGGATCGTCTTTTAAATAGTGGCCTGTCAAAACTTTGTTTTCACATGCGATTGCGCAATGACTGGGCTTATAAGTACACGTTTCTGTGCCTATTGGCTACGCTAAGAGTTATTTGGCCACTTTAGTTGTGATACACACCTTATTTAAACATATAGGCCTATGGGCTAGGCTAAAAAGTCGCAAAATAATGCATGCTCTGTTTGTTGTCTGCATACACTGGGCATCATTCACAAGTGATAATATTCTCACTCATCAGAATATTTTCAATTTAATCTTGTCTTTACATATACTAAATAATATACAGTGCCTTCGGAAATTATTCAGACCCCTTTACTTTTTTCACATTTTGTTACGTTACAGCCTTGTTCTAAAATGGATTAAGTTAATACAAAATCCTCAGCAATCTACACACAATACCCCATAATGAAAAAACGAAAACAGGTGCATTTTACAAATTTATAAAAAATAGAAATCTGAAATACCTTATTTACATACGTATTCAGACCCTTTGCTATGAGACACGAAATTGAGCTCAGGTGCATCCTGTTTACATTGATCATCCTTGAGAGGATTCTACAACTTGATTGGAGTCCATCTGTGGTAAATTCAATTGATTGACAAGTCTCTGAATGTCCTTGAGTGGCCCAGCCAGAGCCTGGACTTGAACCCGATCGAACATCTAGGGAGAGACCTGAAAATAGCTGTGCAGCAACGCTCCCCATCCAACCTGACAGAGCTTGAGAGGATCTGCAGAGAAGAATGGGAGAAACTCCCCAAATACAGGTGTGCCAAGCTTGTAGCGTCATACCCAGGAAGACTCGAGGCTGTAATCGCTGCCAAAGGTGCTTCAACAAAGTACAGAGTAAAGGGTCTGAATACTTATGTAAATGTTATATTTCTGTTTTTTATTTTGTATACATTTGCAAAAATTTCTAGAAACATGTTTTTGCTTCGTCATTATGGGGTATTGTGTGTAGATCGATGAGGGGAAAAAAACGATGTAATCAATTTTAGAATAAGGCTGTAACCTAACAAAATGTGGAAAAAGTCAAGGGGTCTAAATACTTTCCGAAGGCACTGTATGTGTGAAATTAGTTTTGGTTTAGAATGGGACATTGTCATGCACCAGTCGGAACAAGAGCAGGGGGAAAAAAGACGTCATCTGTATGCACTTGAAAAGCGAATGGAGGACGCTTTTCCCGCGGTTCATTTTCATGCCAGCCAGCTAGGCTACTCTGGTGTAAAGCGAAGCAATGTGCTTAATATTAGGAAAGTTGAGAAATATGGCCTAGCCAACAGAAATCTGATGGGATCCTCCTCTTTTTAGTAGAGGCCATCAAAACTCTGTTTCCGCATGCAATTGCATAGCATAGCCAATAGAAATGTTGCATAACATTGGTTTATAAGAACACTTATTTCATTCCATGCATCAACCAGCTATGAGGAGCTGGCTCTCGCTGCACAACAGGTGATCCTATTCTGCTCAAACTCTGAATGCCAGAGCTCTAATGAAGTGTCTGATTAGATTTTCGATTGCATTTGCATTGATGTCAGAGTGATTAGAGGGACAGTAGAGTGCTGAGTACCAGGCCATTAGTGACTGGCCATTAGCAAGTTTGGTATGCTACTAATGACAATCAGCGGCATTATTAGCTGACTACTACAGGATGTTTGCCTAGTCTTTGAAGTGGAGACCAAGTTTGGCTTCCGTGTGTTTTACCGTCTGTCCCACAGGGCAGCATACATACCTTCCCTCCTCTGTCTGTCTGATAGAAGCTGTCTATGTTCTAATTTATTCTGCATCCAGGATTTATGAGTTCTAAACACATTGGTCATCTCATCTTCCCCTCCCAACACACACAGACGTGTTATAAGTTAGTTCTGAGTTAGGCCTGAAAGGAAGGACAAAGGAGGCTGAAATCCACTACACGTCTCAAACACAAGGCAAACTGCTACACCCACAGTGCATCTCCTTCACAGTCTCTCAAACACACAGAGTAAATAAAGAAAGAGCAGTGGTGGCCAGTGGAGGAAGAAATCAGAGGAAAGGCTCTTTGGAATGGAATGAATAGAAAGGTATCAAACACATGGAAACTATATGTTTGCGATACCGTTCCAGTCCAGCCATTACAATGAACCGTTCCTCAGATTTCTACCTCCACTGGCCACCACTGTTAATGAGAGTTCCTCACGGAGGTCCTGTACAGGCAGCATCTGTTGGCTAGGCTGTGAGAGATGCTGTTATTCCCCCCTTCTTCTGTGTTTCCAACCCTAACAGCAGTTTCCTCTGTAGAGCTGCTGCCAGGCCAGTGTTGGCCTATGTGTTATCTGCTGCTGGACACAGAGCAGAGGAGCAGTATCTTATTGCTTATTGGTTTTCCTCAAAGAAGATCTCTGTTTGGTCTTGACTGACTTTGCCAGTGCCCTAGTTAGGTGTTCCATAGCAATGTGTCCTTATCTTTTCTTCCCAAAGATCCATGAGGCACCATTTGCCAGGCAGTGAGGTTTGATAATGATCTCTCCAGAATTAGCCAAGCTCCTTAACGAGCCATGCCTATTCGTGGAACAGCCTGTTTATGTCCTATGCTGCTGCCTAACCAGTCTCAGATGTGTTCCGTTCAGCTCACTCTGTCCTCATTCCGATGGGAAGACTCACACACTACTACACACCCGCGCATAAACACACAACACACACACAATCCAATTAAACACACACAAACTTACACACTTAGACACACACATACATTTACATTTTAATCATTTAGCAGACACTCTATACACACACAAATACAGTCACGTTAAACAACATACTATCAAATGAAGTGGAAAAGGAAGGTGTCAGTGATGTGTCCTGTGTTGTGTGAGTGTGTTGAGATGTGTGTGTGTGTTGTCATTGCAGTGTGGGAAGCCTCTTCCTGGCCTGACCAAACAGGACGAATGCTGTGGAAGTGTGGGAGCCTCATGGGGCCTGAACAAGTGCACAGAGTGTCCAACCAAACCAAGTAAGTCCCTAGTTTACCCTCACATACTGAACACACTGAACCAGTGAACCTAGATCCTCCAGTGCTTTGCCTTGTGCTATATATTTGTTATGATGTGTTAATGTAGCTAAACAATGCCTTTTACGTCATTCATAAACACAATGTATCTCTGAGATTAACAGTCAATCACATTAACATGGGGTGATAATTCAGGATGATTACTGACTTGTGTATCCCAGATTAGGATTGTGCCTCGACTCCATTGGCATTAGGACTTACTTGTCGTCTCATTGTAAAATTAAGCTGTTTTTGCTTCTAGAAAAAAAACAAGGCACCAAATGAAAACACATTTAGCATGAATAACAGAGGCTAGCAGGAGTGCCTCCCAGCCTGTGGGCAGGCAGAGATAGAGGCTGGCTCTGCCTCTCCTACTCTAACTAAAAGAAGAGAATGAGCAGCCGTGGTCCCTGACCAAAGCTGCCTGGACTGTCGCTGCTGTGCGTTCCCTCATTGTGTTTGTAATAGAAGAGCCCCCCCCCCCCCCCCCCCCCCCCTCCCAAGGGCCCCCAAGTCCTGTTACTGGAGCTCTCCAAGGGGGTGTGTGATGGTTGGGAGGGACCGTCCCTGCCCTTCCCTGTTAATTCTATCAGGAAGAGGTCTGGCTGCGGTAGATGTCAATTGCCTGCACAGGGTGCTGTCATAGCCCTGCCCTGTTTAGTGTCTGTCTGTCTGCCAGAGCTCTAATCACGAGCAGACATCATCTCACTCAGGTCCATTCATCACGAACGCACATCTATTCTTCTCTTCTCTCTGTGCCAGAATCTCTCTTTCTCTCTCTCTCGCAAGTCCCCACATCAGCATCTCTTTTGGCTCCCAGATGTCTTCCTCTCCTCCGTCCTTTGTAGTGGAGAGAAACTGAACTATTCCTCAGTTCTTCTCATTTTGTAGTTGTTTAGGAGCAACTTGGGCCTCGGTTCCAGGTCACATGTAGAGTCGCTGGAGATGAGAGAATGAAAGACAAAAGAGGGAAAGATGAAGCCACATAGGTCCCATGATGATTGGTGTATACTTTGAAGGACTTTATAGGGAATACTTGACATTTCTTACCAGTCTTATTGTTCCCTGTGTAGAAATGATACTTTATAACTAAAACAAGTGGACAAGCATAAATTAAGAGTAATCATTTTGTCATGCCGTACATGTCTCTGGGACTGGTCAGGTCAGTCAGTTGAGGGCTTGATGACAAGTATCTATAAGGTAGTCATTTTGTCATGTAAGTCATTGCATACCTTAGAGAACTATTTATAACTTGTCAGAAACTGCAAAATGTTATTTGCACCCCATGACAAAATGTGTAGAATTGCAGGAAATAAGCTTTAAACGTGCAAAATGTTCTCTCCACCAACAAGAGGGGTGTGAACAGTTTGTGTCATGAACAGTGCTTGTGCCCATAGAAATAGACGTGGCATGTGTGCGCGCATGCACAGGGGGGTGCAGGATGTTCCCCAATGCTGGAAGGGGTGCCCCGAGTGAAAAAGTTGGGGAATCCCTGGCTTAGACCACTCGTTCAGACCTACTGTTTCCAGAACCTTTTAATGTGTCTCCTCTGGTCAGCTCTAAGTTCCTGGATGTATCTCTCTGCTCCTTGTCTTTGTCTTCAGTCCTAACTCTGATTCCCACACCATTCCCACATCTTTCTCCTGTAGTTCTCCCTCTATCCGATGGCAAGGATTCACTGAACTCTCTGACTGATTCGGTAAGAGACATCCATCCAAGACACTGCCAGACTACATTGTTATTTTTGGTAGTTAAAGTATTATTATTGTTATATGGAGTGGAGAAAGCAGCGGTGCAGTGGGGAAACGAACGGGTGTGTGTTTTTGGGAGGGACGGAGGTTGACGTAATGGAGGTTATGACAGTGAGATGTGCCTGTCAGTCCCAGGCCTACACTGTGGAAGCCCCAGACCTGTTCAGCCCTGTAGGATCGAATGCACTGTAAACCCACATGCTGCAAATTCCAGTGCGTTATGAACTCCAGTTAAAATAAGACCCTGGTCCACCTCTCCTCTCCTCTACCTTTGGTTCTTATGAGGCTGAGAGTGAGAGTGAGAGTGAGAGAGAGAGAGAGAGAGAGAGAGAGAGAGAGAGTGAGTGAGTGAGTGAGTGAGTGAGTGAGTGAGTGAGTGAGTGAGTGAGTGAGTGAGTGAGTGAACGAGCGAGAGAGAGAAAGGGGGGAAAATTGCACCGGACCTTGTTTAAATTTCAGGCTTATGGGTTTGGAAAGGTTGAAGGGTGTCCTCTCACAGGATAGGAAAAGGAAGCAGTTAGAGCTGCTTGTCCCCCTGGACTGCAAGATGAAACCTGATTGGATGACGCAAGGCCAATGTGAGGAATGGAGTTGACAGCTAATTTGCTTTCAAAGTATATTAGGAAACATACAGTACCTAATAAAGTGAATCCAGCTCTTTGTAGATACAGTAGATCAGATCACTTAAGTGATAATGCCCGAGAAGCCAGTGTTTGGAGGATATATTGGCATGGGTGTTGTTAGGCCTGAGACAAAGTCGAAAGACCGGCAAACAGTGCCAATATATCCTCCAAACACCGGCTTCGAGGGTATTATCACTTTTATACAACGGGTTACCAACATATTCAAATAATGATTGACATATTTTCATAGAAAAATGTTATTTTGATGAATTTATTCATGCTATTTCATTCTTCCACGAGATATAGTCCCGACAGATATCTATGGTTGCTACCCAAGCCGGCTGGTCGTTCGTTCTATCGGTTCGGTTGCCAGAGACGCGACCCAGTCGTTAAGTCTTTTTGTTCTGTATCTATGGACGTGACCCAGTCATTCGTTCTAAGTGTTCCATTGCCATACTGGCTGGCAACATTCTTATCCCTTGCTTGATAGCTAGCCAACTATGGCTAACTTAGTCATGTCAAGCAGTGCAGCCAGAATAACAACAAAGTACAGTGTGGGAAAAATGTATTTGATCCCCTGCTGATTTTGTACGTTTGCCCACTGACAAAGAAATGATCAGTCTATAATTTTAATGGTAGGTTTATTTGAACACTGAGAGACAGAATAACAACAAAAAAATCCAGAAAAACGCATGTCAAAAATGTTATAAATTGATTTGCATTTTAATGAGGGAAATAAGTATTTGACCCCCTCTCAATCAGAAAGATTTCTGGCTCCCAGGTGTCTTTTATACAGGTAACAAGCTGAGATTAGGAGCACACTCTTAAAGGGAGTGCTCCTAATCTCAGTTTGTTACCTGTATAAAATATACCTGTCCACAGAAGCAATCAATCAATCAGATTCCAAACTCTCCACCATGGCCAAGACCAAAGAGCTCTCCAAGGATGTCAGGGACAAGATTGTAGACCTACACAAGGCTGGAATGGGCTACAAGACCATCGCCAAGCAGCTTGATGAGATGGGGACAACAGTTGGTGCGATTATTCGCAAATGGAAGAAACACAAAATAACTGTCAATCTCCCTCGGCCTGGGGCTCCATGCAAGATCTCACCTCGTGGAGTTACAATGATCATGAGAACGGTGAGGAATCAGCCCAGAACTACACGGGAGGATCTTGTCGATGGTCTCAAGGCAGCTGGGACCATAGTCACCAAGAAAACAATTGGTAACACACTACGCCGTGAAGGACTGAAATCCTGCAGCGCCCGCAAGGTCCCCCTGCTCAAGAAAGCACATATACAGGCATGTCTGAAGTTTGCCAATGAACATCTGAATGATTCAGAGGAGAACTGGGTGAAAGTGTTGTGGTCAGATGAGACCAAAATTGAGCTCTTTGGCATCAACTCAACTCGCCGTGTTTGGAGGAGGGGGAATGCTGCCTATGACACCATCCCCACTGTCAAACATGGAGGTGGAAACATTATGCTTTGGGGGTGTTTTTCTGCTAAGGGGACAGGACAACTTCACTGCATCAAAGGGACGATGGACGGGGCCATGTACCGTCAAATCTTGGGTGAGAACCTCCTTCCCTCAGCCAGGGCATTGGAAATGGGTCGTGGATGGGTATTCCAGCATGACAATGACCAAAAACACACGGCCAAGGCAACAAAGGAGTGGCTCAAGAAGAAGCACATTAAGGTCCTGGAGTGGCCTAGCCAGTCTCCAGACCTTAATCCCATAGAAAATCTGTGGAGGGAGCTGAAGGTTCGAGTTGCCAAACGTCAGCCTCGAAACCTTAATGACTTGGAGAAGATATGTAAAGAGGAGTGGGAAAAAAATCCCTCCTGAGATGTGTGCAAACCTGATGGCCAACTACAAGAAACTTCTGACCTCTGTGATTGCCAACAAGGGTTTTGCCACCAAGTACTAAGTCATGTTTTGCAGAGGGGTCAAATACTTATTTCCCTCATTAAAATGCAAATGAATTTATAAAATTTTTGACATGCGTATTTCTGGATTTTGTTGTTGTTATTCTGTCTCTCACTGTTCAAATAAACCTACCATTAAAATTATAGACTGATCATGTCTTTGTCAGTGGGCAAAACGTACAAAATCAGCAGGGGATCAAATACCTAATTCCCTCAATGTTTAAGCTGTTTTCTAGTGACATTTATTTGGATATATCCATAAAATTGATGCCAGCTGATTCATGATTTCGACTGGCTGACAAAAGCTGTCTGCCTGTCTGTCTCGTCCCGACTCCCGACATGTTCATTACTATAGGACAGCTGAAGATCTGTGATGATAGGAGTCAGGCGCAGGAGGGTAATCACCGAACACAGAGTTTATTCCTTCGTTGACACACAAATGCGCTCAAATAGCGAACAACGAAACAGGCACAGGGGAAACTCTAATCCCTGGCAAATACACTGTAACGGTAGAATCCAATAATACATAGGCACAGGGGAAAATCTACCCTGGCAACAAAATGTATGAGTAGCTCCACCGAGCTATACTACTCTCACAACTAACAATCACCAACAAGGACAAGGGGGTAGAGGGAACACTTATATACGGACTAATGAGGGGATTAGAACCTGGTGTGTGTGATTGACAAGACAAATGTGATGATGATTGGGGCGGCAGTGGTTAGTAAGCCGGTGACGACGAACGCCGAAGCCTGCCTGAACAAGGAGGGGAGGCAGCCTCGGCCGAAGTCGTGACAGTACCCCCCCCCCCCCCCTTTACGCACAGCTCCAGCAGCGTGCCGACCCTGGCCTCGTGGACGGCCAGTAGGACGCTGAGCAGGGCGAGCCGGATGGCGACGGTGGAAATCCCGCAACAGGGAGGGATCGAGGATATCCCTCACCTTGACACAGCACCGTTCCTCCGGACCGTACCCCTCCCACTCCACGAGGTACTGAAGGCCCCCCACCCAACACCTCAAATCCAGGATGGAGCGGACAGAGTATGCCGGGTCCCCCCTCGATATCCAGAGGAGGTGGAGGAACCTCCCGCACCTCAGGCCTGAGGAGAGACACATGAAACGAGGGGTTAATACGGTCATCAGGGGGAAGTAATAAACTATACGTGACCTCGTTGATTCTCCTCAGGACTTTGAATGGCCCCACAAATTGCGGGCTCAGCTTCCGGCAGGGCAGGCGGAGGGGCAGATTCCGGGTCGAGAGCCAGACCCGATCCCCCGGTACGAAGACCGGGGCCTCACTGCGGTGACGGTCAGCGTTGGCCTTCTGACGATGCACGGCGCGCTGGAGGTGAACGTGGGCAGTGTCCCACGTATCCTCCGCGCGCCGAAACCAGTCATCCACCGCAGGAGCCTCGGTCTGGCTCTGGTGCCACAGTGCCAGAACCGGTTGGTAACCTAAAACACATTGGAATGGTGTTAGGTTAGTAGAGGAGTGGCGGAGAGAGTTCTGGGCATATTCTGCCCATGGCAAGTACACCGACCACTGCCCCGGCCGGTCCTGGCAGTAGGACTGCAGCAACCTACCCACATCCTGATTTTACCCGTTCCAACTACCCATTTGATTCGGGGTGGAACCCAGAGGTCAGGCTGACCAAGACCCCCAGACGTTCCATGAACGCCTTCCAAATCTTGGACGTGAACTGGGGACCTCGGTCGGACACTGTAACCTCTGGCACCCCGTAGTGCTGGAAGACGTGAGTAAACAGGGCCTCCGTAGTCTGCAGGACCGTGGGGAGACCGGGCAGAGGAAGGATGCGGCAGGACTTGGAGAAGCGGTCCACAACGACCAGGATGGTGGTGTTACCTTGGGAGAGGGGAAGATCAGTCAAAAAATCTATACTAAGGTGAGACCATGGTCGTTGTGGAACTGGTAAAGGTTGTAGCTTACCCGCTGGGAGGTGCCTAGGTGCCTTAGTCTGGGCGCACACCGAGCAGGAGGAGACGTACACCCTCACGTCCTTAGCCAAGGTAGGCCACCAGTACTTTCCTATCAAGCAGCGCACTGTATGACCGATACCTGGTTGACCAGAGGAGGATGACGTGTGTGCCCAGAAGATCAGACAATCACGGATAAGAGCAGGCACGTACCGCAGCCCAGCTGGACACTGTGGTGGAGATGGATCTGTGCGTAAAGCCTGCTCTATATCCGCGTCCATCGCCCATACTACCGGCGCCACAATGCAGGAATGTGTAAAATCAAACCGTGTGAAGACTAGGGCCCACCTTGCCTGGCGAGTATTCAGCCTCCTCGCTGCCCGGATGTACTCCAGGTTACGGTGGTCCGTCCAGACGAGGAAAGGGTGTTTTGCCCCTTCGAGCCAATGCAACAGCCAACAGCTCCCGATCACCAACGTCGTAGTTCTGCTCCGCCGGGCAAAGCTTCTTAGAGAAGAAGACACAGGGGCAGAGCTTGGGTGGTGGGCCCGAGCGTTGGGACAGGACAGCGCCTATCCCTACCTCGGACGCATCCACCTCCACTACGAACGGTAGTGATGGATCGGGGTGGGCCAGTACCGGAGCTGAGGTGAACAGACCCCGCAGTCTCCTGAAGGCCAGGTCAGCCTCAGCAGACCAGCGGAGCCGGGACGGCCCACCCTTCAACAGGGATGTAATGGGAGCTGCAACCTTGCCAAAGCCCCGGATAAACCTCTGATAGTAGTTGGCAAAGCCAAGGAAGCGCTGCACCTCCTTAACCGTTGTTGGTGTTAGCCAATTACTCACGGCTGAAATGCCATCTCCCTCCATCTCCACACCTGAGGTGGTAATGCGGTATCCGAGGAAGGAGACGGACTGCTGGAAAAACATACACTTCTCTGCCTTGGCATAAAGGTAATTTTCCAACAGTCGGGCCAGCACTTTGCGAACCAGGGACACATGCTCGGCGTGAGTAGCGGAATACACCAGGATGTCATCGATGTAGACCACTACACCGCGACCAAGCATGTCCCGAAACACCTCGTTCACAAAGGACTGGAAGACGGATGGATCATTCATCAAACCGTAGGGCATCACCAGGTATTCATAATGCCCCGTGGTTGTGCTGAATGCTGTTTTCCACTCATCCCTCTCCCGAACACGCACCAGGTTGTATGCACTCCTGAGATCTAGCTTAGTGAAGAAGCGCGCCCCATGCATTGACTCAATCACTGAAGGAATGAGGGGGAGAGGATAACTAAATCTAATCGTCTCCTTGTTCAGTGAAAGATAATCAATGCACGGGCGCAGACCGCCGTCTTTCTTCTTCACAAAGAAGAAACTCGAAGAGGCGGGTGAAGTGGAGGGACGTATATACCCCTGGCCCAGGGACTCTGAGACATATGTTTCCATAGCCTCCGTTTCAGCCTGCGACAGGGGGTACACATGAATCCTGGGAGGTACAGCATCTACCCGAAGGTTTATTGCGCAATCCCCCCCCGATGAGGTGGTAATTTATTCGCACGCGTCTTTAAAAACACCTGCGCTAAATCAAGGTATTCGGGGGGGAATGCGCACGGTGGAGGTACCGTCTGGACTTTCCACCGTGGTTGCACCAACGGAAACATCTAGACACCTACCCTGACACTCTCGCGACCACCCCGTGAGAGCCCTCTGCGGCCTTGAGAAGGTGGGGTTGTGGAGTGCTAGCCAAGGGATACCTAATACCACAGGGAAAGCAGGAGACTCAATAATCGAAAAAATAACCTGCTCACAATGTGTCTCCTGGGTGATCATGGTGACTGGTATAATGACTTCCGTAACAAACCCGGACCCTAATGGTCGACTATCGAGTGCTCTGATGGGGAGTGGAATGGATAGGGGAACCAATGGAACGCCTTGACGGCGTGCGAATGCCATGTCCATAAAGTTCCCAGCTGCGCCTGAATCGACTAGCGCCTTACACTGGGGAACTACCATGTGATCGGGAAAGTGGATAGGTAGGGAACAGTGCGCAGCAGAGGGCTCTGAACAAGTGTGGGTGTTCGATACCTGGGGTGACGCGTGAGTGCCCTGCCTGCCGCCTCCAGGCCCAAAAGAACGTTGGCTACGACGTGTGGTGTACTGTCCCTTCGTGCCACCAGAGTGGCACTGTCTCTGTCCTCCTCCGCTCTCTCGGCCGGCGGCTCCACCCACCTCCATCTGCTCGGGATCCGACTCGTCCGGTGTGAAAACAGGCAGACCCCTACCAGGACGTCCTCTGGCTGCCAGCAGGTTGTCCAAACGAATGGCCATGTCCACCAGGTTAGCTCCCGTCGGACGTCCTCCCGCAAATGGCACCGGAAATGGTCGATCAGGGCCCGCTCGTTCCACCCGGACCCCGCTGCCAGCGTCTGAAACTCCAACGCGAAGTCCTGCACGGTCCTCGTCCCCTGCCTCAGGTGATCGAAGACCGCCCAAAAGAGGCGAGCGAACTCCCCGTAGTCCTCCAACGCGGCTCCTCCTTCGTTCCAAACCGCGTTGGCCCACTCCAGGGATTTCCCCGAGAGGCAGGAAACGAGGACGGGCACCTTCTCCAGGCATGCGCTCCTCTCCCGCTGACTCCATAGCGGGTGGGTGATTCTGTGATGAGTGTGATTAGAAGGAGTCAGGCGCAGGAGGGTAAATCACCGAATACAGAGTTTATTCCTTTGTTGACACACAAATGCGCTCAAAGAGCGATCCACGAAACAGGCACAGGGGAAACTCTAATCCCTGGCAAATACACTTTAACGGTAGAATCCAATAATACATAGGCACAGGGGGAAATCTACCCTGGCAACAAAATGTACGAGTAGCTCCACCGAGCTATACTACTCTCACAACTAACAATCACCCACAAGGACAAGGGGGCAGAGGGAACACTTATATACGGACTAATGAGGGAATTAGAACCAGGTGTGTGTGATTGACAAGACAAATGTGATGATGATTGGGGCGGCAGTGGTTAGTAAGCCAGTGACGTCGAACGCTGAAGCCTGCCCGAACAAGGAGGGGAGGCAGCCTCGGCCGAAGTCGTGACAAGATCGAATTTCAATATTGAAACAATGTTGCAAATGTCGAAGAGACAGACAGCAAGGTTTATACAAATCTCCGCTGTTGAAAACCAAATGCTAGTCTAAAAGAAGATCATGTCTAGATGCTTTTTATAGTGCAGATCAAATTTATAAATTGCCTGGCTGGGCTGATGAGACAGTGGATTGCACAGTGAGATGGAACAGAGTAAATAGGTATTTCAACGTCATAGCTTTAGCCGGTGGTAACTTGTGGAATAGACACCGGCTGGAATGCGGTTTTAACCAATCAGCATCCAGGATTAGACCCACCCGTTGTGTAATGATTGATATATCAGTGTCTCTCAGTCTTTTTGGAACAGGGACCAACATGCTCTGGTTTTCTACATTGATCACTTTAAGTGAAAGGTTCATCATGTAAGTCGATCTGAGGTACTTGAGAAGAGGCCACTGGCTCTGCCCTGAGTGTGACTCTTTGACCTAGTGTGAGAATGGCATGGCTGTTTCCATGACTCTATATGGAGTAGATGGCCACCCATAGTAATTATATTTATATGATGCCACTAGGCTTGGGCAGTATACTGCATACTGTATACCGGGGTATTTGGAAATAGCCACGGGATGGTGTTTCAATATCGTCAGTATGAGTCACTCACTGTTGTGCAGCATGCCCCAGGTGATCTAGTTACAGTCTGGAATTCACAACTAAATATTTGCTAGCTAGATATCTTCTAACTACACTGAACAAAAATACAAACACAACATGTTAAGTGTTGGTCCCATGTTTCATGAGCTGAAATAAAAGATCCCATAAATGTTCCACACGCACAAAAAGATTATTTCCCACTCTAAAATGTGCAGTTTTGTCACACAACACAATTCCAAGTTTTGAGGGAGCATGCAATTGTCATGCTGACTGCAGGAATGTCCACCAGAGCTGTTGCCAGAGAATGTAAGGTTAATTTCTCTACCATAAGCTGCCTATTCATTATATAAACACAAATACATTTGCATTTTATCGACAGCAATTTTAATGCGCAGCGATACCGTGACCTGAGATCCTGAGGCCCATTGTCATGCCATTAATTTGCCGCCATCACCTCATGTTTCAGCATGATAATACACAGCCCCATGTCGCAGGATCTGTACACAATATCTGGAAGCTGAAAATGTCCTAGTTCCTGCCAATATAGTTCCAACAACTTCGCACAGCCATTGAAGACGAGTGGCACAATATTCCACAGGCTACAATCAACAGCATGATCAACTCTATGCGAAGGAGATGTGTCACGCTGCATGAGGCAAATGGTGGTCACACCAGATACTGACTGGTTTTCTGATCCACGCCCCATACCTTTTTTTTAAGGTATCTGTGACCAACAGATGCATATCTGTAATCCCAGTCATGTGAAATCCATAGATTAGGGCCTAATTTATTTATTGAAATTGACTTGATTTCCATAAATGAACTGTAACTCAGGAAAATCGTTGAAATTGTTGCATGTTGCATTTATATTTTTGTTCAGTGTATTACGTTAACTGTTTAAAATGTACTAAATGCTCTGCAGTTGTGATTTTCGTTTGATAATTTAGTAGCTAGCTAGTTATCTAGCTAAGTAGTTAGCTTCTTGCAAAATCAAGCTTCTCTTGGGAACAGCAGAGAATCCCCTCCTGGATCAAGAGCCTTGCTGTCTAATATTTGTTTTGTGTGTGCAGCAAACTATGAGTAGCATTTTTTTGTTACTTGTATAAATTTATGAGCTGGGATGTCTGTTCTGCAAATAATGTCAGAGACTGTATAACATGTTCTCAATGGGCTCATTAGCATTTAGCTAGAATTCGCTATGGGATGTACTTGTTAGCATTGCTAACCTTAGGATTAAAGAGGCTCAGTGGGGTTTGGAAAAAATGCCCCTTGATGGCACAATGTCGGTATGAAGATATGACAATCTGGATACTGCCCAAGCCAATCTGGATACACTCCCTGTGTGTTCCATGGTTTATGTAATTCCATAAAGCATGGCTCCGGTTGTCTCCCTATCTGTCATTCCAGGAAGTCTTCCCTCCCGTTGACTCTTCTAATCCGGAACGCTGGGATGCTTCCCGGGGAGCAGGTTCAGAGGTCCCACGGGGCCCACATAAATCACAGTCCCAACCACAGGAGCCCTGGCCCTGGAGCCACTTCCTCCCCAGGCCACCGAGATCACAGCGTAATGTCACAGCATGATGATGTCAGCCTCCTGGCCCTCTGCCCCTCCTTCCTCAACCCAACTCCACCCCACCAGGCCCGCCCTATACTGAGAAAGCACCCTCTCTTTTACTCTGACTCTCTCTGTTTCTCTGTCCCTCAATTTCTCTGTCTCTCTCTCCCTCTCTCTCTCTCATGGGGATGTTATTCCTGAACATTAGATCAATAAAATAAGATGAGGAGGAGAGGGCCACGTTACAAATCACCCCACATGAAATCATCCCTCCCAGTCCCAAGGAGAAATATTGAATCTGCCATTCATTTAGGACCAAAGCATGTGCTATTTACTTTTTATTAGCAGTGATCAAACATTGAACACTTGTTAATGACCAACATCAAAACCGAGCAAAGGGTGTGACTTGTTCAAAACAACACAGACTGAGCTAAACATCTGCTGTGGTCCATGCCAAGGTTCCAGGCTGTGCTCTCTCTCTTTGCTGCTGCAGCCTCTCTCTCATGGTGATTAGACAGAGATGTTTCCATCCTTTGACAGGTTCTGATTTGTTCTGTGTTGATTTAGCTTAACGCCAGGTGCAAACAGTGTGATGGAATCTATTAGATAGACAGCAGTGTGGCTAATGAGGGCTGTCTGGGCCTGGCTGCTCACAGGTATAAATCCTAATACAGACATAATCTATCTGTCCCATAGAGCACCGCTGTCCAAGGCACTGTGCCAGTGAGTTGGAGGCACCTGGAAATAACATTTGTGTTGCATGGCTTAATAAGATACATGTTAGGCCTGTTCATCAAAGGGTATGGACTATACCAATTCATCTCTTGGCCTTGCCCCAGTGGTAAATATTTCATATTGAGTGGCGGCAGTGGGGGATTATGGGAGAATGTGTGTCTGTTTAAATGGGAGGTCACAACCACACCACCATGGGCATCGTAAAGAAGGGAGGAGAGGAGAAAATGATAAACTGTCAAACTACAAACAAATCATGTTAAACACTGAGACAATTAATAGGATGTTTTTTAATAAGGATTCAATCAAGCCAAACATGAATGAGATCAATGCCTTGATCGAAGCAGCTCAATTGTCTTTATAGAATGTCTGCCACAACATGGTAATTGTCGGTGCCTGTGAACACACAGCTGGGAATGTCATTTACTCAATATCAAACTTTTAGCTGGTATACTGAGTTTTTTTTTAAAGACAAATGTTTGCTTTGCATGAGTGTTTTTATGTCTGGGGCTGATCTCATCATGGGGATGTTGATGTTAGACTAATTCTTTACATTTTAGTTATTTAGCAGACGGTCTTATCAAGAGTGACTGGTCCCCCGTGGGAGTCGTTGCATGGACCATGCTCTACCAACTGAACCACAGGGGACATAGGCTCATGTGGGTGTCTCGTCTCGTCTGATGTCCCAGCGCTTGACTGGCTGGCTGCTACTGAAGATCTTATTTACAGGGCTCGTGATATGGGCCATGCCAGATTGGCAACCTTGGCGTGTGCCAAACAGACTTTCTGCTTTGAACGCAAATTACTTCCCCTTAGCTGTTTTCTCTAATCAGCCATTGGCCAGGAGGCCAGAGGGAGATGGCTTCTTTATCATCTTCCTCTTAAAGGGAATGAAACAACTCCTTGTGATTAAAGAGTTGAGTTTGGTTTGCCCCTTGGGCTCTCCATGGCACCAGTTTGTCCCATGGCGGTTTGTTCTCAGAAAGCATGTTGCTTAAAGGGTCTTGAAGGGTCTTGGCACTCATGTCTGTTGTGTTCCTATAGAATAGCTAACGTTAGAATGGAGAGAGAAGATCGTCTCCCCTTCTGTGGATTGCATCCATTCCCCCTCACTGGCCTACCACTTCTTCTCAGGTTCTCCAGCTAGGGTTCTGGATAAGCCTGGGGGTAGGGGGTGACTGGGGGCAGGCCTCATGGGGGAGCTTGATAGTAGGGCTGAGGCAGTACAGTACATTGTGGGTTCAGTACAGTGCCCTCTGCCTGTGATGGATGTGCCATTCGGACCTCTAAATAGGCATCCACATAATGATTGCACTAAATTACAAATTAGATTTCTGTCAAGCAGAACCCATTTGACTAGCTAGACCTGCCCCTCTTGCTCCCCACTCCCTCTCTCTCTCTCTCTCTCCTTACCATCACTCTCTAAATACCCTCAGTAAACCCCCACATGTCAAAATGCCTATTTTGAAGAATGTCCTGAAGTAGCTTTGACTCCTGTTTTAGAGTAGAGCTTTTGCTGACATTTATTTGGCACTCAAAAGAAAGAGATGCCACCTACTAAGACATTGTATATGACGCTTTAAAGCTTCTATATGTATCTTTTTGGGCGAACCGATCAAATTCACATAGAAATCTGCCATTCTCATTGAAAGCAAGTCTAAGAAGCGGTAGATCTGTTTTATATGCGCTATTTCTATATTTCCTGTTCTTAAGTTTCGTTTTGCGTCTTTTACTTTTGGTTTTGTACACCAGCTTCAAACAGCTGAAAATACAATATTTTTGGTTATTGAAAATATATTTCACAGTGGTTTAGATGAAACTTAGGCGAACTATATGGATTTTAGCAACCAGGAAAGGCGAAGCGATTTCTGCATATTGCACCTTTAACTGTTTACAAGCAAATATTACTGAATGGTTGCAAATAAAATGCCAGACGCAATTTAGAGATGACTGGTGAAGTACAACAAATCAGTCAGGGGTGACAGTCTTTTGCAATGAATGAATGAAGGGGGATTCAAGTAAGGCCAACAGTCTGTGTCCCTGTGCTTCCTCTTTGTAAAGCACAATGAATATGCGCCAGTCTCTCTGTCCCAGCATCCATGTAACCAGGGGGAACACTAATGATGCAGCAAGGTCACTCTTGCGTTCGACTGCATTGGGATCTGTGACAATGAACATTGTCTGGGTCAGCATGACGGCATGTCAAATCCATTCCACAGTGGCATTCTACCCACAGTAGGTTACAAAACATCCTGACCTAGGATATATGCTAGATACATTTTGCTCTTTGGGTATACGTTTGTTGTCGATTGCACTGGCCTATATCTAGGGCCCAGAGTTTTTCCTGGTAAGGTAGTTAGGCAAAACTTCTGGTCCTATTTATGCAGTATCTTTTTTGTTTGCCATTGTCTTTAGCAGTGGGTTGACCATAGAGATGATTTGTCATCTCAGGTAACCTGCAGGTGAAGCTACTTCAGACAGACCTGCTCTCCTCTGTGTTCCCTCTAGTCTCTCAGTAGTAATAAGCATCCCTTGGCATGTGCTCCTGCAGTCACTCAGGGCAAAATCTGATCCTGTCCTCATGGGGGGGGGGGGGGGGGGGGTCGCACCTGCCACACCCGCTGCCCCGTCACAACAGCTCATTACCCAGAAGCATCCCTGGTGATTCCAGGGGCACAGGGCGGGACGGGCAGACAGGAACAGGCGCTTCGCTTTGACACGATTATCTCCGACCCAGCAGGGGAGCTCCCTTCTGGTCTGACCCACTTCTGATCTGCTGTGTGAACCTACAGGTACTTCCACTAGCCCTTCCTGCTCCACAGCCCTGAACTCACACTGTTAGACTCTCACAACCACTCAGAACACAGATGGGATGACATTGAAAATGATTAAACATAAATAAGATAGATAGATTGTACATTACAGGTAGACAACAAGACTCTGTCACTCTCAGGCCTCCAGATCAACACCCTGCAGTCCTCTGCAGCACTGCCTGAAGAGAAACTTCCCCTCAGGGCTCAGGGCCCGCTCTGCCAGGGAAGAGCCTGTAGGGAAGAGAACATGTTTTCATAGGTACTGGAGGTGAAATTCATGCTGCGCTCCAAATCACATTACAGATACTGTATGAGAGCAGTATTCATCATGTCTGACTTAGGGGGATAGATATTGATGGTATTTATGGAGCTCACATATACAGTTTGTCATACTGTGTACATGTTTCAAGCTATGAATGAGCGTGTTTGTGCATACAGTATATGCTGGAATTTTTTTATCAGATGAAATCTCAACATCCTTTTCAAAGCTTGTGTATGGTGCGATGCCAGTCTCAATTTGATGAACTGGAAAAGACAAGAATGGTCTGGAAGTCACATGAAGTAAAAAAAAAAGTATACTCTTCCGCTGGATGTAAAGGGAGGGAATACACTGTATTGTCCCATCATGTTGAAATGAAAAAGACACCCTAGCCAGACACTACTAAATCATGAGGAGGGCCATTCTCCTTTCAACATGTGTTTGATGATATTCTAGGAAGCTCTTCGTTTGTGTCTCCTCTTTCACCTTTCCATAACTGTGAACTGTGACTAATCACATTGCTCCTGTCCAGCATTCTGCTCCGATTATCCCCTACCTCAATACCACCTCACCCATTTCCCTCCTTCCCTACAAGTAAAGGCTCAGTCCTGGACATCTGATATTGAGAATAGCCTCCTTCCCCGGTACCAACAACTAAAGGAGCATGCCCTGCCCTGACTGGGTGCCGAATGAATAATGACATCATGTTTTCAGGCCTCAGTGAGTGTATGGCCGCGCTGGGGGCATGAATGTACACAGAGTGCTATTCACAATGCCGCTTCTGTCAACCTCTAAAGTACCCTGCTGAAGGACATGCTGCATGAGGAGATTGTTATTGTTTTAGTAGAACAAGCAAAAAGAAATATGTGCAGCACCCTTGCAAGGACCCCAGTAAGTGGATTTTTGCCGTGGTTGGTGACACAGGTCATGGCTGTGGCATGTGTTTCCTCCAAGCAATGTATGATGTACAGGCTCTCTTTTTCTGTGTATGTGTCCCCAGGGTCTATGTAATATGATTATTAATGACGTGTGGTGTTGTTGATGATTGTGTGTGATGGCGGTACTGTCTTTACTGGCTTATAACTGTGGTTGATGGGGATCCATTTATATGGCAGCATTGGGGTGTCACGCAGGGCCCAGCTGTGGGTCCCCATCTCATTTCTCCCCCTGCTAAGCTCAGCACATCTGTAACATCTGGTCCCCTGCTTCACATGAGCATCCCTCTCCCTACATCTGTGTGTTATGGATGCAATGCTTTTTAACGTAGGCAAGCAGAATGTGATGTCTCTTTCTCTAATCAGTGCTTTTTCCTTTTTCCCGCAGCGTATGCAGTGATTGCGAACGGCCAAGTGGAATGCCCCAAGGGTTACAAGAGGGTGAACCTGACTCATTGTCAAGGTAAGAGGAAGGAAAGATGATGTCCTGTTGTTTTGCTTGTGTTTAGTAATACCAGAGTGCATTGGTTACAAACCTTTTCTGAGTCAAGATCACTTTCGCAGTCAAAAACCAAGCTGAGATCTACCGCTCAGATTTGTTTTTAAACATGAAGTAACATTAACCTAATAAAAACAGTTCTGTAGGAATGAGGTTTGTGCAGTAGGTCTAATACATTATCACAGCATATTGGCTATATGCCTGGCCTGCCAATATTGTTCTTCTCAGACCATATTATATTTCAAAACTCAAGCTTTGATAACCAAATAGATTAGTTGGTGTAGCACTTCCGAGGCACCGCTGAGCATAAATTAAAATAATTTGCAAGTAATTTGCTTTTTATTTTACTGGACTGATGGTACCTGCATCTGATTGTCATGGTGCTTTCAAGACAACTGGGAACTCAGGGAAAAAATGAGGTCAAATCATGACGTCAGTGATCTTCAGGTCGGAAAGTCGGAGCTCTAGAAAGATGCCAGCGTTTCCGAGTTGGAATTCCGAGTTGGATGACCATCAAAACTATTTTTCTCAGTCGGATCTCGTTTATTTTTTGGGAGTTCCAAGATGTCTTGAACACACTGATGTCGGAAGTCGGAGATTTCCGAGTTACCAGTTCCCAGTTGTTTTGAACATGGCATTAGTCTCAGCAGAGGGAGGGAGAGAGCAGCAGAGGGTCCGCCTCTCACGGTCCCTACTCTCTCCTTTCTTTCCTCCGGTGAGACTGACCAGAGAGAGAAGACACCATCTTCCACCTGATGGCCAAACTCAAGTCGCACCTGCACAAATTCATGTTGTTACTATGACCAGAGAAAGTTAAATATTTCTCAATATTAAAATAGACACGACGAGCTGCTAATAAAAAAAAAAAATGCAGGCCTATCGATACACTGGCTACTCATTCATTGCAGCTGCAGTGCGAGTGGAAGTAGGGAGAAGCGCGTTTTTATGTTTTTTAATAGTGTTGAATAAAAACAGTGTTGACAGTGCTGAATAAAAACGTAGATATGAACTCACTCATAAAAACAGCAGCTCTTTGCTGTATTTTTTGACAGTCTCTCTCTGGTCATTGTTTTAAAAGTTATGAAATCTCTTGTAGGCTAGTATCAAACTTTGCTGTGGCCCGGGGTCGTGGAAGCTGTAGGCATGGTGATTTGAGCTATCCGATTGATTTAGCCACAGATATTTCATTAACTTTTTTCTCATGATGTATTCTAACATAGCTGCCTGTACCATGTCTGCATTGAATTCAAATTACCCAAGTCAACCCTCACACATGCATTGTGTTGCAACCACACTCCATCAAATCCTATACTCAACTTTATGTCTTTGTTGTGAGAAAAACAGTTTACAGGGACTGCCCATACATTACCATGCTGAACAAGCCCCCAGGGCCTGTATAAAAGTATTCCTGTCTGTATGTCTTGCCCACTGGGAACAGGGTCATGAATACAATAAGCTGTGGCCTGGGTCAGAGGTCAGCTGCCAATAAGCCCCAGGAGGGAGTGGTGTTTTTAATTGCTCTGTGGAGGTCTGTATGGGGAGTGCTATACGGCAGGCTGTGATTATGGTTAATGTGTGGAGGTTTGTATGGGGAGCGCTATACGGCAGGCTGTGATTATGGTTGTGTGTTTCCCAGTGGTTTATGGGGAGCTGTGTATCCCAAAGCCTTTTGTTAAACTTCTGTTACAGTTTGTTGCTCAACGCTCCAACAAAATCTGTCGGCGGGGGAATGAAGGCATGTCTTCCAGCTCACCCATCCACCTGTGTGTGAAAACAAACTGTGCCTGTTCGTCCCTGAGCGCGTTACATGCCTCACTCCTCACGGCCTTTTAGTGAGCCCTGTCAGCCTGCTGACTGTTATATAAGAGATAACCACACACAGCATCCACAGTGTACTGTATAGACTGTAGATAACTACAGAGAGAGAGATAATCACTTATAAGATGTTGTTAAATCATATTGGAATTCAAAGATAAGATCAATAGGTCTATTTTGGCCTGAACAGATATGTATTACCTCATACATCAGTGATTTCTAGATGTTTCTCATGCTTTTCTCCCAATATAGTTTCTGTCAGTGCTGATGACTATCAGTTAGATTTATGATCAGCTCTTCCACTCCCAACTTCCCAACACTTGATTCATGGTTTTGTATTCTGGATGGCATCGCATACTGAATCTTATGGAGTGCACCGTCATAAATTGATCATTTAAAAAATAATCACTAACCAATGTTAAATGTGGTTATGTAGATGTTATAATGGTTTGAAATGGACAAAAATTACACACATTAATGATGCATCATCATCACCAGTCAAATTCAACTGGTTTTCTGAGCTGCATGGCAAATACTGTAGTAGAGTGTATTGTGGATATTGCGGGTTTATCTAATTTGTGGTGATAGAGTTATAAAGTTATTAAGCTGGGAAATTATTTTCCATTCCTCACATATATGAAAAGGAAAAAAAAAGCTGTGGACAAGGACACTTTATGCTGTCCAAAATGGTGTCAAGAGTTGCCAGCAAACACAGTATTTAATCTAACTTTGATTCAGCTTGCTTTTTCTGATCACTTCAAGATGTTCTCCCTTCACAGTCCCTCATTTTTTGAGGTTGAAAAAACAAACTGACAGATATTGACTATTTACTGGCTCGCTTCAAAGTCTTATAACCCATTCTGCTGGAGCTCCATTCCCGAAGATTATTTTGAATTTCAGCCTTCAGAACAACTGCCAAGGAGGCAAAAATAAGATTTTTCTGGGATTCTGTCATTATAATCAAGCAGGTGTACTACTTGCCAAAGCATGAATCCTCACTTTGAGCTCCCTGCTCTATATTTCACAGGAGGAGAAAGAGTCTTGTGTCATATTCTGTGTCTGAGCACAGACGTGATTCACCCTGCTCTCTCTTTCTACTCCTGCCGCTGGGCTTGGTGGCGTACAGTGGGCCTCGCGTCACAGATAGGATGGCCCCTCAGAAACACAAGCTGTTTTGTGACCTCAGTGATCAGGACAGGCACGTATCTTCCAAACACTCCAGAAAAACACTCTTGAGAAACTGGTTCAGTTGGTGTCACCTACAGTGGGGAAAAAAAGTATTTAGTCAGCCACCAATTGTGCAAGTTCTCCCACTTAAAAAGATGAGAGAGGCCTGTAATTTTCATCATAGGTACACGTCAACTATGACAGACAAATTGAGAAGAAAAAAAATCCAGAAAATCACATTGTAGGATTTTTTATGAATTTATTTGCAAATTATGGTGGAAAATACAGTGGGGAAAAAAAGCATTTAGTCAGCCACCAATTGTGCAAGTTCTCCCACTTAAAAAGATGAGAGAGGCCTGTAATTTTCATCATAGGTACATGTCAACTATGACAGACAAATTGAGAAAAAAAAATCCAGAAAATCACATTGTAGGATTTTTTATGAATTTACTTGCAAATTATGGTGGAAAATAAGTATTTGGTCACCTACAAACAAGCAAGATTTCTGGCTCTCACAGACCTGTAACTTCTTCTTTAAGAGGCTCCTCTGTCCTCCACTCGTTACCTGTATTAATGGCACCTGTTTGAACTTGTTATCAGTATTAAAGACACCTGTCCACAACCTCAAAC
Source organism: Coregonus lavaretus (assembly GCF_964263955.1). Taxonomy (NCBI): domain Eukaryota; kingdom Metazoa; phylum Chordata; class Actinopteri; order Salmoniformes; family Salmonidae; genus Coregonus; species Coregonus lavaretus. Next base: position 22,729,883 of record NC_140005.1, on the reverse strand, counting down.
AGTCACACTCCAAACTCCACTATGGCCAAGAGCAAAGAGCTGTCAAAGGACACCAGAAACAAAATTGTAGACCTGCACCAGGCTGGGAAGACTGAATCTGCAATAGGTAAGCAGCTTGGTTTGAAGAAATCAACTGTGGGAGCAATTATTAGGAAATGGAAGACATACAAGACCACTGATAATCTCCCTCGATCTGGGGCTCCACGCAAGATCTCACCCCGTGGGGTCAAAATGATCACAAGAACGGTGAGCAAAAATCCCAGCACCACACGGGTGGACCTAGTGAATGACCTGCAGAGAGCTGGGACCAAAGTAACAAAGCCTACCATCAGTAACACACTACGCCGCCAGGGACTCAAATCCTGCAGTGCCAGACGTGTCCCCCTGCTTAAGCCAGTACATGTCCAGGCCCGTCTGAAGTTTGCTAGAGTGCATTTGGATGATCCAGAAGAAGATTGGGAGAATGTCATATGGTCAGATGAAACCAAAATATAACTTTTTGGTAAAAACTCAACTCGTCGTGTTTGGAGGACAAAGAATGCTGAGTTGCATCCAAAGAACACCATACCTACTGTGAAGCATGGGGGTGGAAACATCATGCTTTGGGGCTGTTTTTCTGCAAAGGGACCAGGACGACTGATCCGTGTAAAGGAAATAATGAATGGGGCCATGTATCGTGAGATTTTGAGTGAAAACCTCCTTCCATCAGCAAGGGCATTGAAGATGAAACGTGGCTGGGTCTTTCAGCATGACAATGATCCCAAACACACCGCCCGGGCAACGAAGGAGTGGCTTCGTAAGAACCATTTCAAGGTCCTGGAGTGGCCTAGCCAGTCTCCAGATCTCAACCCCATAGAAAATCTTTGGAGGGAGTTGAAAGTCCGTGTTGCCCAGTGACAGCCCCAAAACATCACTGCTCTAGAGGAGATCTGCATGGAGGAATGGGCCAAAATACCAGCAACAGTGTGTGAAAACCTTGTGAAGACTTACAGAAAACGTTTGACCTGTGTCATTGCCAACAAAGGGTGTTTAACAAAGTATTGAGAAACTTTTGTTATTGACCAAATACTTATTTTCCACCATAATTTGCAAATAAATTCATAAAAAATCCTACAATGTGATTTTCTGGATTTTTTTTCTCATTTTGTCTGTCATAGTTGACGTGTACCTATGATGAAAATTACAGGCCTCTCTCATCTTTTTAAGTGGGAGAACTTGCACAATTGGTGGCTGACTAAATACTTTTTTCCCCCACTGTATAGGGCTTCTTATGTAATGGAACATCTATGGCCTCACTGCCATACATTTACTATGGGCTAATTCTATTGTGAGTGGGGTCAGTAAGTCTCTAGAGACAGCAGGTCACATTGTTAGTTAGCCTATATCTATGTAGAAGTTATGGATTGAGATTTGACACGTGTTCCAGAACACATCATCCTATGTTATTTACAGATAGAGAGAGTATAGACAGGAAGACAGGCAGGCATTTCCATATTGGGCTTTTGAGGAAGAACACATTGCTATTCAGCTAAGGACAGGTCAAGTTCTTACTTGTAACTGAGAAACATGTATCTCCAATTAATAGCAGCTTTGGCAAGGTTTGTAAAAGGAACACTCACTCTTCCCAAATCCTCGAATGGATGGGGATTTTGCTTCATGACTTATGTTTAGCATCTGATTCAAAACATTTAAACAGCTCTGTCTTATTTGACAGAGAACCTCCCAGTCCCCACTAGCAGTACTCAACAATAATCCTGGATATTGCTGTTAAATAAAGTATGGCTAGGTCAAATAAAATAAAATGTTATTGGTCCCTTACACATATTTAGCAGATGTTATTGCAGGTGTAGCGAAATGCTTGTATGTATTTCCTTTACAATTGCAGTAAATAATTATCCTGGTTGTTTATGTGAATCCTCTACAAGCTTATTTTGGCCCTGCGGTCATAAAGTGAGAAATGACAGGTCGGGTGAGTTCAGGGCAGGCAGGTTGTCAGTTTAAACGCAGTCAGGGGACTCTTTGGATGGAGTCATCATTCCTCGTCATTACTACAATAACAATGGTGTCATGAGAAACCTGTCGAGGAGAACTCTGATGGACGTGTGTTCCATCTGTGCTGTAAATAATATCAGAGAATGTCTCTGGCAGAATGAGCGAGCGACCAACCATGAAGTCAGATAGGTGTTGAGATTAGAGTAAGTCATGACAGGCTTTCATGCTAGTCATTTCCAATCCCGTAGCACTAACACTAACCTGGAATCAACCTGACCCTGGATTACAGACCCCATGTGATGAAGGAAGGCTGAGCCTAACGTTGAACTACATCCAGATAACATGCAGCTTAAACTGGTCTCAAGTAGTCCCTATAGTCCCACACCGCCTCCACAAGCAGTGTTGTTGTGTCTCTGAGTGGGAGGTAGCAGAGTTATGTTTCCCCAAGAGACATGGTTTGGTTAGAGGTCACAGTGTATAACTCCATGAAAGCAGTTGTCCATTGCATCTTCTTTATGTGCCCTGTGGCTCACCCAAACAGGAAATAATGTCCTCCCATTTGCTTACACTTGAGTCTGCCTGTTTACATCATTACTAACAGAGGGGCTGGGGAAAGTTCATGAGTGGGTCAGCTAACGTTATGACCTTGAACTGGTTCCCCTTTTAATCCCCCATACCACCAACACACATGCATGCACACAGACACACACACACATGCACACACACAGGCATGCACACACAGGCACGGACACGCCATTCCTTCCAGTTCTCTGCTGCCAATGACTGGAACGAACTGCAAAAATCTCTGAAGCTGGAGACTCTTATCTCCCTCACTAACTTTAAGCGTCAGTTGTCAGAGCAGCTTACCGATCACTGCACCTGTACACAGCCTTTCTGAAATTAGCCCACCCAACTACCTCATCCCCATATTGTTATTTATTTTGCTAATTTGCACCCCAGTATCTCTATTTGCACATTATCTTTTGCACATCTATCATTCCAGTGTTAATACGAAATTGTAACTATTTTGCACTATGGTCTATTTATTGCCTTACCTCCATAACTTACTACATTCGCACACACTGTATATATATTTTCTGTTGTATTTTTGACTTTATGTTTTGTTTACCCCATATGTAACTCTGTGTTGTTGTTTTTATCGCACTGCTTTGCTTTATCTTGGCCAGGTCGCAGTTGTAAATTAGAACTTGTTCTCAACTGGCTTACCTGGTTAAATAAAGGTGAAATAAAAAAAAAATAAAAAAAAAACACAGACACACACACAGACACACACAGACACACACACGCATGCACACACAGACACACACACACACACACAGACACACTCACATACACACAAACACAAAGACACACACACACACAGCGAGAGAGAGAGGCCTGTACTCACATTATAGTTTTGCTTTTCCTCCCATCACTCCCCAGACCTTCCCTGTTCCCTTATAAGCTCTCTTTTTCCACCGGCCAGCACAACAGCAAAACAAGAGCAGATTCATTATTATTGGGAAAATCTGCCATGGCAGCTTGTCAGGTTCCAGTCGTCATGGCGATGGGAAAAGGCCTAATGTTTCACTCTTTGTTTAACACTAGAACCGCCATAGGCCAATGGCCACTGACATTTGATTTTGTAAAAATTAAAAAGCAGCCCAAAAAAAATCTGACCTGCTCCTTCCCTGACTTTTCCTAAATGTTTGTATTTTACACTGCTCATTTGTCAGAATTTTGAAATCACAAACAGAAAAGTATTTAGAGCCTTTTTACCTGTTTTTTTCACACCTATTCCTAACTTAACCAGCCAAGACAATGTGCTGTAGGACGTTGGTACCCAGCCAGGCGCTAATGCTTCTCTTTCTCCTCACTGAATGAATGACAAATTAATGAATGGGCAATAAATGTGCACCTAACTGAATGATTAGGCCTAACTGAATGATAAGGAGGGTGAAGAGGTTGATTAATGATGAGTTTGTGTTATGCCTATTTATCAGCAGCAAATAATTTGACCACACACCTTGGGGGTTGATACCATTCTCTTTTACGTTTTACTTTGTAAAAAGAAGCTGTTATGAGACTGTTTTATTTACTATTACTCTATTACTAATCAAATGTATTGTAAGGGAAACGAAAACATGCTACTTGTTGCAGTAGGCCTTTAGAATAATTCAAACATATCCTTGAGTCTATCCAGCGAAGCAAACGATGCCAGCCCACTGAATGAATGACAAATGGATGGAATGGGCAATAATTGTGCAAGTTACTTCACAATCAAATTTAAATTAGGCCTAACTGAATGATGAGGGTGAAGATATAGATTTAATCTAGAACAACAATAGTGTAATGTTGAGTTTGTGTTATGCTTATTTATCATCGTTGGCGCTCATGTTAATAATTTGACCGTGCGCCTTGCATGTTGATACCATTCTATTTTACGCTACAGGACTGTTTTATTTACTGTAACTCTATTAGTAATCTAATGTATTGTAAGGGAAACGAAAACATGCTATGTGTTGCAGTAGGCCTTTAGAATAATGCAAAACATATCCTTGACTATCTAACTTAATGAGAGGGAAACAAACGATGCCAGTCAGCCTGCACAGCTGGCCCATCGAAACTACACCTAAACTATACCGAAACTAATTTCACAAATAATAAGAGTTAGCCTATAAACAAGATTAAATTGACAATAATCTGATGAGCATATTCTGCAGGTTCTATTACACTTACCTTTGTCAAATAACTCTCATAATTCAAGAGGTGCAGCTCTATTTCCAAATGTCACTTTTCCCAAGAATATCCGTGCTGTCCATGCATTCAGTACATGACCAGTCGCGCAGCAGTATTGGTCTGACTACTAAGCAAAAACTAGTAACATAATAAATGTACAATTTAAATATGCTAGTCTGTCGTCAATGGATGAATGGGCGATAGAAACCAGATAGAAACGGATAATGGTGCATGTGACTTCAATGAACTGAATTATGTACTTATAGGCTGAAAGGCCAGGCGGTTCTAGTGAAAGAAAAACTGCCTGGGCTCAAATGTGGTGGTATGACTAAGAGGCTGAGGCATGTGGTGCTCTGCTCCTGCCTCCTGCCTCCAGCCTGCTGCGTCCTTCCCCCGGCTGCTAGATACCTCCTCTGGCAGGTTGGGAGACTCAGGAGCACGGCTATCAGCTGTTGAATGGACACATAAACACTTACCACCACGCCGCTATCTTTTCTCCTTCCCGCACATGGTTCAGGGGGGAAAAAACACTCTGTGCCTCTAGTATATTCCCTGACCTAAGCTTATAGGATGCATTGACCTTCGTCACAGTGTGGGAAATAAACTGTAGGAACAGGGATGCTAATCTATAATATTCCCCATCTCTGCTCGGTTTCCAACTATCCTGCTCTTTCAGGAAAATAGCCACTCTCTCTCTCTCTCTCTCTCTCTCTCTCTCTCTCTCTCTCTCTCTCTCTCTCTCTCTCTCTCTCTCTCTCATGTCATCTAGGGCACCTATCACATGTCATTTAGGGCATTTATCACGTCATCTAGGGCATCTATCATATGTCATCTAGGGCATCTGGAGGGGATGGCTGCAGTTTTACAGGCTCCTAACCAACTGTGCTATTTTGTTAGTTTTTTCGCGTTGTTTGTAACTTATTTTTTAACTTATTATGTACATAATGTTGCTGCTACTGTCTCTTATGACCGAAAATAACTTCTGGACATCAGAACAGCGATTACTCACCTCGCACTGGACGAAGATCTTTTCTTTAATGAGTCCGACACAAAGGATATACTGCTTTCTCGGGAACGGGCCCAAATCCCTGTCATTTGCGTGAAGAAAAGACTGAGAAAAAGGGGGCGGAGGTCGGGCTGCCTTCTGAGAATTCGTAGGCGAGTGAGTAAACTTCCACTACCATCAGTTCTATTGGCCTATGTGCAATCATTGGAAAACAAAATGGATAATCTATGATCAAGAATATCCTACCAACGGGACATTAAAAACTGTAATATCTTATGTTTCACTGAGTTGTGGCTGAACGACGACCAGGATAATATAAAGCTGGCGGGATTTTCCATGCATCGGCAGGACAGAGAATCTACGTCTGGTAAGCTAAAGGCTAGAGCTGCCATTTTCAAGGAGCAGGACACTAATCCGGACGCTTATAAGAAATCCCGCTACGCCCTCAGATGAACCATCAAACAGGCAACGCGTCAATACAGGATTAAGCTTGAATCCTACTACACCAACTCTGATGCTCGTCGAATGTGGAAGGGCTTGCAAACTATTACGGACTACAAAAAGGAAACCCAGCCGCGAGCTGCCCAGTGACGCAAGCCTACCAGACGAGCTAAATGCCTTTAATGCTCACTTTGAGGCAAGCAACACTGAAGCATGCATGAGAGCACCAGCTGTTCCGGACGACTGTGTGATAAGGCTCTCGGTAGCCGATGTGAGCAAGACCTTTAAACAGGTCAACATTCACAAAGCCGCGGGGCCAGACGGATCTCCCTGACTGAGTCCGTAATACCTACATGTTTCAAGCAGACCACCATAGTCCCTGTGCCCAAGGAAGCGAAGGTAACCTGCCTAAATTATTACCGCCCCGTAGCACTCACGTCGGTAGCCATGATGTGGATACCCTAGACCCACTCCAATTCGCGTATCGCCCCAACAGATCCACAGATGACGCAATCTCAATTGCACACCACACTGCCCTTTCCCACCTGGAAAAAAGGAACACCTATGTGAGAATGCTGTTCATTGACTACAGCTCAGCGTTCAACACCATAGTGCCCACAAAGCTCATCACTAAGCTAAGGACCCTGGGACTAAACACCTCCCTCTGCAACTGGATCCTGGACTTCCTGACGGGCAGCCCCCAGGTGGTAAGGGTAGGCAACAACACGTCTGCCACGCTGATCCTCAACACTGGGGCCCCTCAGGGGTGCGTGCTTAGTTTCCTCCTGTACTCCCTGTTCACCCACGACTGCATGGCCAAACACGACACCAACACCATCATTAAGTTTGCTGATGACACAACAGTGGTAGGCCTGATCACCAACAACGATGAGGCAGCCTATAGGGAGGAGGTTAGAGACCTGGCAGTGTGGTGCCAGGACAACAACCTCTCCCTCAATGTGAGCAAGAGAAAGGAGATGATCGTGGACTACAGGAACAGGCCCCCATTAACATCGATGGGGCTGTAGTGGAGCGGGTCGAGAGTTTAAAGTTCCTTGGTGTCCACATCACCAATAAACTATCATGGTCACACCAAGACAGTCGTGAAGAGGGAACGACAACACCTTTTCCAGTACATCACTGGGGCCAAGCTTCCTGTCATCCAGGACCTTTATACTAGGCGGTGTCAGAGGAAAGCCCAAAGAATTGTCAAAGACTCCAGTCACCCAAGTCATAGACTGTTCTCTCTGCTACCACACGTCAGGCGATACCGGAGCGCCAAGTCTAGAATCAAAAGGCTCCTTAACAGCTTCTACCCCCAAGCCATAAGATTGCTGAACAATTAATCAAATGGCCACCCGGACTATTTAGAATGACACCCCCCCCCTCCATTTGTTTATACACTGCTGCTACCCGCTGTCTATTATCTATGTATAGTCACTTTACCCCTACCTACATGTACAAATTACCTAAACTAACATGTACCCCCGCACATTGACTCGGTACCGGTACCCCCTGTATATAGCCTCATTATTGTTATTTTATTGTGTGATTATTATTATTTTTTTTACTTTAGTTTATTTAGTAAATATTTTCTTAACTCTTTCTTGAACTGCATTGTTGGTTAAGGGCTGGTAAGTAAGCATTTCACGGTAAGGTCTACACCTGTTGTATTCCGCGCATGTGACAAATAAAGTTTGATTTGATTTGATGTCATTTAGGGCATCTATCACATGTCATCTACAGTATTTATCACATAATCTAGGGCAGGGTTCTTCAATTCTGGTCCTGGAGGGACGAAACTCCTCTGTTTTTCATCCTCTCCTTCTAATCAGGGGCTAATTCAGACCTGGGACACCAGGTAAGTGCAATTAACTAGCAGGTAGAAATAAAAAACAGAAGTGTTTCGGCCCTCCAGGACCGGAATTGAAGAACCCTGATCTAGGGCATCTATCATATGTCATCTAGGGCATCTATCATATGTAATCTAGGGCATCTATCATATGTCATCTAGGGCATCTATCATATGTCATCTAGGGCATCTATCACGTCATCTAGGGCATCTATCATATGTCATCTAGGGCATCTATCATATGTCATCTAGGGCATCTATCACGTCATCTAGGGCATCTATCATATGTCATCTAGGGCATCTATCATATGTCATCTAGGGCATCTATCATATATCATCTAGGGCATCTATCAAATGTCATCTAGGGCATCTATCATATATCATCTAGGGCATCTATCATATGTCATCTAGGGCATCTATCATATATCATCTAGGGCATCTATCATATGTAATCTAGGGCATCTATCACATGTTATCTAGGCCATCTATCATATGCCATCACTTGCCAGTAGCTCATGGTTTTGATTACTTACACCCCATAGTGATACTTGGGCACCTCTCAATGTGTGAAGATGACAAAGGACTCACTTCATCCATCTTCTCTAGCTGTCAGAAACATTGTTGTAGAATACAACACATTTTGGTGTATGGGAGTCTGTAATAAATATAGACTTAGGGCTGATGAGGGAAAGTAACTTATTCCTATAAATGAAGATGTGTAATTGGATATGAGTTCAACATGACCTAAATAAATAGTTTTTCGTTAGTCAGATTGTTTTCTTTGCCATCCTGACACCCAACATATTGTTATAACCCAACAGTCAGATACTGTACTACCATGGTGTGTTTTCTTCTCCCAGACATCAACGAGTGCCTGATGAGTGGGATCTGTAAGAACGCTGAGTGTCTGAACACCAGAGGAAGCTACAGATGCACCTGTAAACCAGGCTACATGCTGGACCCTGCCAGGAGCCACTGTGTCTGTGAGTACTCCTACTGTCTGTTGCTATGACTGATGGCCTGTCTGTCTTATGGTCTTTCCTTGGTGTGTGAAGTCTGTCTGATGGAGGCGCATTTGATTTTTGGATAGCGGACAAGGCTGTGTCGGACCAGAGGGAGATGTGTTACCGCTCAGCATCAGCGGGGACCTGCTCTCTGCCGCTCACCCAGCACATCACCAAGCAGATCTGCTGCTGCAGCCGTGTGGGCAAGGCCTGGGGCACGGCCTGCGAGAGGTGCCCTCTGCCAGACACAGGTACCCACGCACACAGACCATACTACTACCGCTCTGTCTATTGCTCTCTCTCTCTCTAGTACATGCAGTGGAGATGGCCACTCCCAACCTCGATGAACTGGTCAAACACTTTGATTACACTAGGTGAACATTTATTGGCTGGGTTGGATTTTAAAGGCGGTATGAAATGTGTGATCTTAGGGTGCATATTGTGATCTTAATGAAAGCATATGTGCTACTTAACACGACAGTCGTTCAGGCTTCACTCACCAGATTATACTGGCTGCCTCAGCCCGCCAGTCATGTAATGCAGTTCAACGATAACCCAAAGTGTTTAATGTGGAATAAGCACAAAACAACATAACCTTCATATGTCAAAGCTGTATAATATTATAATAGTGGGAGTCAATCTTGTATCACACAGGTTCTTGGAGGGAAATGCCAGTAATAGTCCAGCTAGGTCCCCCCCCCCCCCCTGAAAAAAAGAGTCAAGCCAAATGGAAAACAGGAAATGGTTTTCATCTGCTTTTTTCTTGCCAATTTGATCTTCAAAGTCAGAGAAACTAACATTATTCAGAGCAGTGCCCGTTTCGGTGAGTGATTCATGGAGGTTGTCACAGATCAGATATTTGAGAGCCAGACCAGACCTCCATGGTGCTCTGCCAGACTAGTACTCTACTCTGTGGCTCTGTGTGCAGATACAGTCCACACACAGCCTGATTACCCAGAGTCAGACACTGGCTGTTGTATGGCCTGACAATCTGTCAGAGCCATGTTGAACACAGAGAATCCAGACTCATTATTAGTCGTTTGGTAATAGGAGCACGTTGACTTGACATCATGTCAGACTTAAGGCTCTGATGTGGATACAGCCACAAACCCCCATCTCCATCCGCATTATAGACATCAGTCAGGAGACTATCATCCTATCCACGCTTCCTGCACTTAACCACAGTGCTATCAGTATTAGAGATTCTCTGTCCTTTATAACATTCGCCTCTGTTCCAGAGGCCTCTGTTCCAGGTCAGGCAGGGGACAATACTATTTAAATGTAATAGATTCACCCATGCTGAAGTCTTTTGGGCTCCAACACAAAGAGATGCAATCACCCTCCTTTTATCTCTACAGTCAGTCTTCTACTGCCCAGAGTTCAAAGGTCAGTTATGTTACATGATCGTCTACTTCCCCCTTGGCACTGCCCTGAGCCTGTGTCTGACACATCCAAATCCACCCTATGATATCCTCTCTGACGGCTGTCACTGCCCTGGCAGCTCCCTCCCTGGCCATGGCTGAAACCCAATCCCTTTCACAGAGAGACTACAGTATGGCATGCTGTACATAATGGTATTACACGGATGGCTTATGGTATTGCTGCGAACACTAGACAGAAATACGATCCATAATTACTGTCTGGCAGCGTTTGATGTTAGTTCAGGAGCCCAAGGGGGGAATAAGGCCTTATGATGTTTTCTATGGTTCTTTGTTTGCCCCTGTACGCCTGCAGACCATTTCAAGGAGATCTGTCCCGCTGGCCACGGCTACACATACTCGCGCTCCGATGTGCAGATCTCCCTTAGACAGCTGGAGGAAGAGGAACTGAGGAGGACAGGCGTTTCCTGGGAGTCCCAGAACCCTAGCCACCCCCAACTGCCCCAGCAGCCAGCTCAGCCCCCGCAGCAGCTGCCCCACTTCCCACAGACCCCACAGATCCCACAATACCCCCACCAACCACAACACCCACACCATCCACAGGAGATCCCCCAGACCCCACAGTACCCCCACCATCCACAGCACCCCCAAGAGCTCCCACAACACCCCCACCATCCAGAGCACCCCCAAGAGTTCCCACAGCACCCCCAGACACCTCAGAACCCTCAGTACCCTCACATCCCACAACAGCCCCGGTACCCTCTCCATCCAGACCCAGACACACAGCATCCAGCTGGGGAGACCCACAGCCATCCTCAAGGTGAGAACAATAATATTATTATGCATACTTTATTGTGGCGTTTGTGTCCAAATAAGGTAGTCAGTCGACCACTGATAATATTATTTCTGCAACATACTGTACTAAAATGGATTTAAACTTACAAGGTTACACAATGGAAACCCTTTTAGTAGACAAGGACAAAGTAGCTATTTACACAGATGACAACAGGATGTTTTCTATCCACAAATAACAGCTTTATCCTCATCTACTAAATATGAAACAGTATTTGCTTCCCCTATCTGTCAGAATACACCTCCCCTATCGTTTGAGCAGAGGACTTAATCCACACAGGTCAAACATCTGTGACCTCTGGATCTTCTGTGAAACATTCATCTGATTTGCAGTTCTGAGATAATTTATCGCCATGGCCCGAGCAAAATGATTTATATTAGGAGACCATAAATATTTATAGATTGTGTCTTAATTATCTGAGATATCTATTCCCCCTCTTTATTAGCATTGTTCCATGTACTGTAGTGTACATTATTATCAGAGTCCAGGTCTTCTCCCCGGCTTAAGGGATACATGTTTTATTAGAAACAAAGACCTTAAGATGGCGTCTAAACAGTAAAACGCCCGATGAGAACATAGATTGATATCTCAATGGTAATATGTGATAATGCTAACAGAATGTCAGCTTTCTTTACTGATAAAACGGCCTCTTCTCTCTCTCCTAACAGATGTGCAAATATTGAACCCGGTGAGTTCCTCTTCTCCAAAAAAAAGCACATGCTTTTGAAATGTTTATTGTAGAAAAAGCTTCCAGCATCTCTCAGCTGTAAGACACATATGGTATTAAGTCTTTAAATTCAAGATATGAAGAACATATTTGAGTTTGATGGTTATAACTTGTTTTATAACCCAATTATAACCTATTCTTGCTTATTCCACAGTCTCCTGTTGCGACCGACTCACCATTGAAGTACCCAGGTAATTTATCTAATTTCCAATTAATCAAAGAACCTCATCACAATGGTGTCTGTTCATATTCATAACTCATAATCACGGTTTCAGCCTGTAATTTACTGTGGTGTTTTTAGACAGTGGTCCTGCACCTCATGGTGCATTGATAAAGCCAATGAGCGCACCTGAGAAAACAGAGTTTTACCATGCAGTCAGGCAAATGGGGTCCTGATCCATTTTCTATAAATCGCTCACACATAGCACACAGCAGAGGCAGCCAATGAAAACATTGATAAAGTCTATAGGTTGAGTTGATCTATGATAAAGTCTATAGGTTGAGTTGATCTATGATAAAGTCTATAGGTTGAGTTGATCTATGATAAAGTCTATAGGTTGAGTTGATCTATGATAAAGTCTATAGGTTGAGTTGATCTATGAGTCCCGCTGATGTCTTTTATTGTGCTGTTTTTAGCAAGCAGAAAGGGCATATTTCATCTTTACATCACTGCCATGCTACCGTAGGATGACCTCGTGAGTGATTATCATGCCATTACCGGTGTCACGTCTACTCCCGCTCCCCCTCTCACGCGCTCGAGGTCGCCAGTTGACTGTTCATTACGCACACCTGCCACGAACGTTACGCGCACCTGCGTGGTATTATGAGACTCACCTGGACTCCATCACCTTCCTGATTACCTCCCCTATATCTGTCACTCCCTTCGGGTTATTCCCCAGGCGTTATTGATTCTGTTCCTGTGTTTCATGTCTGGACGCTACTCGTATTTCTCTCTCTCTCTCTTTCTCCCCCAACTCTCTCTCCAGTAGATGCAGTAGAGAAAGTCACTCCTGACTCTCCCATCAACCTGGGACCTGAGTCTGTGGGTCAGGATACAGCCTTCATCAACGTGGCCACTCAGGTCACAGGTGAGAGTCATGGTCACAATACACTGCATGGCCACGTCACGTCAATTAAATTACGTTCAACCAACGGGGAATAGACGTTGAATTGACATCTGGGAATAGTGGGGACTGTGCCTTCGACTTCCACTGATGCTACATTATTAACAGTACATTAAGAGATACAGTTTTTGATGGGGTGACAAGGTTTGGTAATCCAAGTAATTGGAACAGTCTATTCATAATTCTCCCCAATAACTATTTAAATGTTGACTTGCAAGCTTTATTCTTTCTAGATACAGATGGGATTTCTCAATTAATTTGTGAGTTGTGTCCAACAGGCCTGTTTGATATATATTTCTGAGGGCTGACCTATAGTTTAGCAAGGGGAAGCAGAGCATGTGTTGTCCTCTTAGTGGACCCTCTCCTCCAAGCCAACTTGGCTTCAGGCTTCCGAGCAGCACAGAGGGTGAGAGAGCGAGAAACCAGAGAGAGTGTGCCTTTTGGAAGAGGAAACTGGATTGGACAGGCGCCAGGCGCCAGGCCTGCATGAAGAGAAGAGAGAGAAGACTGTGTGTTAGTGACCTGCGGTCATCCTATGGAGAGGGTCAGCGCTCTGAGCCAAACCCAGCAGCCCACCCTCAGCTCGTGCTTACAATAACCACTTTGGACTGAAACAAACAACTGACAAGTCCAGTGACAGGCTTAACAGTGCATTGCCATCCTTCTCATCCTGACCCTTAATGAGAGCTCCCTGCCCTCTGTTAGAATATTACACCACCGTAAAACCTGTCCTCCCATCCAAGGCTCCGCCATAAAACAGCCTGAACGTTTCTATGGAGAATAAAATGTGGTGGACGAGTGAACCTTCTTTGCAGTAGATATGGTTTAGGAAGAGTTGTGTAGAAAGGGTAACCCAATAGGATAGGACGAACACGGCATGTCTATGTACTGAGGTATTGTATTGAATGTTCACAGTGTCAGTATCTCCTCACAGATATTGACAAGTGCGCCATCACTCCAACCATTTGTGGCCATGGGCTGTGCCTACCAGTGCAGACAGGCTACACCTGCTACTGTGACCCCGGCTACAAGCTGAGCGCGCTCCAGACCAACTGCATCGGTAAGACAGGAAGAGGCGGGCTGGTAAAGGGGGCTTCTCCGGGGGTTCTGTCAGCTCTCCATATCATTGTCTCAACACGAGCCTCGCTGTTCACACCACATACTATACAAGCACAGAGGCCTTGAGAAATCAAGAGCTAAGTGAAAGCTATCCCTGTGTTTATGTTGACCCGTTATGCGATGCCTGACAACACGGTCGGAGTGATCCAGAGAGCTGCCACGGTGCTTTAATCCGTTACCTCACTCTGCAGTCGCCATCCAAGCCCTGCTCTGGCCCATCACTGAGGAATGCCTGCACTCCACTGCACTGTGGAGGGGCTCCAGAGTGAAGGGTTGGAAAGTGCAAGGTCTTCAGTGGTGAGATGGAGCTGAAATGTAACACTCTGGCCTCTCTCCCCCCTCTTTCTTTTTCTCTCTCTCTGTCTCTCTCTCTCTCCAGATGTGAATGAGTGTGAGGAAGACCCTTGTGGAGGGAAGGGCCATTGTGTGAACACCTTTGGCTCCTACACTTGCCACTGCTACAGCGGCTATAGCCAGGTCATCACCCAGAACAGGAAGTTCTGCCATGGTAAGAGGAGGAGGCAAAGCATGCTGGGTGCTGTAGTTTTAGCTGTAGTTCTCCTGCTCTCATACCAGAATAAAACTGTACCTAAACCCTTCCCCAGAGAGACTAGGGGTAGTGAGAGACAGATTGAGGGATGTAATGTCACATCATTTTCAAACACAGTCTTTCATGTTGTATTTCAAGACCATTTAAGGACAAATTCAGATTAGCAATGTTCCTCTAATGAGCCAGATTCATAGAACAATAGTCTTTCTTTGTTACTTCTCTCTCTCTGACTTGTTCTGGTGATTTTGTGTAGATATAAATGAGTGTGACATGGCCAACAAGTGCCAGGATGGTGACTGTGTCAACACGGAGGGATCTTACACCTGTGAATGCAAGAGTGGCTACGCTAAGTCCTGGAGGGGGCAGTGTGAAGGTGAGTCCAGCACAGAGACAGACAGCCTTAACACTCTGAACTAACAGAACATCACAATGCAGCATGGCCAGTGGTGTTTATTGACTGCCCTTAAAATGTACCAATTCGTTTTTCTCGGTCGCCCATGCTATTTCTATAATAAATCATTAGATTTTTCCATTGTGTCGATGATGGCGGATTGATTGACTTCCAAGTTTTTAGTATGTGTTTTTTCAAGATGAGTGATGAGAAGAGAATCATCCAGCCCATTGGGTATCCTACTACACCCCCATATGTAATGTCTTGAAATATGCAGACAGACAGATTAAAAGTACATTTACATTGTAATACTTCTGACAGCCAACTTTCTAGCTCTGCCCACAACTTCCGGACTTTATAACATTCCCAGAAAGAATTGATTATTGAGTCATTATTCGTTTTACACTTGAGACATGACTCGTAGAATTTGTGAATTTTGTCTCTTTTATAATAAATACTATAGATTAGTTTATACTGGATTAAGTGTACCTTTTTGTTAACTTTAATTTTGTTAGTATGCTCCAACTTTCCCTCCATCTTGTGTCAACATCGGTTCTTTTTAAGTCTTGGATCCAATAGTTTATATTTTTTTCCAAGAGATTGTCAGTTGGATATGCTCTCTGCAAGGTTTTGTATACAGTGAGGGAAAAAAGTATTTGATCCCCTGCTGATTTTGTACGTTTGCCCATGATCAGTCTATAATTTTAATGGTAGGTTTATTTGAACAGTGAGAGACAGAATAACAACAAAAAAATCCAGAAAAACACATTTCAAAAATGTAATAAATTGATTTGCATTTTAATGAGGGAAATAAGTATTTGACCCCTCTGCAAAACATGACTTAGTACTTGGTGGCAAAACCCTTGTTCGCAATCACAGAGGTCAGACGTTTCTTGTAGTTGGCCACCAGGTTTGCACACATCTCAGGAGGGATTTTGTCCCACTCCTCTTTGCAGATCTTCTCCAAGTCATTAAGGTTTCGAGGCTGATGTTTGGCAACTCGAACCTTCAGCTCCCTCCACAGATTTTCTATGGGATTAAGGTCTGGAGACTGGCTAGGCCACTCCAGGACCTTAATGTGCTTCTTCTTGAGCCACTCCTTTGTTGACTTGGCCGTGTGTTTTGGGTCATTGTCATGCTGGAATACCCATCCACGACCCATTTTCAATGCCCTGGCTGAGGGAAGGAGGTTCTCACCCAAGATTTGACGGTACATGGCCCCGTCCATCGTCCCTTTGATGCGGTGAAGTTGTCCTGTCCCCTTAGCAGAAAAACACCCCCAAAGCATAATGTTTCCACCTCCATGTTTGACGGTGGGGATGGTGTTCTTGGGGTCATAGGCAGCATTCCTCCTCCTCCAAACACAGCGAGTTGAGTTGATGCCAAAGAGCTCCATTTTGGTCTCATCTGACCACAACACTTTCACCCAGTTCTCCTCTGAATCATTCAGATGTTCATTGGCAAACTTCAGACGGGCCTGTATATGTGCTTTCTTGAGCAGGGGGACCTTGCGGGCGCTGCAGGATTTCAGTCCTTCACGGCGTAGTGTGTTACCAATTGTTTTCTTGGTGACTATGGTCCCAGCTGCCTTGAGATCATTGACAAGATCCTCCCGTGTAGTTCTGGGCTGATTCCTCACCGTTCTCATGATCATTGCAACTCCACGAGGTGAGACCTTGCATGGAGCCCCAGGCCGAGGGAGATTGACAGTTCTTTTGTGTTTCTTCCATTTGCGAATAATCGCACCAACTGTTGTCACCTTCTCACCAAGCTGCTTCGCGATGGTCTTGTAGCCCATTCCAGCCTTGTGTAGGTCTACAATCTTGTCCCTGACATCCTTGGAGAGCTCTTTGGTCTTGGCCATGGTGGAGAGTTTGGAATCTGATTGATTGCTTCTGTGGACAGGTGTCGTTTATACAGGTAACAAGCTGAGATTAGGAGCACTCCCTTTAAGAGTGTGCTCCTAATCTTAGCTCGTTACCTGTATAAAAGACACCTGGGTGCCAGAAATCTTTCTGATTGAGAGGGGGTCAAATACTTATTTCCCTCATTAAAATGCAAATCAATTTATAACATTTTTGACATGCGTTTTTCTGGATTTATTTGTTGTTATTCTGTCTCTCAGTGTTCAAATAAACCTACCATTAAAATTATAGACTGATCATTTCTTTGTCAGTGGGCAAACGTACAAAATCAGCAGGGGATCAAATACTTTTTTCCCTCACTGTATCTTCCACATCATATGAACATCCTTTTCTGACTCAAATAAGATTCCCTCAAGGTTGCTCTGATGTCCAAAAGATTTCAAATCGAAATGTAACTTTTAAGTTGCATGAATTTAAAACTATCTACATTGGTCAGTCCAACATTTGTTTTGAATTCTGCCAAGGAAAAACATGTATTTCCTGTTACCAAGTCATTTCTGTTTCTATGTCTTTAGTTTTCCATGTCGACCAATTTATCAGTAAATTCTGAAAAGCTATCCAAGGATTGTTCCATAAGGTTGTGTTTTTAGGGAGTAATATTGGTTCTTGTAGAATACGTTTAATTTTCTTCCATATTGTTATAGTGTTCTTAACTATGAAGTTGTTAATGTTCTTAGCTTTATCCTTTGAAAATAGACACAGCTGAATTAGATTTTTCACTTGTGTCTTAGCTCAAAAGGCTGGAGTCATTGAGGATTCTAGAAAACGTATTTCAGGCTGTAATCCTCTTTTTAAAGGGCTTAATATTGGATGTTGTATTTGCAGGGGACTACCACAGCACCCCAACCACAGTGCAGAGTAGCAGGAGAGATCTGGTGGGGCTTGAGTGATGGCAGTGAGTTAGTGACTCCTAGGCTAGGTCCTCCACTCTCTCACTCTTTCCCTTCTAGTGGCTCCATTATTTTTGTAATATCTGCCCCTCCTGCTCTCCCCACCTATCCCTAGCCCCCGGGGCCAGACCCATATTGTTTAAACACATCGCCTTGTTATTGCTCATCTTTTCATATCATCTGCTGCTGTAAAATATTGTTTATAGTACTTCATTTTGGGAGAGTCAAAATATTTTCCCTTGGCCACAGCCTCAAACAAACAGCCTATTATTTTGGGATTGCTCCGGCCACTGCAGTGGAGCCCAGCAGGGCTAGGTCTTTAATATGGGTGCAGGACTGGAGTGAGGACTGACATGTATGGAGGGGTCAAGGGGTCAATATTACCCCACTGCTCTAATACACAATTCATGACACACTATACAAGGTCTGTAGCATGCTGAAGGAGCCAGACCCACCCGTTCAGGATTAGACCCACCCGTTGTATAAAGCGTAGCACCCCCCTAACCTTGAGGTGCTCCTGTTAAGTAAGAGACTCTCCTGGCTGGTATTGCGACATCTTGTCCCTCTCGCCACCACCGCCCCCACTCATCCAGAAAAGGGTTGAATATTTGAGCTTCTGAGGTGATTATTTTGTAAAATTCAAGTTCTCCCAGTCTGAACTCACCTGTGAAAGGTGAACTTAATGTTCAAGCAGTTTTCTTTGCCCATTCTAAAATGTCTTCCCAATGATTCCTACAAGGCTCGAGCTTACCTCATGGGTTCTTTGATTACTTCAATCTGATTACTTTCCCTTCAAAGAAAATACTACATTAGCTCCACTATTTTCTGCTAATAGGTCTTTAAACACATACAATCAATCCTCTCATAGCGTTCTATGTTATGATGTGGAGTATGACTAGCTGCTGAGAGGCACTTCTTCTGTAAATGAGGTGGAACACAGGAGCTAAATAAACCTCCACTAACAGGACCAGCAACAGGCTAATATCCACATGGTGAAGGAACTCAGCTAAATCAGAGACCATGTATGCAAGCAGCGAGTGTGTTCCCCATGTTTGTTTCCAGCATCTGCCTTAGACAAAACCGAAGAACCCTTTTGGAATCCTTTTTCTAAGAGTGTAGCACAGTAGTTGGAGTCCAATTGGCTGCGTCGTGGATAAGCCTAATTGGTGGTGCGATAGAGAAAACCGCTCCAGTCACATGTCAGGCTTATCGTAGAAGACAGAGATGCCAGGAGATTGCAGAAACAACGTTTTGGCCCGCACTGACAGATGTCTGCCTAGAGCCACCGCAGGCGAGGCAAGGCACACACAAAGCCCTGCCTGTGTTCCACTGGATGTTTTCAGCGCTGTAGCCGTCTGTTTCTACTGTCTCATTCACCTCACACTAAACCTGCCTGCACAGCTGTGTGGAGAGAGTTCAACTCTGCCCACTCACACACACAGAGACACACATCTCCATGCTCGATCCACACAATGGAGATAGAGCTGTCTGCCACATGCTTAGATCCATGAAATACAGTTTTTGTTTTACACCTTTTGGAGTCTACTTTAAAACAATGTTTCTGCATGATTGTTTCTAAAAATATATATAGTGTTTCTGCCATTATCATGTGTATTGACTTAGCGCATGAAGTGGAAAAGATTAAGGCAGGGCGATAGATAATGACAAACATTCACAGTAACAGTGTATTCCTACTAATTTTGTCTTGTCATGGTGACCTTAATGTTAGTGACCTGTCTCGCCCTCAGACGTCAATGAGTGTTTGGACCAATCGGTGTGCTTCCACGGTAGGTGTGTCAACTCCGAAGGCTCCTACAGCTGTAACTGTTACCAAGGATACCAGGCCTCTTCGGACAAGAACAGTTGCCAAGGTACTTGTTTGTGAAAACATTAGTCACACATCATACATTTTCCAGGTTTGGTATTAAAGTAACAGTTCTCTGAAGGTGCAATAGTGCTACTGAAGAAGTCTTTGAGGTCCAGGGGCTTTCAATAAATGTTGTTAACAGTGAGGAGCAGTGGTGGTTTAACGAGGTCCTCCTCCATACTGTCTTTTCTCCAGATGTGGATGAGTGTCTGCTCCCCGGAGCCTGCCTCCATGGCAGGTGTGTCAATCTGGATGGCTCCCACAGGTGCAGCTGTAACCCTGGTTACCAAACCACTCCTGACGGCAGGGCCTGTGAAGGTCTGTAAAGGATTAGATGTGTGGAATATGACTCTTCACGGTATAACACTGTTCTCTTTGAGCTCTGAGCTCTCTGTGGCTTTTTTAATACCTCATCATTGTTTTATTAGATGTTGACGAGTGTGCTACTCCTAATGTGTGCCCCGGGGGAATTTGCACCAACACCGAAGGTTCCTACTCATGCAAGAACTGCAGCCCTGGATTTCAGCGATCAGCGGCTGGACAGAGATGTGAAGGTACTGTATATAACCTGTACAACCTTTAGTGTTTCAGTCAACACACTGAATTATCATCACCTACCATGTCAGACAGTGTGTAGCAACCTACTGTACATTCTTCATGGTAATCTGTGTCTTTGTTCCAGATGTGGATGAGTGCTCCCAAGCAGACATGTGTCTAGGAGGGGTATGTGCCAACACAGAGGGCTCCTTCACCTGCACCAGCTGTAAGGACGGATACAGGGTTTTCCAGGACAGGCAGAGGTGTGAGGGTGAGTCCAGTCAAAGCCTTCCCCAGCTGGCACATTTGCCCACGCCTTCTAAGACTTGCCCTTTGCGTGTATCAACTGTATCAATAGTAAATCATGTCTGTGCTGGTCTGCGTGTCTCTCCAGATATTGATGAGTGCCAGTCTGGGTCTGTGTGTGCTAACGGGATCTGTCTCAACTCTGAGGGCTCCTACTCCTGCATCACCTGTCCCTCAGGCTACAGCGTCTCCCTTGATGGAGAGCTCTGTGAAGGTTCGTCCATCCTCCCTGAAACCACATCTAATGATCTGTCCTGAAGAAGTTGTATGTTACTGACCAGTCTGAGTTTGTTTGTTACTTATTGGAACAGATATTGATGAGTGTGCGCTGCCCACTACCTGCCCCAGGGGAACATGCGCCAACACAGAGGGTTCCTTCATCTGCACCACCTGCAGGCCAGGCTACAGAGTGACTGAGGATGGGCTAGACTGTGAAGGTATGTTATGGTATGCTGTGTAAGCATGTTATGTTCTGCCCTCTGCCCTGCGTGTGTCAGATGTGAGAGAGTGTGCCAGGTAACGCCTCACTGGGCCCTGTGTGAGTCCAGCCAGGCCTCTCTCCCACACATCGCCTGTGTTAACAGCAGGCTCAGGTTGTCTGTAAATGGCGTCAGGTGTGACGACTTGGACACAAAGCCCCTCTCCTGAGCTAAAGATCCCAAAATACTCCCAGACATCACATCATAACTGGGTCCTGGATCCCTATCCCTCCGGCACCATGTGTTCAAAAGAATGAGAAATGGGCCTCAAATAAAACACGCTGAAGTAAGCCTGTCCCACTGATAGATCAGCTGGAGAGATAGATGTGTTGACAGTGGAACTTTATGCCATATCAATTATAAACTGATCGAAAGTATTACATGTGGCACGCTGTCATGTTTTCCACCAGGCATGCTGTCCTCTGCTACAGCTCAGCTATGTACAGTTGAAGTGGGATGTTTACATACACTTCGTTTTTCAACCACTCCACAAATTTCTTGTTAACAAACTATCGTTTTGGCAAGTCTGTTAGGACATCTACTTTGTGCATGACACAAGTAATTCTTCCAACAATTGTTTACAGACAGATTATTTCACTTATAATTCACTGTATCACAATTCCAGTGGGTCAGAAGTTTACATACACTAAGTTGACTGTGCCTTTAAACAGCTTGGAAAATTCCAGAAAATGATGTCATGGCTTTAGAAGCTTCTGATAGGCTAATTGACATAATTTGAGTCAATTGGAGGTGTACCTGTGGATGTATTTCAAGGCCTACCTTCAAACTCAGTGCCTCTTTGCTTGACAACATGGGAAAATCAAAAGAAATCAGCCAAGACCTCAGAAAATTAATTGTAGACCTCCACAAGTCTGGTTCATCCTTGGGAGCAATTTCCAAACACCTGAAGGTACCACGTTCATCTGTACAAACAATAGTACGCAAGTATAAACACCATGGGACCACGCAGCCGTCATACCGCTCAGGAAGGAGACGCTACTTTGGTGCGAAAAGTGCAAATCAATCCCAGAACAACAGCAAAGGACCTTGTGAAGATGCTGGAGGAAACAGGTACAAAAGTATCTATATCCACAGTAAAACAAGTCCTATATCGACATAACCTGAAAGGCCACTCAGCAAGGAAGAAGCCACTGCTCCAAAACCGCCATAAAAAAGCCAGACTACGGTTTGCAACTGCACATGGGGACAAAAATCTTACTTTTTGGAGAATGTCCTCTGGTCTGATGAAACAAAACAGAACTGTTTGGCCATAATGACCATCGTTCTTGGAGGAAAAAGGGAGTACTTGCAAGCCAAAGAACAACATCCCAACCGAGAAGCACAGGGGTGGCAGCATCATGCTGTGGGGGTGCTTTGCTGCAGGAGGGACTAGTGCACTTCACAAAATAGATGGCATCATGAGGAAGGAAAATTATGTGGATATATTGAAGCAACATCTCAAGACATCAGTCAGGAAGTTAAAGCTTGGTCGTAAATGGGTCTTCCAAATGGACAATGACCCCAAGCATACTTCCAAAGTTGTGGCAAAATGGCTTAAGGACAACAAAGTCAAGGTATTGGAGTGGCCATCACAAAACCCTGACCTCAATCCTATAGAACATTGAAACATGAAAAAGCGTGTGCGAGCAAGGAGGCCTACAAACCTGACTCAGTTACACCAGCTCTGTCAGGAGGAATGGGCCAAAATTCACCCAACTTATTGTGGGAAGCTTGTGGAAGGCTACCCAAAATGTTTGACCCAAATTAAACAATTTAAAGGCAATGCTACCAAATATTAATTGAGTGTATGTAAACTTCTGACCCACTGGGAATGTGATGAAAGAAAAAATCTGAAAGAAATCATTCTCTCTACTATTATTCTGACATTTCACATTCTTAAAATAGTGGTGATCCTAACTGACCTAAAACAGAATTTTTACTAGGATTAAATGTCAGGAATTGTGAAAAGCTGAGTTTAAATGTATTTGGCTAAGGTGTATGTAAATGTACGACTTCAACTGTAGTTAACTGGGCTTCTCTCTGTCTCTCTGTCCTGTTGTTCAGATGTGGATGAGTGCTTGGTGGCTAATGTGTGCCCAGGCCAGCTGTGTAGGAACAGCCCCGGATCCTTCTCCTGCAGGAGCTGTGGGACTGGCTTTACCCTGTCTGAGGACGGCACCCACTGCCAGGGTAAGACTGCCTAACTAACCTCTAGAACACACTCACCCCCACCCTCCCCTTCTTCTCCCCAAGAGGAAGAGTACAGATCCAGTCCTATATTATCCAATGTTATTTAATGGAAGAGTGGATTTAGACTAGGAAGAAGATCTCCTTTTTTAAATGTTTTGCTCTGGGAAAATCCTGGAAACAAGTCCAAGTCAGACTTTAATTGGATTTTAATGGATGTCTCTGTGCCAGGAAAAGATTAACGGCCTATGTAGCCAGCACACACTGTGGAACTCCTCTGTTGACCCACAGGCAAATCACTTAACAATGGCCTGCACTATTTTCCCAATAAGAAATATAATCTGTACCAGAGCAAGGAATTTCCAATGATCACATAACAGAGAGCCAGGGAGTGTCTGTTGATACAGTAATTATACACCACCTGTAATAGCTTGCTGTTTTGGAATCGATGCCTGTCCTGCATACTTAGCCTATCTCTCCACCCTTTTTAATAAAGCACTGTCAGTGCAAGCTAATAAAGGAGGCTTTGCTTACTGTACGTGCAGACTGACTCCTTGCATTCAGCCATTAGTCATGTTATCAGGCCAGAGGCAGACAGTTGCTGTGGGTGCTTTGAGAGGGTGTCTCCTAGGACTGATGGGCTTGATCTGACCTCATTCATGTTATGATGCTCTCTCTCTTTTCCCTCTTCCCCCTCTCTGTCTCAATCTCTCTCTCTCTCTCTCTCCTTCAGACATAAACGAGTGCCTGTCCCCAGGGGTCTGTCCCATGGGCATTTGCAACAACACAGAGGGCTCATACTCCTGTATGACCTGTGACCTTGGCTTCACGCTGGCGCCCAATGGGCTATCCTGTGAAGGTACTACTTTTTTACTAATGTCTCTTCACTCCTGCTGGAAGTTATCCTCTTATGCTGATAATATATTTGTAGTCAGTCACATCTCTGCATGGTAGACCAGCACTGGCAGATGCGATATGAGTCATCATAATTCCCCGAAGTAAACTATGAAATGTATGTATATTCTTGTGGGAGGTTGTGACACTTTCCTCAAAGTTTTGGCTGCATTATTTGGAGGATGAACTGAGAACCCACTTGGATTAATACCCAATGATCTGCCAGCTGTGGTGTGAATGTGTCACGCTACATTACGGACTGAATGGTGTGTGTGTGTGTTTCCCCTCTGTGTCCCCTGCTCGGCAGACATCAATGAGTGTGAGGACAGCGGTCTGTGTCTGGGAGGACAGTGCACCAACAGCCCCGGCTCCTACAGCTGCTCCTGTCCCCCGGGCCTGGAGCTGGTGGAAGGGACGTCCTGCAGAGGTACACACACAAACACATAAAAAAAAAAGCGGAATTCTAGGATCCCACGGCAAACACAACCACAGAGACAGGTACAGTGCCTTCAGAAAGTATTCATGCCCCTTGACTTATTCCGCATTTTGTTGTATTACAGCCTGAATTCACAATGGATTTGAAAAAAAAATCATCCATCTGCACACAATACCCCATAATGACAAAGTGAAAACATATTTTTAGAGATTTTGTCAAATGTATAGAAAATTAAAACAGAAATCTCATTTACATAAGTATTCAAACCCCTTTGCTATGACACTCCAAATTGAGCTCAGGTGCATCCAATTTCCTTTTATCATCCTTGAGCTTTCACTACAACTTGATTGGAGTCCACCTGTGGCCAATTCAATTGTTTGTACATGATTTAGAAAGAAACACACCTGTCTATATAAGGTCCCACAGTTGACAGTGCACGTCAGAGCAGAAACTATTAATTAATTAATTAATGAAACTATACCATGAAGTCCAAGGAACTGCCTGTAGATCTCTGAGATAGAATTGTGATGAGGCATATATCTGGGTAAGGGTATACAACTATTTCTAGAGTGTTGAAAGTTTCCAAGAGCGCAGTGGTCTCCAAATATGGAACTACCTAGACTCTGCCTAGAGCTGGCCGTCTGACCAAACTGAGCAACCGGACAATAAGGACCTTGGTCAGGGAGGTGACCAAGAACCCAATGACCACTGACAGAACTACAGAGTTCCTTGGCTGAGATGGGAGAACCTGCCAGAAGGACAACGGTCTCTACAGCACTTCACCAATCTGGGATTTATGAGAGAGTGGCCAGACAGAAGCCAATCCTGAGAAAAGGGCATATGACAGCACACCTGGAGTTTGCAAAAAGGCACGTGAAAGACAGGGCATTAGGCAAAATATTCTGTGGTCTGATGAGACAAAAATGTAACTCTTTAGCCTGACTGGAAAGCGCTATGTCTGGAGAAAACTAGGCACAACTCAACACCATCCCTACCGTGAACCATGGTGGTGGCGTCATGCTATGGGGATGCTTTTCAGCGGCAGGGACTGGGAGACTGGTAAGGATAGAGGGAACAATGAATGGAGCAAAATACAGGCAAATCGTTGATGAGATCCTGCTTCAGAGTGCAAACGACCTTAGACTGAAGCGAAGATTTACGTTCCAACAGGACAATTACCCCAAGCATACAGCCAAAGCAATGCTGGAATGGCTTCAGAACAAGAACGTAAAAGTCCTTGAGTGGCCCAGCCAAACCCCAGACTTGAATCCATTTAGAAAATCTGTGGAAAGACTTGAAGATTGCTCTTCACCGCCGCTCCCCATATAACTTAACAGAACTTGAGAAACTCTGCAAGAAAGAATGAGAGAAAATCCCCAAATCCAGATGTGCAACGCTGGTACAGACATACCCAAGACGACTCAAAGCTGTAATCACCCCCAAATGTGCTTCTACAAAGTATTGACTCAGGGGTATGAATACTATGTAAATGAGACATTTCTATATTTCATTTTCAATAAATTAGCAACAATGTCAAACATGTTTTCACTTTCATTATGGGGTATTGTGTGTAGATGGGTGAGATTTTTAATTCAGGCTGTAACACAAAACATTTTGAATAAGTCAAGGGGTATGAATACTTCCTGAAGGCACTGTAAGTACAATCAAAAGGTTATTTATTGATGATTAGAATTAAGTGACAAGATCTTAAAAAGCATTAGTTGATTGGTTCTGTTTAAAACTACTAAGCGCCCAGTTAGAAACATTTAAGGCTAGGAGTTAGGACTGCGGTATAGCCCAGAATTTAACACTGAGCCCAGGGGAAAAACGAACAGCTGCAGAGTTACTTCACTCACACAGAGCAGTGGTTTACGTTCGTTCGGCTCTCCCAGAGCAGGGTTTGTTCGTTCAGCTCTGCCGGAGCAGGGTTGCCCTCCGTGGCTTCGTTGCCGTTGCATGATAACGTCGTTGCTCTGACGTCGGCGTTGAAACTATGTTCCCCGACAACTCTTGGCGGGGAACACAAAAAGTACACTGAGTGACTGTGCTGATCAACAATGTAGAAATGCACTCACATACTCGGGAATAAGCACTTTCCTTTAGATGGTGCTATTGTGAGCGTTGTACAAGTCCTCTCGCTCTCTCTGTCGGGGTGGCTGTATTGTAGTGTCGATAGCCTCTCGCAGCTGCGCCAGGCGTGTACCCTGTGTCTGTAGACGCGGGAGTCAACAAACATACAATTAGAACATGTACTGACCTACAGCTTGGAATCACACATTAGACATAAGCACTTTCCTTTAGTAGTGTTATAGAGAGTGTAATGGAGTCTTTTTTGCACAGCTGATCAGTGGATAGGGACAGCGGTCGAGGTGCAGCGAGAAGTGGAGGGGTTCCAAGTCGAATGGCGCGTTGAAGGTAAGTGGCCATTTCCTTTTGTCTCTAGTTCTGGGGCATGTTTAGTGTTTAGTTCAGGGAGGGAGGAGTTGATAGGGATTGGCAACAGCTGTCTCATAGTCAATATAGTCCATGCCAATCTGTAGAATCACAGCACAACCTGTAAAGAAAGTAAATAGTTCATGCAATTCAACTCAATTTCACACGTGAGAATGGCAATCATAAATAACACAGCACACATGAGTGAAAGGCACTCGTAAAATAGCAAAATAAGACATGCTGATAAGTAATATAATAAACATGCCGATAATATCAATAAAGTATACTGAACAAAAATATAAACGCAACAATTTCAAAGATTTTACTGAGTTACAGTTAGTGTAAGGAAATCAGTTAATTGAAATAAATTCATTAGGCCCTAATCTATGGATTTCACATGACTGGGAATACAGATATGCATCTGCTGGTCACAGATACCTTTAAAAAAAAAGGTAGGGGTGTGGATCTGAAATCCAGTTAGTATCTGGTGTGACCACCATTTGCCTCATGCAGCAGGACACATACAGTGGGGAGAACAAGTATTTGATACACTGCCGATTCCTACTTACAAAGCATGTAGAGGTCTGTAATTTTTATCATAGGTACACTTCAACTGTGAGAGGCGGAATCTAAAACAAAAATCCAGAAAATCACATTGTATGATTTTTAAGTAATTAATTTGCATTTTATTGCATGACATAAGTATTTGATCACCTACCAACCAGTAAGAATTCCGGCTCTCACAGACCTGTTAGTTTTTCTTTACGAAGCCCTCCTGTTCTCCACTCATTACCTGTATTAACTGCACCTGTTTGAACTCGTTACCTGTATAAAAGACACCTGTCCACACACTCAATCAAATAGACTCCAACCTCTCCACAATGGCCAAGACCAGAGAGCTGTGTAAGGACATCAGGTATAAAATTGTAGACCTGCACAAGGCTGGGATGGGCTACAGGACAATAGGCAAGCAGCTTGGTGAGAAGGCAACAACTGTTGGCGCAATTATTAGAAAATGGAAGAAGTTCAAGATGACGGTCAATCACCCTCGGTCTGGGGCTCCATGCAAGATCTCACCTCGTGGGGCATCAATGATCATGAGGAAGGTGAGGGATCAGCCCAGAACTACACGGCAGGACCTGGTCAATGACCTGAAGAGAGCTGGGACCACAGTCTCAAAGAAAACCATTAGTAACACACTATGCCGTCATGGATTAAAATCCTGCAGTGCACGCAAGGTCCCCCTGCTCAAGCCAGCGCATGTCCAGGCCCGTCTGAAGTTTGCCAATGACCATCTGGATGATCCAGAGGAGGAATGGGAGAAGGTCATGTGGTCTGATGAGACAAAAATAGAGCTTTTTGGTCTAAACTCCACTCGCCGTGTTTGAAGGAAGAAGAAGGATGAGTACAACCCCAAGAACACCATCCCAACCGTGAAGCATGGAGGTGGAAACATCCTGCTTTTCTGCAAAGGGGACAGGACGACTGCACCGTATTGAGGGGAGGATGGATGGGGCCATGTATCGCGAGATCTTGGCCAACAACCTCCTTCCCTCAGTAAGAGCATTGAAGATGGGTCGTGGCTGGGTTTTCCACCATGACAACGACCCGAAACACACAGCCAGGGCAACTAAGGAGTGGCTCCGTAAGAAGCATCTCAAGGTCCTGGAGTGGCCTAGCCAGTCTCCAGACCTGAACCCAATAGAAAATCTTTGGAGGGAGCTGAAAGTCCGTATTGCCCAGCGACAGCCCCGAAACCTGAAGGATCTGGAGAAGGTCTGTATGGAGGAGTGGGCCAAAATCCCTGCTGCAGTGTGTGCAAACCTGGTCAAGACCTACAGGAAACGTATGATCTCTGTAATTGCAAACAAAGGTTTCTGTACCAAATTTTAAGTTCTGCTTTTCTGATGTATCAAATACTTATGTCATGCAATAAAATGCAAATTAATTACTTAAAAATCATACAATGTGATTTTCTGGATTTTTGTTTTAGATTCTGTCTCTCACAGTTGAAGTGTACCTATGATAAAAAATTACAGACCTCTACATGCTTTGTAAGTAGGAAAACCTGCAAAATCGGCAGTGTATCAAATACTTGTTCTCCCCACTGTATCCTTCGCATAGAGTTGATCAAGCTGTTGATTGTGGCCTGTGGAATGTTGTCCCACTCCTCTTCAAATGCTGTGCGAAGTTGCTGGATATTGGCGGGAACTGGAACACGCTGTCGTACACGTCGATCCAGAGCATCCCAAACATGCTCAATGGGTGAATGTCTGGTGAGTATGGAGGCCATGGAGAACTGGGACATTTTCAGCTTCAAGGAATTGTGTACAGATCCTTGCGAAATGGGGCCATGCATTTTCATGCTGAAACATGAGGTGATAGCAACGGATGAATGGCACAACATTGGGCCAAAGGATCTCGTCACGGTATCTCTGTGCATTGCCATTGATAAAATGCAATTGTGTTTGTTGTCCGTAGCTTATGCCTGCCCATACCATAACCCCACCGCCACCATGGGGCACTCTGTTTACAACATTGACATCAGCAAACCGCTCGCCCACATGACACGTGGTCTGCGGTTGTGAGGCAGGTTGGACGTACTGCCAAATTCTCTAAAACGATGTTGGAGGCGGCTTATGGTAGAGAAATGAACATTCAATTCTCTGGCAACATCTCTAGTGGACAGTCCTGCAGTCAGCATGCCAATTGTACGCTCCCTCAACTTGAGACATCTGTGGGATTGTGTTGTGTGACACAACTGCACATTCTAGAGTGGCCTTTAATTTTCCCCAGTACAAGGTGCACCTGTGTAATGATCATGCTGTTTAATCAGCTTCTTGATATGCCACACCTATCAGGTGGATGGATTCTCTTGGCAAAGGAGAAATGCTCACTAACAGGGAAGTAAACAAATTTGTGCACAACATTTGAGATAAATAAGCTTTTTGTGTGTGTGGAACATTTCTTGGATCTTTTATTTCAGCTCATGAAACATGGGACAAATATTTTACATGTTGCGTTTCTATTTAGCAAGAGTCAGTGTCATTTGTGACACACACAGACCCCCTCTCTCTGGGGACGTCCTTAGTGTGTATCACTCATGTGGATTTGGAGGAAATGGGACAGTTCAATCTCCTGTTCAGCTGTGGATGAGTGTCGGTCTGGGGTGATCAGTGGAGAAGGGGACTGTCTGAACACAGATGGTTCCTACCTCTGCATCTGTCCCTATGGATACACCACAGGCACCGCAGAGGGAAATGGCTGCCAAGGTGAGAGAACAAGCTATACTGCTAGGATTATAACTAACTACCAACTGGTTTGAATGCATTACCACAATTAGCACAAGCCACAAGTTCCTCCTGTCTGGGTATGGACAGACAGTGCATGCAGCGGGCAGCTTGTACTCACTGACCCTGTCTCTCTCTGGGCTGACCCTTCTCCCCCCTGCTCTCCCCCCTGCTCCAGCTTTGGGGTGCCTAGGTGTCCACTGGTTCCCCAGGCCAGTTAGGCAGCAGGGATCAAACCCAGCCATTTTTTCTAACAGGCTATGGTCAGACATCAACAGTCTCACTGCTCCTCCTCTTTCAGCTCCACTGGACCAGCCGCACCAGCTGACCCCTTGCCCTGGTCACACCAGAGAGAGAAAAAAATGCTGCTCCTGATTGTTGGCCAGAGCGCTAGCTAGCCTTTTACTGGAACATTCTGGAGCATTAGCTGTCAAAATACAGACGAATGGAGCACTCTGGAAGAATCAATATGAAAGGAACGTAGCTCAGGCTAAATGTCTGAGCTGCATATTATTGATTCTGGCCTGTTTTACTGCTGAGATGTATCTAGCATTAGCGTAACCTGAATGACAAATCATTGGGCAGTACACTGAGCATGTTATCGCTCTGGAGTGATGTGAAGCATGGAGCAGGGCCACTCTCTGGAGGTGGAAGATCCTGGAGGGGGTTATAGTGGGTGAGGGTCCCATGGTGCGAGGGGACTGGACCTCTTCTAGGCCATGCGTAACAGCAGGCTAGGCAGCACCTCCCCAGTGCCTAGTGCTGATGGCTGGACTTTCCCTTCACTCCACTGGGCTGTGGCCATGTACTGTAGCACCACACAGCATCCACAACAGTGAGCAAGGCAGGCCCAACCCTGGCCCTCTGCCACAGCAAATATAGTCCTTTAATTAACCTTTAAATCAGAGGCTGGGAATATTTTCATGCTGTCTGCCATTGTGTGTGCAGCGCTGACACAATGAAAGCCAGGCCTCTCTGCCATGGGCCCTGCAGGGAGAGGAGAGGGGGTGCATGGGAAGGAGAGGGTCAGGTGAGCCCAGAGTGGTTAGCCCTCTGGTTGGAACACAGGTGGACTAGCTGGATGGCTGGCTGCTTACAGGGCTATGAGTACTGGTACTGTCTGAGGCTCAACCATGGATAGTGGACTAACATCAGTCAATCATAAAGATTAACTACTAATCAATCGAGTATAACCTGCCATGCAGCTCTGTTTGAGATAAATCATTGCTTTAAATGTTTGTTATCGAATCACATGGCTATTAAACCGGAAGATAAATGTGGGTGCTTACCCATGCTGTTTTCAGACAGTTTTGTTCCCTTTACCTCCATACATGTGTTTACTGTCTACAATGAGAGATTTGTCTCATTATCAGCCATGGCAAAAGAAGATGTTCAATTTTTGTTGCTTTTCTGCCTTGCCCCCACTTATTAGGCTATTCAGTCCAAATACCTTTTAAGTTATGATGTAATGTGGCAATTACACCAATCTACATTTAATCAAGCATACAGCCATCATTATACATTTTTTACTAGTCGGAGGGAATGTTCCCAGACCTATAGCTAGGGTACATACTTTTTTCATATTTTCTGTTTGCCAGTACCGTAAAGTGTTCCAAATGGGCAATGTATCTTACGCTCAGACAAGCCCTTGATTGCACACATGCATTATTTTCTTCATGTTAAGAGAGAATGAGATTCTCGGTGGCTGACTGATTCATATTATACCAAAGAAGAGAATACTTCATGACTATCATAAACAAAGAACACTTTCTTTCACACTTTCCTCTCTTCTTATCCCAATTTCTCTCTCTCTCTGTGTCTGTCTCTGTCTTTCTCTCCCCCCTCTCCTCCTCCTCCTCCAGATGTTGAGTGCAGTAAGGACGGCGTGTGCTCCCATGGTCAGTGTCTCAACACAGATGGCTCCTACCTCTGCCTGTGTGAGGCTGGCTTCAAGTACTCTGCAGACACAGCTGACTGTGAGGGTAAGAACACTCTACCAAATTCATAACCCCTTCACTCTACCCACAATCCACTGCTTCTGCCCCAGCTGAAACTCAGCAGAGTTAATAAAACGTTCCGGTCCATTTAGACCAGAGTCCGCCCTGTGTGTGTGAAAGTTTTTTTTTTTATGATTGATTATGTAGCTGTAGTCAGTGCAGTGTCAATGGTGACATTCCCTCAGTGAGAGAGTCCAACTATGGCTCAGAGGCTTTCCTCTGGCTGTAGCTGTAGTCTTGCGTAAGGGAGCTCCCTGTGACTGGAGCCCTGCTCCTCATCTCCCCTTGGGGAGTATGAATTACCCCATTGTGGGATGGAGGTGTTTCTCCCTCTGGAACATCTCCCTTTGCTCCTTCACAAGTTCTTCAGTTCCTGTGAAAATATTGTTCTTGGCCATGCCCAGTTTCTGCTGCTGAGCACTGAGGACAGCAGCACCACAGGCCTCCTGGCTGTGCCTACTCATGCTGGGGAGACATTGTACTGTGAGGAATGGAGGGGGAATGGGATTGGTGATTAATAATATAATAAATAATAATAAGCCATTTAGCAGATGCTTTTATCCAAAGCGACTTACAGTCATGTGTGCATACATTTTTACGTATGGTTGGTCCCGGGGATCGAACCCACTACCCTGGCGTTACAAGCGCCGTGCTCTACCAGCTGAGCTACAGAGTGAGTGTGTGCATGTATGATATAAGCACATGTATATCTCAGGTCTACTGGTCTGGCCTACTCAAGCTGGAGATCCATGCTGCTGTGAAGGGTGAAGAATAGGATTGATGTGTGTATGACATTAGAACATCTCTTTCTCTCCACAGATCAGAATGAGTGTAAGGAGTATGGTAGCTCGGTGTGTGGCACCTGGCTCTGTGAGAACACCATTGGCTCGTACCGCTGCTTCATGGGGTGCCAGCCTGGCCTGTATGGAGAGGACAACCCAGACTGTGGTAAGTCAGAGTGGATAACAGGCTCTGTGCTTAGTCAACAGGCAATGTACTTACTTGGTGGACAGCTGAAGGCACTTGAATATCAGCCTTACTGGTCATTCACCTTGGGCAGTTTTCTGAAAGAAACGCTCTGCATTGTCTCGATGGCCCCTCAGCCCACCCCCACCCTACAGAGATACTAATATCACTCTGGCACGCACACACAGAGGCTCATCTATCAAACGCTAATCAGGTGCACTGGGCCTTCTTGGCCAGGGGAGCAAAGAGAGGTGAAATGGGCCCTGAAATTGGGCCACTTTAGAAAGGGAGCAGCGGTATCATCCAAGGCGGTGTTTGAGGCCGGATGATAATAGGGCCAGGTCTCATCCTCCAGACAATGGGGCTAATAGAGTTTTTTTGGCAAGGGCGATGGGTGTAACCTGATCCCAGCTCTTCTCCTCTCTAAGTGGGGCAGGGCTGTCATCTGATGGGACGTACGGTGCGCCCCACCCCTCCCAGCCAGCCCTCGCCCTCCTCAGGCCACTGCAACTTAGACACCCGGTCGGGTGGTCACCTGATCTGGCCTGGGAGGTGTAGAGACGACCGACACATCTGGGTCTAACATCTGTCCAACAACAACAAAACAGCCCTGTCTCCATGACAACTAAAAACAAGACGCCTATGTGTTTACTGGCAAAGACAGACCATCAGTCTGTGTATGTGTGTGTCCATGAGAGATGAACATAATTTTACTATATTCAGAAGAGTGTTTGATTAGTGCTGGTGCGCGCCCGTTTTCGAAGCAGTTTGTATAGGTGGTGGCTGGTGCTGTTCCCCTCTGCTGGTAAACTTCTCAGTTACCGTAAAACATGAATCAAGTCGGTTTTATAAGAGGCATATCTGACATTGAGCAAAAACATACAGGCCAAGTATTTGCTCATATCAAAATGGCTTCCAAACAGGCAGGGCCAGGACTGAAGGGGAGAGTGTGATAGCATGATCTAGTGAGCCCCAGATGGGGCGGACTGAGAGAGAGGGTGTTGAGATGCAGTGAGCGTCGAGCAGCATGTTATATTCTCATGACTCTTTATTTGACTCACAGTGGAGAGCAGAGCCTAGCGGAGCGGCAGCACCGGGGCCGATGACAGAGCCTGGCTTGGTGTGGCCCTCTCCCCTCTGAGAACTATGATGTTGTGTGGCAGGATCCCAGCATGGAGGGGCCTGTTGTGAGAGGTGGCCAGATCCAAAACAGCTGCTTACAGCCTCCTCACCTCCTCCGTTTTACCATTTAGCGTCAACATGGCCCGTCCCCTGCTCGCATAGGCTCAATTCAATATAGTCTGAATAAGTTGTGATGTAAATACGTGCTGATGGTGATTGCATTAGGGCCCCACTGTTTCTGCTCTGTTGGGTAGCCATGTTGTTGTGTAACTGTCTCCTCTTACTTATCTAACCACCAACAAGGTTTTTCCACAGCAGCTTGACCATTGAGATGACACATTATGGATCATAATCCACAGTTTAGGCTGAGCCTGTTAAAACTCAACAGCCCAAGACCAAGTCATAATACCCCAGAGCATTGTAACAGCTCCAGCCTCTCTGGTCCAGTCCAGTGATGCAGCCAGCTGTGGCCATCTCTGACCCACTATCTCTTCACCTCTGTTCTGACGCCAGCCTTCCCTCCTCTCCTCCAGGCTCCCCTGCATCTCCATGGGACATACATACAGTACATCCACACAAAGCATCACAGACATTGACCGCAGAGCTTCTCCTCCCCTCCAGCCCCTGGCCTCCGCTTCCTCAGCCTGGGCTGTGGGATCTGAGGACCAAGCCCTCTTGCCTCTTTCTCGCCCCCCACAGCTCAGCATCTTGCACAAAGGCCACTTGTTCCAGGGCATTATGGGAGGTTATGGGAGATGTTGCCGTCCCCCCAATAAAACGTCTGGGGAGGGAGCTCAATTACTCCTAGACATTTTTGTCTGCTTGTAAAAATCATCCAATATTTAAGAAGGCCGTACACTGTAATTTGCCATTTCTCTGAGGGGCGTTGATTTATTTTTACTCGCGGGCCTCCGATGGGGCGGCGGTTGTCTTTGGCTCTGCTCACCATACTCATTTTGTGGCCATAATACAAAATGGGAAAACTGATGTTCTCCTCAGCAGAGCTTCAGCTGCAACTACGCTCTACCTCCGTCCATTGAAGTTGTTCACTCAGCCCTGCTATGACAGCCTATAGAGTGACGAAAGTAATGCGTTACGTAATCAGATTACTTTTATAAGTAACAAAGTAAAGTAACGCAGTACTTTTTCAAATTGGGTAATACTATTACAGTTACTTTGTCAAACAATGTTTGCGTTACTTTCAGAATTATATCTCTACTGGGCGCGTGTTTCCATGATCCGATCTCGACTTGTTTCCTCATTTAGTTATCGAGCGAGCAGAGAAAGGCTGTTTAGAGAAATGTCATGACTAGGGCTGTTATGGTGACCATGTTACCGCCACGCCAGCGGTCACGAGTCATGACCGCAGTCAAAATCCACGTGACCGTTTAGTCATGGTAACTATGCTTCTTCATGCTCTGATGCTGCTGATGGTCATTAGTAGCCTACCAAACTTGCCAACTGCCTGGTACTCAGCACTCTATTGTCCCCTTTAATCACTCTGACATCAATGCAAATGTATTCTAAAAAAATCAAACACTTCATGAGAGCCCATGAGCTCATGTTGCACAACATTTGTATAGGCTATGCAATTGTGTGAGAAAAGAGGAGGATCCCATCAGCTTTCTATAGGCTAGGCCTAATATATTTATTTCTCAACTTTCCTAATATTAAGCACATTGCTTTGCTTTACAACAGGAGTATAGCCTACCTGGCTGGCATGAAAATGAACCATGGGAAAAGAGTCCTCCATTTAAGTGAATGGATGACCACAGTGCCTCCTGAGTGGCGCAGTGGTCTAAGGCACTGCATCGCAGTGCTAACTGTGCCACTAGAGATCCTGGTTCGAATCCAGGCTCTGTCGCAGCCGGCCGCGACCGGGAGTCTCATGGGCGGCGCACAATTGGCCCAGCGTCGTCCAGGGTAGGGGAGGGACTGGCCGGCAGGGATGTAGCTCAGTTGATAGAGCATGGTGTTTGCAACGCCAGGGTTGTGGGTTCGATTCCCACGGGAAGCCAGTATAAAAAAATAAAAAATAAAATAATATGTATTCACTAAACTGTAAGTCGCTCTGGATAAGAGCGTCTGCTAAATGACTAAAATGTAATGTATTCCTGCCCCTGTTTCCAGACAGGTGCATGATAATGGTCCATTCTAAATCAAAACTAATTTCACACATATATTATTTAGTATATGTAAAGACAAGATTAAATTAAGAATAGTGGTGAAAATATTAGCCTATCACTTGTGAATGATGTATTATCACTTGTGAATGATGTGTTATCACTTGTGAATTATACATTATTACTTCTGAATGATGCCCAGCATAAGAAACATTGCCTTTTTTTGCGACTTTTTCTAATCATAGTCGCACACCTCATGTAGCCTAGCCCATAGGCCTATATGTTTTGATAAGGTTGCCTAACTGGCATACATAGGCAGCGCGTGAGCTTCAAGTTTGGGGAAGATCATTTTCACCATAAAAATACACCTTTATAATAAAGCTTTACATGCATAATCGCATTTGGGGTCACTTTTGAGAAGTGTTTTCCCGCTAATTGATTGCATTTGGAACATTCACGCTTATAGCCTACTGCCGTGTGCACATTGCTGCGCTTATAATGTGAAGAAATAGCCTAATAGTTTATCAACATTTTAAACTTAAACATTCTTATCTGTCGCATCAGCTTCATTGCTTTTAAAAGGTTTTTTGATGCTAGTGGTTGTATTAATTTGGGATCTATCGCATCCCACAACTATCCCAAAGTATGTTTGGAATATTTATTTCTCGCACAGAAGGACAAGTTGACCAATAGAATAGGTCACCTTTTGTACTATGGGGGATAGTAGATTCACATAGGCTAGTGCTTTTTCTGTTCGTTAGGCCTACTCATCTTGTTGGCTGACAAAAAGTAAATGTGGACAGTTCTTCTAACATCAATATGCGCCTCGGAATTCGATAAGAGGGACGCGCGCAGTTGCATCCCCGATGTGTCTGTCTTCACTTGTAGCCTACTTTGGAGCTGAGATGCCTATGAGAAGAACCCGATCAGAATTGAGATATCTGAGAGAGCCATGTGGCCACACAAGGGGGATGCCGCCGGGAAATCCGAGGCCTGGTGAGAATATTATCAAGTGCTTGTGAAATTGGGAATGAGAGACTGATGAAATGTGTGCAGCCTGCACAAAAAACAAAGCAGAGCTCATGCCTTTAGAGTCGCATCATGCAGCCTTAAAATATATAACAAATCTAAACATATAGCCCAACGTTTGTATCACAACTAAAGTTGCATAAATTACTCTAAATTAAGCAAATAGGAGGACCTGTTTCTTTGTTAACCGCTCAACACAAAATAGCCGCATGTGGTCACTCCCTCTCGGAAATCATTTGGAGAAAATATCCTTTCTATTTTATTCAGCTATGTTCAATTGTATTCTTCATGCTATAAAAAATATATATATAAAATAATGCCATGGAATTCTAAGCAAATCTTGTCTGCCAAATGAACTAGTGTAGCCCACAGCCATATGGCATAGCCAGATCAGGGCCTAACATAAGGACAATTCAGAGTATGCTATTCTGTCTTCTGAAATAGACTACACATCATGTTTCTTTAGACCTGTCTAAAATGAATAATGGATTTATTGTGATGGTGTAGGCTATAATAAATTGATTTATTCAAGTTTTTAAATGTAGATGTTCCAAAGGTCTGCATCAGTGGCTTGTAGGCTATGCGTGGAAGCCAGGAGATGCTAAATGTGTTTGTTAATTAACGGTCAATTACCGTGAGACCGGCAGTTATTTGCTTGACAATCACCGGCTGACAAAACGTAATGACCACCACAGCCCTAGTCATGACAGCTGCTGTCCATAGAAATGTATAGAGGGCGCACCTCTGATCTTTGCCATTGATCGCTTCTGTGTTAGCAAAGCCCTGTCTTATCATTCAAAATCTTTCTCTCGAGCCGCCAGTTCTGGTTATAGATCGCACGTACACGGACGCATAGAGATGTCTAGAGGGCACACTTGCCACTAGACGGGAAAGCCCTCTCTATGGGTCCGTGTACGTGCGATCTATAACCAGAACTGGCGGCTCGAGAGAAAGATTTTGAATGATAAGACAGATGTTTGGCTTATAGTATATATGGCTAATTAAGGAGCCCATATATAGTGCAGCACTTGTAGACTAGAACAGGAAAGCAGCGCCACAGATGAAAGGAGAAACTAGTGATCAAACCTGAGTAAGTAACCTATTTTTGGTAGAGCGCGCGCGGCTCACCTTGCTCCCTCCGACAGTCTTTTTTATTTTTATTTTATGAAAGTAATGCAAAGTAATATAACGCGTTACTTTACAATATTATTTTGTGTGGAAAGTAACATGTTACTTTTGTTAAATGTAACGAGTAATCTCTATCTATATACAGTACCAGTCAAAAGTTTGGACACACCTATTCATTCAATGGTTTTTCTTTATTTTTACTATTTTCTACCTTATAGAATAATAGTGAAACCATCAAAACTATGAAATAACACATATGGAATCATGTAGTAACCAAAAAAGTGTTAAACAAATCTAAATATATTTTAGATTTTAGATTCTTCAAAGTAGCCTCCCTTTGCCTTGATGACAGCTTTACACACTCTTAGCATTCTCTCAACCAGCTTCACCTGGAATGCATTTCCAACAGTCTTGAAGGAGTTCCCACATATGCCTCCTGTAGCTCAGTTGGTAGAGCATGGCGCTTGCAATGCCAGGGTTGTGGGTTTGATTCCCACGGGGGGCCAGTATGAAAAATATATGCACTCACTAACTGTAAGTCGCTTGTTGGCTGCTTTTCCTTCACTCTGAGGTCCAACTCATCCCAAACCATCTCAATTGGTTAGAGATCAAGTGATTGTGGAGGCTAGGTCATCTGATGCAGCATTCCATCACTCTCCTTCTTGGTAAAATAGCCCTTACACAGCCTGGAGGTGTGTTGGGTCATTGTCCTGTTGAAAAACAAATGATAGTCCCACTAGGCCCAAACCAGATGGGATGGTGTATCGCTGTGGTAGCCATGCTGGTTAAGTGTGCCTTGAATTCTAAATAAATCGTAGACCGTGTCACCAGCAAAGCACCTCCAAAAATCTCCAATTTGGACTCCAGACCAAAGGACAGATTTTCCACCGGTCTAATGTCCATTGCTCGTGTTTCTTGGCACAAGCAAGTCTCGGGATGCTGGCCTAGGCAGAGTTGCAAAGAAAAAGCCATATCTCAGACTGGCCAATAAAAATAAAAGATTAAGTTGGGCAAAAGAACACAGACACTGGACTTTTTCTTTGCAACTCTGCCTAGGTCAGCATCCCGGAGTCGCCTATTCACTGTTGATGTTGAGACTGGTGTTTTGTGGGTACTATTTAATGAAGCTGCCATTTGGGGACCTGTGAGGCGTCTGTTTCTCAAACTAGACACTCTTGCTCAGTTGTGCACCGGGGCCTCCCACTCCTCTTTCTATTCTGGTTAGAGCCAGTTTGCACTGTTCTGTGAAGGGAGTAGTACACAGCGTTGTACGAGATCTTCAGTTTCTTGCCAAAAGGCACCTAAAGGACTCTCAGACCATGAGAAACAAGATTCTCTGGTCTGATGAAACCAAGATTGAACTCTTTGGCCTGAATGCCAAGTGTCACGTCTGGAGGAAACCTGGCATCATCCCTACGGTGAAGCATGGTGGTGGCAGCATCCTGCTTTGGGGATGTTTTTCAGCGGCAGCGACTGGGAGACTAGTCAGGATCGAGGGAGCAAAGTACAGAGAGATCCTTGATGAACACCTGCTCCAGAGCACTCAGGAGCTCAGACTGGGGTGAAGGTTCACTTGAGTAAAGGGTCTGAATACTTATTTGATTTTTAATAAATGTGCAAAAATCTCTACAAACCTGTTTTTGCTTCGTCATTATGGGTTATTGTGTGTAGATTGATGAGAAAAAAAATACAATTTAATACATTTAAGAATGAGGCTGTAACGTAACAACATTTGGAAAAAGTAAAGGGGTCTGAATACTTTCCGAATGCACTGTATATAGATAGATTACTTTTTCAAGTACTGGTGAGTGCTGTATGAGAAAAGCAGTGTGTGTTTGTCAATGTGTTTGCGTTGGAAAAGAAACATGCATCTCATTTTTATCCTTTGTTTCCAGCTGCAGTTCGGCATTGTGGCTATCAATTTTGTGTGGCTATGGCTTGTCTTTAATAAGGCATACAGGGCCGGAGTGTAATGGAGAAGATGGCCCCAGCTAGCCTGTATTATTAGAACATAGCCACAGGTCTTTTATTAACAAGCTCACACTCTGGCTGGACAGTCAGTCTTAATTAGAGAGTTTTGTAAGGCTGTTAGTCCCAGGGTTTCGAAGCATCCCAGTCAAGGACATGGCCATGGAAAGACCATTAAAGAAATTTGGCCTCGACATTCCCCTTGCTCCCCAAGATGATGATTTGATAGCATCACGCACGCCACTACATGTGGAAACGGGAACATTGTTTCCATGTTTCAGATGGATGAAAACCTCTGAGCAGACACTGATTATTTCATGTAGCAGCTGAGAGCTTAGGTGACCTTCCTGAGAGACCTCCCAGCTGGCTGCTTTACTCACACTGACCGTCCAAAGCCCCACTTAGGTTTTTCACACATGCCAAAATGTTCTTCACAGTGTTACAGTATACACCTCATCTTACTACAAGTCTGTAGCAAGGCCTCAAAGTCCAAAAGTAAACATTTTAATGGAGAAACAGCTCAATATATTTGATAATTGCCCCCTCTACTATGTTTGTAAACACAAAGTTTAGATTTTGGTGGTCCCCATGTCAACTTTTGTCTTCGTCATGTCAGAGCCATTTGGCTGACATCACTATTAGCACCATCTTCTGGATGGCTTTGCCTCTCTCCCTGCCCTCTGGACAGTGGGTCAGGCCTCCCAGAATGCACTCATTGACATTTACATTTTAGTCATTTAGCAGACTATCTTATCCAGAGCGACAGTTAGTGAGTGCATACATTTTTCATACTGGCCCCCCGTGGGAATCGAACCCACAACCCTGGCGTTGCAAGCGCCATGATCCACCAACTGAGCTACAACTGCATCTGTAATGTAATAGTATGGCAGGGCCCAAGCCCTCTCCGTCCCTGCTGAATGGGTTACTTCATGCGGTCGTTCTGGCTGACTCTCCTCATTCCTTGAATGATGCAGCATTTACGAGAGCTCGGAGACAGAATAAAAATCTGATAGACAATATGTGAATGTCATTTATTTTTTTCCTCTACAAATCTGCTGACTTTTATGTATCCACTGTATTTCCATTTGCTCCCGAAAGATGTGTTAGCATGTTTCATAAGACATGCAGGGCTACTAATTATATGCCCTGAAGTTGATGTATACTTTACTATCTACTGTACCTGTCATTATTTCATGCCCATAACTGTGACATTTAGAGAAAAGAATACAGTACCAGATACTCCTCCATTTCCCCACTACTGTAAATGACCTGTAAACGATTAGCTTTTGCTGAGTCAGGCGATTTTATTCTAATTAGAAAATAACACACACAGCACGGGTCTCTAACAAAGGATGACTTGGCAAACGTCCCTCAAATTCCTCAACAAAGGTGCCCTTCCAAAAAAAATAAAAAATAATAA
This sequence comes from Coregonus lavaretus, assembly GCF_964263955.1. NCBI lineage: Eukaryota > Metazoa > Chordata > Actinopteri > Salmoniformes > Salmonidae > Coregonus > Coregonus lavaretus. The sequence goes on along the minus strand of NC_140005.1, from coordinate 22,687,709 downwards.
TAATAATAATCTGAATGTGGCTTTTGTGTGCATTTTACCTTTCTGTGATCTCTAGGGCAGGGTTTCCCAAACTCTGTGCTGGGGCTTCCCCTGGGTACAAGTTTTGGTTTTTGCCATAGCACTACACAGCTGATTCAAATAATCAATGCTTGATGATGAGTTGGTTATTTGAAATCAGCTGTGTAGTGCTAGGATAAAAAACAAAACGTTCACCCTGGGGGGGGCAGGACCAAGTTTGGGAAACCCTGCTCTCTGCTCTAGGGGAAGCACGTGATAACATAGAAAAGTGTTTAGGAACATAATGGTTGTGTGTCACATAACCTGGTGACTTGGAACGTGGCCAGTGCACAAGCAGGTTAACATTGACCAATGGTTCATGTGATTGACCAGGGAAAACCATAGAATGACTGATGTGTGATCAAACCATTGGTCAATGTTAACCTGCTTGTGCAGTCTGGGCTTTCTAAGAGTAACTGTCTTTGGCCTCTGCACTGTGCACCGTACGCCAAGAAATACAAAATGATGTATGTGAGAAATTGCAAACAAATGTTCCCTTTAAACAGAGGGTGGTTGGGAATCAGCACTAGTGTTATATGGTCCAGTGTTAACAGCTCTAAGGTCCATGCTTTCCTCTACTCACACATTCAATGTACACATAACAAGGTCTTTCCCCTGGCTTCATTAAACATGCTTTATGATCTATGGCTGCACATGGTTGCCAGGTCTGGTCCTCTCTGTCCTTTTGCACGCAGAAAATCTTCTGAATTAGTCCAGATCAGCTCCCCAGTTTAGATTTTTTGCATGGGACACATTTTTGGAATTACAAAAGTAAGATGTCAAGTTAAAATAGGGAAAATGTAGGGAACAATTCGGGCCCGTCAGAGTTGTTGCAGGAAATGTGCATTCATTCAAGCATTATGGAAATCCTAGTTACCCGTAGCCGTTTTGACAAAATGTCTCTGAAGTGGCTTATGTGGATGTGCAGGCCCCTCCATGTCTGCAAATCAGTTCCATGTTGTTACATAATCCAAGACCTCACTCGGCCAGAAAGTGAGCAACAGGTCACTTCTCACTCCATAGACCCCAGCAGAGGACCCTTAAATCCTGAGGCTTCCATATGCTGGCTCTACTTTAACACAATGTAGCCATGCTGAGGCAGCCCTTACAGACCTTTCACTGGGCTCATTGATAGCCATCGGAGTCAGCAGAATGGATTCAATCAAATGGTCTGTGTCCCCACGAAGCTGTAAACTATCCCATTCTCTCCCTGTATTCATTTTCTCAGTTTGACATGTTATGATGATGGTGATTGCTATTGTTATTGTAAGTTGTAGCAGTAGTAGTATTTATTTTAGTATTGCAACACATGCTCATTAGCAAGCCAGTCGTGAAATGGTACAGTTATACACATGTAGCAGAGAAACATTGGAATGTGTTATTCTATGCTCACCTTTGGGTGCCCTCTTGTTTAGATATCGATGAGTGTGTGAATGAGAACATCTGTGGGGACCATGGCTTCTGTGAGAACACAGACGGCTCCTACCGTTGTCAGTGTGACCGGGGTTACACCAACCCCCCTGGTGAATCTGGTGCCCATAGCTGTGTGGGTAAGTAACTGTTAAATGATACACTCCACTGGTTAGCATGGTCAGTTACTGTATACAGTACCAATGTGCAGTACATACTGTATTGTACATGGTGGAATGTGTGTTTGAGTATGTGTGTGTGTTTGTTTGTACGCACACTTGTGTCTGTGTGTGCATGTGTACATGCTTTGCATCTGTGTGTGAACCTTGGTGTGCCTTTTACCCCCCTCTCCCTTTCCGTGCAGATGTGAACGAGTGTGAGATGAGCGCGGCGCTGTGTGGAGAGGCCCTGTGTGAGAACGTGGATGGCAGCTTCCTGTGCATCTGCCCCAGCGACAATTATGAATTTGATCCCATCACCAGCCAATGCCGCCCGCAGGGTAACACACCACACACAGGGGCTTATGGGACTTATGGGTTCGTCCTGTCGCTGAGGGATTGAATTTTCACTGTCTTCACATCTGGGGAATTATTAGGGCAAGAGTGGTTCCATGTTCCCTACAGTACCTGTTTCTATTTCACAACCTCTCTGCTGAGTTTGACTCCATGCTTATTGGATGGGGGGAGAGTTATGTTGTACCCCTAATAGGTTAAATGCATTACAGTTCAAATCCGCGAAGAACAAATTGCAGAAACTATTCCAGCTACCTTTACAGAATTGATTTGCTGTGCTCAGAGCACAACTCACTCCAAATTCTCTCTCATGGCCAAATCTCCCCCAGTCAAATTCCCCCCAAAGACAAACAAGGATAATATATAGCTATTGGCAAAACTGCCATGGAAAGATCTCTCTTAGAAACACTAAGTGTTCACTGTAAACAGATTACTGAAAGAAAGGTCAAGCTTACCTTGAGTCTGTGGCATTGGCTTGTCTTTAGCTTGTTATAGGCATGTATACACAAACGGGACATATTTACATTAATAAGCAGCATGCTCTCGATGGGGATGTTTTTGTTCTCGTTCAGTATTAAAGTATGCCTTGTGTACTTTGACCACATTCTACTTTTTGCTTTTGACGTGTGCTAAACAATCATGTCAGAATGAATGGTGTGTTGACTCACATGCCAGTGTTTCCATTTGGCTAAGCCCGCTGCTTAACTGTGAATGCCTGAGACCATGTCTGTGGATAAATGAGCAGCTGAAGGTACTCCGGCCTACTGTCTGCCTGCCCTACTATAGGACTTGGAGCTCTTGTCCAGCGGAAATAGTGGCACTCATTATGCTGTTAGACATAGGGCCTATAGACTGACTGATTCTCACTGATACCAATATTATTTCTAGTGGTAATGGCTACAGTCTTTATTGTAGTAAATCAACTAGGGTCACAATTTATTCTGCAAATCCCCTCCAATTATTCCCCTCTTATCTATTTCTCCTCATGAGTGGTGTGATTGTCCTACAGGTGCTACAGATGAAGATGCTCCTCCTCCTCCTCCTCCTAAGCCAGCCTCACCCACGGAGGAGCAGAGGAAGGAGTGTTACTACAACCTGAACGATGCTAACTTCTGTGACAATGTGCTGTCTCGTAACACCACCAAGCAGGAGTGCTGCTGCACGGTGGGGGCCGGCTGGGGGGACGACTGTGAGATCCACCCCTGCCCTGTCCCTGGGAGAGGTAGGCTTACTACAGTATGATTTGATCCCGAGTGAGATTCCCAAGAGACAGATTCACATACTGTATGCTTACTCCTTCTCGCTACACTATGTATGATACAGTATTACAGTAAGGAGAAAGTATGTTTGTCCATTCATTCTTGTTTGTTTCTTCAGAGGAGTATAACCAGTTGTGTCCACATGGTAGTGGTCTTCTGCCCCAAGCTGTTTCCTCCCACAGCCTGGAACAGCAGAGTTTCAAAGGTACTTTACTCCCATTTTGCCGCCTCAAGCAACTGGCTTCTGTTTACAGTCGGTATACCTGAGGTTTCACCGTTTTTCCTTCTCCCATAACTTTGTACCAACACAAAGAAAATGGCAGTTTCAGCTCCCCTTTTATTTCCACCCACAGCAGCTGTTAAAAAAAGTCCTGCGTAATTTCCCACCTCATTTATGGTTCTCTTTAAAGCTAGCCCTTTACACCGTGACGGGATACCTGCATACCAAGCTAATTAAGCACAAGTGTTGCACCCACAGCATGTTCTAATAGAGCAGGCTGTCTCAAGCAAGGTGCCATGCTCATTTTACAGTAGGGGTCAGGATTTCAGTGGTCTAGCTAGTTACAGCACATGCATACCTTTTTGTGAGATTCTATAGACACTGATCTTAGGCCTACACAAAGGCAGATTCTAGAGGTGAAATAGGAAAGAAAAGGTGATTTTGTGTATAGTAGTATCTGAATTTATTTTAACAGGTGTCGATTCTTCAACCCTCTCTCTCTCTTGTTCTCTCTCTCTGTTTGTCTGGGTCTCTCCTCTCTCTCTTACCAGATGTGGATGAGTGTAAGATGTTTGGGCCAGATATCTGTAAGAATGGCCGTTGCTCTAACATCTTCTCCTCGTACTCCTGCTTCTGCCGTACAGGCTTCTACTACGACAACATCCGTCTGGAGTGTGTGGGTAAGGGCCACTCGCTGTCTCTCTCCTTTTCTCTGTTCCACCAAACCTGCTCCAAATCTCAACTATTAGACCCAGTATTTGATGTGTGTGTGTGTGTGTGTTCCAGATTATGATGAGTGCCTAATAGAGAAGACGTGTGTGGGTGGGGTGTGTGTGAATACCCCTGGTTCTTTCAACTGCTTCTGTACTCCCCCTCTGGTCCTGGACACCAGCCGCTGCATCAGCGTCAACATCACCGAGGGTGAGACTCAGACACACACACACACTCTCTCTCTCACACACACACACACACACACACACACATTCTCACACAGCAGCAGCACACTTCTACAGAAACTGATAAGCTACATCCTCCTCAGAGTTTATCCAGATGAAACAGTTACCAACCAGATTATTGATTCATCTGTTCAACATTGACAACATAGAATTTGTAAAACCTCATCCAACTCCATCCTTTCCTCTTTTGTAAATCACTCTCTTCCTTTCTCCCATCCTCCTTCCTTCCATTTCTCCTCTCTCCTCCACCACAGAGGCTTATGAGCCTGATGAGGACATCTGCTGGCAGGCCATGGCAGAATTGTATGTGTGTAGCCAGCCCCTCGTCGGAAGGAGGACCACCTACACAGAGTGCTGCTGTCTCTATGGAGTGGCCTGGGGTGGACTCTGTTACTTCTGCCCCAGTAGGGACTCTGGTAAGTAACATATTGCATATGTAGTTGTCATTCATACAGTTATTATGTAGCTGAAATCATTTGTGTGACCTGTGATGGCTTGTGACAGTCTAAATGCAACACTGACCTGTGTGTTTGTGTGTGTGTTGGATCAGATGACTACGCATTACTTTGTAACCTGCCTAGGAGTGGGGGCTCTGACAGTCTACGAGAGAGGCCAGGCTATGAGTACGGCCCTGGGGTCGAGGGTCCCTATGTCCCCCCCTACTGGGACAACTATGGAGGAGGGCCCATCACTGGGCCTGGGGGCACCTACTACAATCCAGAGGAAACCCAGGGCATCCCCCTGTTTACAGACAATACCAATGACTACAGCTCACGAGTGAGAGACAGAGAGCCGCCGCTACGCGTCCCCATCCACCGGCCAAGAGAGTTCCAGCCTCACCCTGTAGACTCTAACAATGGTAATAGTCTCATTAGAAATCATAAGAAAATACACATTTATTAATATTATTGCTAATGCATGGTGAAATGCTACCTCTGTAGGGACTCCTAATTATTTCATATTTTGTTTGCAATCAGACCGCTATGATGGCTTTGAAGGCCTGCGAGCAGAGGAGTGTGGTATCCTGAACGGCTGTGAGAATGGCCAGTGTGTGCGTGTGAGGGAAGGTTACACCTGTGACTGCTTTGATGGATACGAGCTTGACCTCACCAAAATGGCCTGCATCGGTAGGTTCCTCTCCCAGTGTCTCATAATGAATCACCCACATTCAGACTCAGATTCTCCTCTGTTTGTGTTCCAAGTAAATATATCATTGCTTTTTGGAATTCCTAGAAACAAATGAGTCAATGTAGGGAAACCTTTTGATCTGTTCCATTTTCCCACTTTTGAAAATGATGTATGTTGTGGGGATCAAACCCTGCTTTAGAATGAAGAATTTATAGACACACCCTGCCAACAGGCCAAGGCCTTGAATCGCAGCCACATCGTGTAATACATGGATATTACACGTTTTAAATGTGTCGTGTTTGTTTAATTGGAAAGTGAAACACTTCTCTCGTAATGATGTGCAGGACTCTATCCCCATAGAGAATGATCAGCCCCAAGGCCAACACAGGGAGAATGGAGTGGATTCCCACTCTGTGGTTCTAATTTGTGAAAATACTTGTGGGAGCGAAGCGTCCCTTTCCAAGTGTCATGTTATAAATACCACCAACATTTCCCGCACAGAAATGACGTAAACAGAGAGAGGAGGGTCGTTTGAGTTTAACTGCAGAGAAATGACACCAAACCTCCCATGCCAGATTAGGAAATAGAAACCACTTGAAGGCCAACAATGAAAGGGCATTTTAATGTAAGCAAAAACATCTGACTTGTCTGATGTACTGTATGTATGGCCAGAGAAGAGTTCATGTCTTATCAAACCCAAACACGCAATATGACGCCATGCTTGATTTGTGTAAATGATTACTGTAAAGATGTGCTGCTGCCTTTCAGAAACAATTGTATAACATGTATACAGTGAGGGGGCAGGGGATCAGAAAGAGAAACAGAAAAAGAGAGAGATGGGTGTGTGACAGAGAGTTGGAATGAGTGAACAGGGATATTGTTAATGTGAGAAGAGAGAACAAAAGTGCTTTAAGTGATACGTATGAATGTAGTTTTCTTAAGTACTGAGAGTCGGGCATCCCTCTAGGCCCCACTGTTGCCAGAGAACTGCTGTACCTGACTGTGGTCCCATCCTACCACCCACACTGACCAGGCCACTCCGCTGGACTGTTGACACAGGACATGTGGCGGGAACAGCTGCAGTTGCAGTGAAATTGGTCTCCTCTCTTAACACTGCGTGTCTCCTTTTCCTGCAGACATAAACGAGTGTGAGGACATCAGTGATAAAGTGGCGCTGTGTAAGAATGGGGCCTGTAACAACACTGAGGGGTCGTACAAGTGCACCTGCCTGCCTGGCTTCCAGGCCTCCGCCAAGCCCCATGAATGCATCCCAGAGGTCCCATTGTCTGGCCTCAGAGAGAGAGTTGCAGGAAACTGAGAGTGTAACTGTTGGAGGTTCTTCTCTCCTCCCTCCACTACCACCCCCCACCCTCATCCCCGCCGTCTCACAGGGCCTGGCACTAAACCTCCATCAAGAACGCTGAAACGTCCATGCTTGTCCCCTAAACACACACACACACCGACACACATACCATTCTCTCATTGGCTCTTTCATATTTTCTCTCTACCACACATATACTCATTCACATTTCCACAGGGGACCAGAAGCTATGCAGTGAATGTATTCCATGGGATATCCTATTTCTTAAGATTTGCGTTTTGCCTTAAAGGGATTTTATGAGGACTGACCTTTTATTCAGTGACCACAGACAGTTTGCTATGCATACATATTTTCTGCATTGTTTTTCTCCTCCATTTGTCTTTTTGGTTGATTATTTATTTCATGTACATGACAAGGCTCTGCAAAGTTACAATGAACACCATTTCAGAGGGCATATATGATTTATATTGTCTTATTTGTCAGACCAATAGACTTTACTAATGATGAGGGGAAACAGTATGAATCGTTTTTGAAGTTGGATAACGAAACCTGGAGGAAGCTGATTGCATGCCACATGTTATATTCATATTGTAACATAATAATCACATTGCTATACAGGGAATGTCACTTTGAAACCACTTTTTAACTTGTATTTGGGATGCTTTTGTGGTCAGCGAGGCCTAGAAAAAGAACCAACCACTCCTTCCACTGGTCTTCTGTGTATCTCTGGGTCTTGAAAAAACACTTGGATTTGCATAACAGTCCTCAGTCCTCATCTTCCAAGCTAAAAAGGCTCATCTGGTGGCAAGGTAGTCTCGACCAAGAACGGGGATCAAACAAGGTCTAGCCCATCTTCATAGGCTGTTACAATGTTGCTTTGATCTGTCACCAGTACAAAGGTATACTGAAGAAAAAGAGAGCATTGTGTATGGAGCATTGTAAGACAGCATTGAGTATGGGCTTGGAAAGACTGTAAATGTATATGATGGTCTATGATAGATACAGTGGCTTGCGAAAGTATTCACCCCCCTTGGCATTTTTCCTATTTTGTTGCCTTACAACCTGGAATTAAAATGGATTTTGGGCGGGTTTGTATCATTTGATTTACACATGCCTACCACTTTGAAGATTATAAATATTTTTTGTGAAACAAACATGAAGTAAGACAAAAAAACAGAAAACTTAAGCGTGCATAAATATTCACCCCCCCAAAGTCAATACTTTGTAGAGCCCCCTTCTGCAGCAATTACAGCTGCAAGTCTCTTGGGGTATGTCTCTATAAGCTTGGCACATCTATCTAGCCACTGGGATTTTGGTCCATTCTTCAAGGCAAAACTGCTCCAGCTCCTTCAAGTTGGCTGGGTTCCGCTGGTGTGCAGCAATCTTTAAGTCATACCACAGATTCTCAATTGGATTGAGGTCTGGGCTTTGACTAGGCCATTTAAATGTTTCCCCTTAAACCACTCGAGTGTTGCTTTAGCAGTATGCTTAGGGTCATTGTCCTGCTACAAGGTGAACCTCCATCCCAGTCTCAAATCTCTGGAAGACTGAAACAGGTTTCCCTCAAGAATTTCCCTGTATTTAGTGCCATCCATCATTCCTTTAATTCTGACCAGTTTCCCAGTCCCTGCCGATGAAAAACATCCCCACAGCATGATGCTGCCACCACCATGCTTCACTGTGGGGATGGTGTTCTCGGGGTGATGAGAGGTGTTGGGTTTGCGCCAGACATAGCGTTTTCCTTTATGGCCAAAAAGCTCAATTTTAGTCTCATCTGACCAGAGTACCTTCTTCCATATGTTTGGGGAGTCTCCCTCATGCCTTTTGGCGAACACCAAACGTGTTTGCTTATTTTTTTCTTTAAGCAATGGCTTTTTTTCTGGCCACTCTTCCGTAAAGCCCAGCTCTGTGGAGTGTATGGCTTAAAGTGGTCCTATGGACAGATACTCCAATCTCTGCTGTGCTTTGCAGCTCCTTCAGGGTTATCTTTGGTCTCTTTGTTGCCTCTCTGATTAATGCCCTCCTTGCCTGGTCTGTGAGTTTTGGTGGGCGGCCCTCTCTTGGCAGGTTTGTTGTGGTGCCATATTCTTTCAATTTTTTGATAATGGATTTAATGGTGCTCCGAGGGATGTTCAAAGTTTTGGATATTTTTTTATAACCCAACCCTGATCTGTACTTCTCCACAATTTTGTCCCTGACCTGTTTGGAGAGCTCCTTGGTCTTCATGGTGCCGCTTGCTTGGTGGTGCCCCTTGCTTAGTGGTGTTGCAGACTCTGGGGCCTTTCAGAACAGGTGTATATATACTGAGATCATGTGACACTTAGATTGCACACAGGTGGACTTTATTTAACTAATTATGTGACTTCTGAAGGTAATTGGTTGCACCAGATATTATTTAAGGGCTTCATAGCAAAGGGGGTGAATACATATGCACGCACCACTTTTTCATTATTTATTCTTTAGAATTTGGACTATTTTGTGTATGTCCATTACATGAAATCCAAATAAACATCCATTTAAATTACATGTTGTAATGCAACAAAATAGGAAAAATGCCAAGGGGGATGAATACTTTTGCAAGACCCTGTATGTAACATGTGTGTATAGGGTCCACTAGCACTCTCCCACTAGTCAGAGTAGAAGACATGTACAATGTCCTGTGGCTAATTTTACTTACATTCAACCACACATTCACAATTGACTTCAGATCCCATGTAAGAACGTTCCAATTGATGCATCTCTGAAGGTGAGTAAAGGCTTTGTTGAAAAGGTTTGGGATATTTTGTACAGATCTAGTACTATGTATTATTTTTTTGTTACATTCTAATAATGCATTTAGTGCAACCAATATTTTTGTTTGACAAAAAAATAAAATAAAATAAATCCAGCATTACAGTTTAGCAATATGTAGATTTATATATATTTCAGTTTTTTTTTAAATCGACATATCTTTATGTATGAGAAGTGGTTTACACTGTACCAGAGAACGTGTATGTATCCTGCCCTGTGGAGCAGACATTGAAATGTAATTTTAGGAATGGCAGCACTGTTTTCAAGTACAATACAAAGACAAATGCCTTTTAAAATGCAACCATTATCTGTTGTGCCATTAAAACGCAACCTTTTTTGCCTTTCAAATAATCTTACTGAGATCAGCATGTCATTCTAGTGACGTTTTTCAATCAATTTAGTGGTCACATTCAGCATTTCCAATTAAAAATAAACATTGTCCTTTGCATTCAAGTCACTAGAAACACATGATTGCTGATTGGTCATGTTCTCAAACTTTCCATTTAGAGAGATCTTGCCAGCACCTATCTTATACATATTTGGAGGATGCTTTCTTTCAATGACTGATGCCCTTGACCTGCATTTAAAGAGATGTTTAAGGTCTGTACTCTATACTGTGTGATTAATTCCTTCACAAGCCTTACATTGACATTATACAAATTGTGAACATGTATTTGATATTACTTAAGGCTTTGTAAACCACAAGTTGTGGTGTAGGCTGTGGTCTATGAAAATATCATGTTCATTCATTTTGTTTACCTCTAGACTATAGTTACTATCAGTCATCAAAATAAAACTTGAACATATAATATGCCATTTAGCAGACGCTTTTATCCAAAGCGACTTACAGTCATGCCTGCATACATTATTTTATTTTTTGTGTATGGGTGGTCCCGGGGATCGAACCCACTACATTGGCGTTACAAGCGCCGTGCTCTACCAGCTGAGCTATTGTGGAATATGCTACACACATTACGCAATAATATACTTAACTACAATAATATAATTTCAAAATTGTATGTTTATAATGCAAATATACTGTACTTTCAGCTCAAATTGAGAATTGTATGCGTTGTGAGCATCCGTTGTGTGAGCCTGTGATTTCTTGTGTTCTGATGCCACCCAGTGGCCTTATGGTACAGCTCAACCATGGTCAGTGCCATACAGATCCTTGGGACGTCCCTACCCTAAACCCTAACCTTAACTGCTACCCTTACCTTAACTAAAACTATAACCCTTACCTACCCCTAACCATTTTAAATGTCAACTTCAATGGGATAGGGACGTCCCAAGGACTCCGGATAGCATGGACCGCTCAACCACAGCGGAATATCAGGTGAAAACGTTTCCCAAGGTTCTCAGCCTAGTCCTGAATTTCAGTTGGATACTGGGAAATTGTGTCCATATCGGTCGATTCTATTCCTTTCGTGAAGGATGGGAAAGCATACATATCACTGAAACCACGCGCTGTGCGGCTAAATTTGGAGCGTTGAGAAGCGACTAAATTGTGCGCGTGCGTGGTGCGCACTTTTTGCAGATCTTTCATGAAACACATCGGGTAATTCCTTTTTTTATTGACCATAATACCGGTAGATGCTTTTAAATCTGTGCACCGTGTAGCGCAAACGCAGAGAGGAGTGCATGCCAGGATAGGAGTTTAACTTTGAGAAATGCTTGTTTCTAAAGTCCTGCTTTTAATGTATTACCTACACGGAATATTGGGTGAAACGAGAATGAGAAGAACTGCTTAGATTTACATGCCTTGAATAGGTACAAAGCTGTCTGATAGCTGCTGCTGCGAGCTCGCTTGCTACAATGCTAACTAGTGTGTAAGGATAATATTAGAGGAGATACATTCATTGTCATTTATGCTATAATTGTTCCTAGTTAGCATACAATGGAACAGGAGACTTGTCGGGCTGCTTTTGTTGGCTATGTTGCAGCAGGCTGTCACAAACATTCCACTGATAAGAATTCTTATTTCCTAAATTCTCTTTGAACAGGTTCAAATAATACCAATTGACGGACTTTGTTCCAGTTTTAACTAATGGCCAAGAAA